>NW_024962335.1:18436027-18470743 GCF_019238085.1 Lagopus leucura
GAAAAGAAAAGAAAAGAAAAGAAAAGAAAAGAAAAGAAAAGAAAAGAAAAGAAAAGAAAAGAAAAGAAAAGAAAAGAAAAGAAAAGAAAAGAAAAGAAAAGAAAAGAAAAGAAAAGAAAAGAAAAGAAAAGAAAAGAAAAGAAAAGAAAAGAAAAGAAAAGAAAAGAAAAGAAAAGAAAAAAAGCACTGAAATTGTGTTTTTCTGTTAAACCTTAGCTAGAATGTGGCTAGGAATTGTAGCATATTCTGACTTTGGAATCTTCCTGTATTCAGGGCAACAGGAGCCCCTGTCCCTGGAGGTATTCAGGACCAGGTTGGATCGGGCTCTGTGCAGCCTGGTCTAGTATTAAAAGGGAGGTTGGTGGCACTGCCTGTAGTGGGGGGGTTGGAGATTCATGATACTTGAGGTCCCTTCCAACCTGGTCCATTCTGTGTGTGATTCTGGGTGAATCTGTGTGCCCTCTTACACTGACAACACCTCAAAAAACATATTCAGATCTCAGCTTGAACTGAAGCTGGAACAACTGATACAACCTGACTGATAACTCGAATAAAAAAGAACTACTTGTTTTATAGATGTTAGTGACCTTTTAGATAAGCAGCAGATTGTACACCCAAACACTAATGATTAAACAGCGGAACTGTCTCTAAAACAGGTAATATAGAGAGATGCAAGGTAGTTTGATTAAAGATCCCTCATTCAGCCTATTTAATAGAAAACAACCATCACTGCTTATGATGCCAGCAAGAATCGGGTACCCTTGAAGATACATGAAAGTCAAAAACCCTTTAATTGAGCATCATGTAATCTCCACTGTGGTATGACTTACCTGAGTCCTACTCCTGCCAGCTCCTCTTGGCATGTAGACTTTCTCCCCAGACTATTATGGATGTAGCAATCACACAACAGGCTCCTGGCAGAGTGCTTTAGCCTGGACATCAGCTGCCCTCTGCTTCTCTGGAGTGAGAGTTTTATTTTCCTTCCTTTCAGTAAGGTTTGCAACTACTACCCACAGTGGCAGCTAATAAAACAAGGTAGCTAACGCAAGTAGTTTCATGGAGAAAACAAAGCAATTAGAGGGAATGTATTTGATTTTCTAGCAGCTCTTACCTTACTGTTTTCTTTCTACAGCAAGACTGTAATACACAGTGAAAGCTAGTGTCTTCCATTGCTATCTATCACTTGTTGATGTTTCTAATGGATGCAGTTGAGATGATTGATCAATGTTCTTCCTGCAATGCGGGACTTTTTAAGATCTCTTATGAGTGTCTTCTTCACACACACTGGTCTCCAGCTGATCTTTTTATGAGGCATTCTTGGGGACTGCCATTCAGAGACTGGACACCAAATGCATTCTGTGTTCCCTGCTGACTAATGAAAGATGTTAGGCTGTTCAATTCCCTAAGCTGATAACAGAGCCCAATATTTAGACTTTCGCATAGGCACTTTTTGTCTCGAGGCATCTATTTTCCTAGCACTTACGATGTCTTCACCTTTCAAGGTCTATTTTAGCATTAGAATTACATGTAGGTAATAATTCTAAACGTCTTGGTTTTGTTCTGGTTCTCAGTATCTTTGACTTCCACATGTTGAAACGAGGTGAACAGTGTAGGATCTTCCTAGCCTTGCTGTCAGTTCCTTCCTTATTATTCATGAGTAGGATATGGACAAGGCAGGCAAGCTGTTCTACTTTCCTGGATCTGTATGTTTCTAATATGACTTTGATGCTTAGAACTAAGCTTCCAGGAATGCTTGCTTTGATAACTGATTTTTAATCCTGCCTGACTTACTATCTTTTTGCTAGGTTATACATCTTCACAGCTGTTTTTCTTCTTTTTTTTTCTTTTTCCTAGGTCTATGTCTCAGTAACAAAACATTATTAGCACAATTTATCCTTCCAAGATATGTGTAATCCGCCCATGGTTTGCTGCTACTTCTGCTGCCTACATGTTAGCTATGTATCATAAAAGCTTAACAACAACAGAAAGCAAGTGCAGCCCTCAAAGTGAAACTGTCTATCACCTAGCTGAACTCCCAGACAAACCATCCATCCCTCCCTACAAGGGCGTGAAGATGGAGAATGAGCTGAGTGCTCTAGTTCCATACAGTGTTCTGAAGGCCACTGTTAAGTAACCTCAGAAAATCAATGAAAATGGTGATGAGCAAAGCCTCTCCTTGCATGTATTCTCTGAGGATACTCTTTTGTGTGATTGTTCAGTTTTCTGGGCCCAAGTCCAGAGACTGTTCTCCAGTTTTACATCTATTATCTGCATCATCATGTATGGCATTTCACTGTGATAGACCTCCCCTATAGCATAGGGAAGAGAAAGAGTTTTCCAGTCTTTTTTTTTTTTTTAATATTCTAAAAACTTCATGTTCTCCCACATTAAATGTTGTCTTTCCTTCAGATTTTATTCAACATCTTTTACAAAATTTATTTTGACAGTGACACTGTGGGCTTTTAGCATTTCTGCTACAAGCACATAATCTGTCATTGCATTGTTTCTGCTACCTATTGGACTATGACTTGCTTTACTGATACTACTGCTGAGCCAGTAGCAATCTCCTGTTCTTTGAAATCACATTTCAGCAGAATCTAGTGTCAAGGCTGGGCTGAGTCCCATCGAAGACTTTTTGCCCACCTGTTTTATCTCTGTTGTATGCATTTCCCTATCTTTGCTTCTGATCAGACCATTTCCTGTTTAAACTAGCCACACAGGATTTTTGTAACTCGGTAAACAAGATCTGTGGTTTCCTAACATGGCATAAGATTCAGCTTCAAGAGCTAGGTCCCATATATTTCTGTTCATCTTTCCTTGAACATTATTTTTCACTGATTGCTATGTTTCCATGCTCCGTTTTGCACAGTTCCACACTTTTCACCATCTTAGAATTAAAGAGTTTTCATTTCTGAGTTCTTTACTTGATGATACATCCCTGTTTGGACTTACTCAATTTGTTGTTATGCCTGAACTGAAGCTGCTGCAGATATATCACATTGTCTCATGAGGCAGCAAGGAAAATTTAATGGCTCATTCCCACTGAAAGGGCCCTGCCCAACCTAAACTCCTTCCAATCTTAGCCACACGTTCCCACCTCCTCCTTGTGCTATGATGCTCATCTGTCTCAGTGAAATCATTCAGCTAACTAAATCAGCAAAAAGCCAACAGTTCCAAAGAAACTTATCAGCTTCTGTCAGGTTATTGAGCTGAAACAGCTCACAGGGTGACTGGATGAGGGCCAACATTACTAGCTCAGAAGAGAAGTTAACACCGCCAGAACAGGGCTGGTTGAGGGGCAAGGTCACCTTGCAACAGCAGCTAGATCTTATAGAGACTAAGTTGTGGGAGATGTTACACAGGCTATTCTCTCAACATCATTTCTCCACTTCCTTGGGCTCCAAGGGCAACTTAAATCACAGAATCACCAAATCATGTAAGATGCACGGGGCCTTAGGAGGTCTTCAGTCCAACAACTCCTACTCAAAACAGTGTCAGTGCAGAGCATGGACCCACAGGCCATGCAGGCCATGCTGCTCAGGGCTTCACTCAGTTGCATCTTGAAAACTGCCAAGGATGGAGACAGACAAAAATGCTCTGAGCAACCTGCGCCAGTGGTGAATTATCCTCATGGTGAATTTTTTTTCCATATAAGTCTGTGCATGGCTAAAGTCAGAATATTGCACAGCACTGTTTGGTTTTCAGCTCTACAGCACTGATTTTGAAATTGTTTTCCTTTTGAAGTCCATACTTTCTGACTTTTCTGCTTGACATTTCAAAGACCGCCGCTGATACCACCAGCAGTGCAGCACACCCTAACCTCAGGTGGCGTTCATGTCAGCATCTATTTCTCCAAGTCTTTTTGCCATCTGATAAGGCCTACATTTTTTAACCAACAAGGTGCTTAGAAGCATGTCAAACAACAAGAACACTCCAGTCTCTCTCCCACCAGTTTGGCGGATCTTTCCCACATGAACTATTTTAACATGAATCCTAGATCAACCTTATGACCCTATCTCTGCATTAGTAGCAAAATGGTTGCTAAGCTTTGAGTGATAGTGCACATAAATTCAAACCAAGCAAGATCACATTTAAAAAAAGATCTGAAATGAGGATAGTAGTGAAACTGTTGAGTCAGTAGAAATCACTCAGGGACTGAAGAAAAATTATTAATTGAAAAAGCTATAAGACCTTGAGAAGAAAAATAAATGCAGAAGACAACTCAGCAAAACTGAGGATCAGCTTATTACAAGGAGCCGTGGAGACTGACACTTCTCCATGCGATTACCATCTGCCTGACCGGCAGAAACTCAGCAGGTACCTGCATCAGAGATAGTAAGTGCATTAGTGTTTAGGCTAATAGCATATTAGTCCCTGACATTTACTGCATGTATAACCCAACAAACAGCATTAATTGTTGCATACTCATAAATTGTGTTTGTGATCCTTCGTTCAAGCCTCCATGCGTAAGAAATGACACACAAATAAAAGTGACCAAAACGCTGAGAGGTTTATACTATACCACCACTGAATCCATTACTGAGTCATTATATATTCATCTTTGGTGTTAAAGGGATCCATGAAAAGAAATGGGCTGAGTTTTGTTCTCTCTTTAATTTTTGTTTTGAAGGCCACTGTGAATATGCATATTTGTACTCTTCTCGGCATTTCTTTGCTATAGCACAGCACTGTGCAGTATCCATTCTGGCACGTGGAGTGCCATGCATTGTTTAGATCACCTGTTTTGCTGGCACACTTCCTTCTTTACTAACCTAATTGGCGTATGACATCTGCCTTCTCAGGATGACTCAGCCTGCAGTCAGGCTGGCTCACCTTGCATTCCCCCGTCCTCTGCACACAAATGTGTGTAAAGGCAGGATATGGGCGGTGATGGAAATGAAGCCCAATTACCGAATCAAGAATGCAAGAGGGAATGTCTGAAATTAATATTGGTAGAGTGCAAATGCTGTATTTCTTCCTAAAATCTTAAACTCTGCTCACCCCTTAGGACACCTTGCAGCAGAGCAAAGAACTGGGCTCACATTGCTCTATAGGGAAACACTCTTCACATAAATATAACAGATGCAGGCAGCTCACTGTGTCATCCAAAGAAGCTAGTCACTGAAGCTGAGCAGGAAACAGGAAATAGGAAAAATCATAAATAAAAGTTTGTTTTTGAAGTTGAAATAAACTACCATTTCATTTAAGATAAGCAAGATTATTGAAAGAATGTAAACAGGGTTGGGAATGTCAAGGTTTGGGATAAGAAGAGTGAAAGAGGCACTTGGCTTATGAAACCTTATGGTTCCTATGGTGAGCTCAGCTATAATACTGAAATACTCATCAAGGAGACTGTCATACTGAGTATGGGGAAGGAAGGAAGGAAGGAAAGATGAGCTCGCTGGCCTGCACGTTTTTACTGTGTGAGCAGCTGGTAATGGGAGCAGCAGCCCTCAGTGATGGGCCAGCACCTGGTGACTTGTGAGTAGTCCAGTAACAGGACCCCAGCAGCTTGCCAGCACTTGGTGATTCAGCCCAAGCACATTTCTGAAAAATGTCTTCTTCCACTGATGAATCTATACAGATGCATGCATGGGGGGGGGGAAGGGAGGGCTCATTTAAGCTTAATCCAAAATCAGTGGATATTCTATTGGCATGTGCACAGTTGCTTATCAAGGCATAAAAATGTGCGATGCCACTATTACCTTACATCAGCAAAGTTAATTTTAATACACATGAAAGTTTCCTAGAAGTCATAGAATCATAGAATTTCTCAGGTTGGAAAAGACCCTCAAGATCATCAAGTCAAAGGAAACTATGTTCCAATTGAAAATTAAGCTTAAGTCTTCGGTGAATCTGAACTTGTACACATGACTTGATGCCTGGTGTTGCATGTTTTCTTGTTTTCAACCACTAAAACATTCTTTCAGATCTACTTAAGCTACCCAAACTCTCATAACACAAAAGGGACTTTTATCTTCTCAGATGCTAAAAAAGTCTTCTGAACAAAATGTGTGAGTTATGAATAGGTGCAGCTTTTCAGAATTCACTGTAGTGTTTCAGAATCCAAACAAGATGACTTTTCTGTGCTCATCGTTAACCTTAATTAACCTAATTAATTCCCATCATTAATCATTGATGCAAATGAGCGGCTTGTCTAGAGAAGAGTGCGTCTCAAATCACTCACACAGGATGCTGTAGACAGGGTAAGGACTCAGGGAAACCACCCTCCAACATGACCGCTACTCCCAAACCAACTGATTAATAAACTGTTAAATTGACTGCCAGCAAGGTCACCTGATGGGAACATTTCAGACCAATACATAAGAAGCAGAAGTAATTCTATCACTCACAAGCTAATGAGCCCCACCGGCATCATTTTTAGAGTACTAGAAGATGTGTTGAAGGAAGCAATAACTCAAAGATAGATAAATGGAAAATGAGATTTTAATACATTGATGACTTAAAAATAGCTCATGTTGGAGACTGCTTTCTTTGATATAAAATGGAGACAAACATGATTTCAGGTTGCTTGAAAAAAAAATAGCAGGTGGTGTACATCAACCCTTAATGAAAACATTAAAGGGTGCTTGCATAAATATGGCACACTGGTCATGCTATGAATGCAATACATGCTATGAATGCAATACACACCATTATTTAGGAATGTATGACATAGACAACCAGCAAAAAATAGGCCAGTGAGTAACACTGACTGTGGTCCCTCTTCCTGCTTAAGTCCTCAAGTCCGTAGAACATATTGTTTGGGTATAAGTTTTACAGTTACGTTTCACAGCTAAATTGTGTTTAGTGTGTGTGTGATAAGTCACGTAATGGTACTTCATGACCTTGAAAAAACATGGGACCAGTTAAACTGAGGATTCTGGGCAGATAACCCCGGAGAAATTAGTGTATGACCCCAGAAAGTGAGATGTGCGAGTGAAAGATATGAAAGAGAAAAGCAGAATGTTCCTAGAGAAGAAGCTCACAAGGGAACTACAGCATAAGGAAAACAAGATGGTGCATGCTCAGATCCCTCAGCAGAATCCTCAGCAGCAAGCATAACATCAGCACAGGTACTTGAGTATGTCATCATCACAGCCTTAGTTATTAAGATGGTAGTGAATTACCGCTAAATAGTGACAGCTCTGAAGACATTGAGCAGCCCTTCACTGCTACGCTACTGTACTATAGTTATTTCAGCCCTGAGAGATCACCAACATAGGAAGACACATTTGCCCACTTTTCTGGATAGCTATCCCCAGACTTTCTCCTATGGCCTTCCTGAAAACTATGAAATGTCAGGAGATCCAATTCTAGCCCATTTGGTTACCTGATGGAAAAAGAGATGGAGGTGGCTGGGGAAGACAAATAGCAGCAGAAGAGAGAGAAACAATGAATTAATCGGGGAGAGAGTACACTTTCCATTATTTTATACAACACTGTTGCCAAAACATGTCAATATCAGTTGTCTGTATTTACGCAGATTCTCAGCAAGACCTGCCGTGGCCCTGTAGCTCCTTCCTTCCCAGCGATGGTGAAGGAGGCACAGCACACAGCCTTTTTGCTCAGCTGGCAGGGAGCAGTACCATGGGGCACTCGTTAAACTCCTAGAGCAGTTTAAGCAGCTTAAACTGCTTTATAAGCTTAAAGTGTCTAAGTCTTCAAATCTGCTTAAAGCTATTTAAGCTGCTTAAGACACTTCAGGCTGCTGGCATGTGCTTTGGACTGAATACAGCATCCTGGCCTACTAACCAGCCCATTTGGCTTTGGTTTTTCAGGCCTGAGCAATGAGGCCACTTCACTGAGGCTGCCATAAGCATGCTCAGCTGAGATGAGATTGGTTCACTTAGGTCTGTTTGTCTCTCTTCACTTCAGGACTTAGCCTGCCCTTGACACCTGACAGGCTTGCCCGAGGACCTTTGAACTACTGCAAAATTTTGCTCTTCCACACATGATGCAATGGTAGACCTGAAGCTAGCCAAATTTGTTAGATCAGCATTTACCCATTCACACAGCAAAATTCACAAGTTCTGTTGTTTGTCTTAAGAGATAACCTTGTGCACTATAAAATTGTTATTCTGATGTCTGAAAGTCGTATCTATTTTTCAAAGAACAAAAGGGCAAGCAGACATATGCTGAAGCATGGCCTAACCAGTGAACACTAAACCCAAATATTTCTGAATGTCTGGAAGGTTGCGTTTGTCCAGACCTTGACCTTATATTTGGAGATAATGACTGCCTTTCTACTAGACAGAAGCAATGAAAACAATGAAAACTGCAAGCACTATGGGCTTTCACAGCCATGTTTGGATCAACACCATAGTACATTGGAAAAACACTTTTCTGGTAGTTTTTGTTTGTTTGTTTGTGGTTGGGATTTTTTGTCCTTTTTGTTTGTTTGCTTGTTTTTGTGGCTGTTGTTTTAATACAAAGCAGTAACTAGAGTTTATCAGAAGTTTTACGTGGGTTTGGCTTTCTGCATATTTTCTGCAGGCCTTTGTTCTATGTAGTTTTCCTCTGGGAGTACGATCTTCAGATTTATTTTGAGGTAACACAAAATGTATCATACTGCAGGATGCTACTTTATTTGCACTGTAATTCTGTTTGGCATTTTCCTGTGTATACTAGGGTCCTTGGAGGGCTGTGGCTTACATAATGTTCATCATGTTCCCCTGCCTAAGATTTATGTGTGGTGTGCTGCAACATTTTGGTTTTTGAATGTCGAAGGGTTTAGCCGCAATTCAAGACTTCACAATTCTCAACCTTTCCAAAATGCTCAGATTTTTTTTTTCTCATTCTCATTTGTCTAATTTTTCAAATTAAAAGAAATTCTAAAATTTTGAATAAAAACAATTACTGAAATTCAGAATTTCTCACATATTTAGAGGTCCTCATTTGATAGTTCTACTGAGCTCTATATCTGTGCTGTTGTTTTGCAGACCCACTGGCACAAAAACAAGATTTTGTCCTTTTCCATTGGCAAAGACAATTTAATCTCTGTTTATATTGGATATGTTTGTTTAATTCCTCATTTTAGCACTATCATAAATTATTAGGTCATAACTGCCCTGGGAAAAGAGCTAGATTAATAATTAACTTGTGCTTGCAAAGCTCTTCAGCAGCTGAAAAAAATACTGTAGATTACACATGAATCATAGAAATATAGAGTTGGATGGGAACTCAAGAGACTGTGTAGTCTGTTATTCCTCAGAATTTTTAATCAACACTGTAACTATCCATCCTGAGGTTAGTTAGAACACATCAACAGCAACAAAAAATCTAAGGAAAAAAAAAGTCTGGAGAACAATCTGTGCAGTCACCTAATGATCCTATCTGGCACTAAATGTGGAATTTTCAAATGCTGTCTAAGCCTAATCTTGTTATTGATTACCTTGTAATAACTTGAACACTCTATTGTAGTTCTAGGTATCTCACCCACCAACTGAAATATTCATCTCATCCATCTTCTCTTTATGAAAAAAAAACACAATTATCTTGATAATGGTAGTTGGCAGTCCCTCTGATTTATACTTAAAAACATTAGTGACATGGAATGTACACCTTCTTGGGCAATATATTTTGGTACTAATCTTTTTTTCTAGTTACTACACATCATGGCATATAAAAAAATACTCTTCATATTCTGTCCACATATTTAATGTGGAAAACGATATTATCACTCTCTTTCTAATAGTCTTTCATGTACTTGAAAACTGTTGAATCCCACATAATCTTTAACTTTCTATAGTAAAACAAATAATCTTTCAGTTTTTCTTTAGGAATCCAGTTATTCCAAACGATGTCCTTGTTGATTTTCCCTGTTGATTTTCTCTGTTTCCAGTGTATCGACATCCTTGTTAAATTATGCTGCCTCAGATTAAAATACAGTATCCTAGCTGAGTCCAGTGACAAAAAGAGCATGTTAATTATCTCCTGTCTTACATACAGTGTTGCTAGCAGACAACTCAAGAGAAGCTAGGATTACATTTATCTCTTTTCCTCAACATCACACTGTTGACTCATGAATGGCCCTCATTAATCACTAGATCTTTATCTGCAGTGGCATTTTGTGGTTGTGCTTCTGTTTTTGTCCTCCTCAGTGTAGTACTCTGCAACTGTCTTTGTTCAATTTTTCAATGCTGGATGTCAAGAACCTTTCTAAATATATTTTTTAAAAATTTAACTTTAATTCTGTCCAGCATATTTTAGAAATCTTTACATGATGTCATCTAGAGGCTTAAATGATGGAATCTGGTATATTCTTGGTTTTTATTGGAACTTTTAACTTCCTGTCTTCCTATCTTAGGATTAGTACAAGACTTCTCTTCAACACCCTCCTAGTGCAAGTACCAACAATTGAGTGCAGGTTCCTCTTTAACTGTGGACTGATTTAGAGGTGATTATAAACGGGACAGTTTTCTCCAGTCCATTTATGAGCACACCAAGCACTACCAAAAGTTTTACCTGGGTCAAGATACATCTGGAGTCAAGATGCAGTCACTTCTTTTTGCTTTTCCTTATCTACTGAACTGGTTGTCTTTTTCAAGAAGAAAATTAGATTACTTTGACAAATTCATATTGGCTGTTTCTTATCACTGTATTATTCTCATGTACGTTTTCATTTTTAGGTAATTCATCTCACTATTTTTCTAGGTATTGAAATTAGGTAGACTTCTCTGTAATTCCCTAGGTTTCTCATTCCTCATTTTTAAAAGCAGAAATGGTTATAACCATGCAGTCCATGGCCCACAGCCAATGACTCTCAATAGTGCCCAAATCTGAGCCTGCAATGAGCGTCACATTGAAGAAACCTTATTGAACAATTTCCATTAGACTTTTCTCTTTTTCTTTTTAAATTAATTTGTGCCACAATGGAGAAAAACATAAGGAAAAGCAAAGCTTTAAACTGAATGGGTGTTTTCTTTAACATAATTTGCAAAACATGTGTTGCAATATCAGATCTCTCATCATTACCAAAAAATCACAAGTGTGATCACAAGCACATTGCCATATTGGGCTATTTTGTTGCTGCAGGCTCCTGTGACTTCACTGCTCTTCCAGGAACTCTCAGAGATAAGTGAGAGTTCAGAATGTATTGAATGAATTTCAACAAGCTCTAGAGACTCGCATATATCTCATTTATTCAAAAATCCTTTTACTTGTTTTTTGTTTGTTTTTTTTTTTCATTCTGGCATTGTGCTCATGAAAAACAAAACAAAACAAAACAAAAAAGCAGTGTTGTTAAACATTTATCATTAATGTTTATTTGCATGTAAAGAATGTAGCAAAATAAATAGTAAAAATTTTTACTCTAGTCTGGGTATCCATTACTCGTGCCTCTGCCCTTCTCTTCCTCTAAATTCTTGGTATTTATAAAACCTTTTTTTCTTCCATTTTATGCTGGAGGAGAGATGTATCTCATTTTGTGACTTAGTCTTCTCGGTTTCATCCCTAGATGCTTGTACTACTGCTTTATTACTCATCTCACTTGTATGCCCTTGCTTTCACTCTTTGTAGGATTTCCTTTTTGATATTCAGGTCACTGGAGAATTCTCGAGGCAGGCATCCTGGCCTCTCACCACTTATCTTCCTTCCACATCAGGATGGTTTGCTGTTGCGCCTTCAGCACTGTTTCCGTTATTAACAACAGTTCCCCTAAAGAGATTTATTTTCCTAATAACATCTTCACTTGGGACAATTCCTAGCAGCACCCTCAATGACTGTGTTAAATCATGGACATTATTTTTTAAATGATGTCTTAAAACTTTTAAGGAAAAAAAAAAACAAAACAAACAAACAAGCAAACAAACTAGTACATTTTGTCTACACTTTTCACTCACAAAAAAAAAAAAAAAAGTTTTAAAATAGATAAAATGCGCCCTAAGCAACTTAATTATGTCTCATTTTAAAGAACTATTTTGCCAATGAAAAAAGGGCACGTTGGGATTTCAGCACAATGATTTACGATTCTGTCATAGTGACAGATGCTCTTCGTGTACCTCTGACATCGTGATCTGGAATCACTCTGCTTTTTTTCCACGCTTGCTGGAAAAAAGAAGTGCAGTACATAAACACTACTATTTATCCCCAAGGCCCTGCCCTGTGTTGGCTCAGAAGACCAATATGCTTCTGAGTTCTGCAGTAGAAGTCACATAACTAGTGAGACTACAGCATGGAAACAGCACTGCAGACCTGGTTGGGCCCCTTACTGGATGCTTACCAGGCTGATATGCTCACATCCAGAGAGGGTCTGGCATGCTGGTGTGCTCCTCTGAATCTTGGCAGACTTCAGCCACCATCTCCACCTTCCACTTCTCAGTTCATCCTGTGGGCTGAGATTCCCAATCCTACACACCCTTTGTCGGTGTTTGGGATTTATTAGCCACACATTTTGGCTGCTGAGATGCAGAATTTAAGCCTAGTGGGATAGAAAATAATTGAAGCAGTAACATAGAGAGGAACTGACTCATGGAGGAAGAGAGATGTAGTACTGTACCAGTAAGGAACTTCTTTTGCAGATCACCACCTCAGCCCCTTTCCATGTCTTTTCCAGGAGCACAGGATACTTCTCTATCACCTCTCCTTCCTTCATACCACTCTATTTCCCTGCCCACTAAAGTACAACCAGTCAGAGCAGGCTTCATCTTTTGTTAATTTACAGCTGGCAGGGGAAGGAGACTATGGCAGCCTAATGAGGCATTGGCAATTTGCACAGTTCACTGCTGGTTTGCTGGGGAAAGCTTCCCACTAAATGGAAGATCACTCTAATTCAATAACCCTCCATCTCTTGCCCTTTCTTGGTACAAGAATTGTTCCCAGCACCCATGCCTCTGCCTAAAGGACTGCCGAGAGAAGCTGAATGTTCAAGGCATTTCTTCAGCAAAGGGGTGAAGTGACACAGGTATGTGATATCTATATACTTCATGAAGTTTTGCTGATGCAGTGATGTTACACTAAGAGTTTCTACCAGCACAGCTGTATCAACCAGGCTTTGCACATCTTCACAGCCTCAACACAACCACGTTGGTACCAACTTGTGGGATAAACGCAGCTGAGGTTCAGAGGTACCCCAAAACACATCTTATCTTGGTGTGTCAGGGACCTTGCTAACAAAACTCTGTTCCTGTTGATATCTTATTATGACAACATTGTTCCGCAGTCTACAGTTTTGCTATGTTATCTTTACCAGTTAGTAGTGTTCATGTTTGAGTTCTTAGAAAAAAAATTCAGACTGGTGTCATATCACAAAAGGAAGAAGTTCTGCTGGATATGTTACAAAGCCATTTCCTCAATAGGGGAAAAAAGAAAGCGAGCAGATACATTAAACGCTTTGAGAAGATGTAGCAAACTATAGATCTTGTAGATTAAATTTATTCTCCCAAAAGTATGTTAGGCTGGTATAATTCCCTTTCCAAAACAATTATGTAAATAGTTTTTATTCAATATTGTTCTGAACTTTAGAGACCATACCTTGAATATTTTATAAATGCCACCATTTTCTGTCACTCTTTATCCTTTGTTTCTTACACACAGGTCTAAATCCTTGGTCTTCAGCCACATAGCTGTTGGGGCTTTGGTGTTCGGTTTTTTTCTTCTTTTTTTAATTTACCTTGCAGTAATTTTTCCAGGGTTTAGTTCTCTCTCTTTTTCCAGCTGTCATAGCCAGCAGAGGAATGGACTTCTGGGATCCTATCTAGCTTGAAAGATCTATAGTCACATACTCTATTGACCCATTACAAAGTAATAAGTGAAATAAATGTAGTAGCCTTATCTCTTTCCCTGCTGCATAAGACTCCAAATCACAAACACTACTCTATAACTGAGAAGCCTCAGAAGCTTTTCAGAAAAGTTCAGCTGTGGAACAGTATAGGGCAAAAGATTTAAAAATGAAAACATAAGGTCTTGCATGTTCATTTCGTCCCTGTGCTCTGCTTTAGTCAGCCCTGTTAACAGCCATATGATTCTATGAGCTATAGATTCAGCCATTATACAGTGATGAAATATTGCAACAAAGAATACTTATTCAGTTAACTTTCCAGACTGGAGCCGTTTTTATATGGACAATTTGAAAAGCACTGAAAACTGAGCCAGGCTCAGATTCAAATAGAGATAATAGTTCTGCACTCAGGGAGCAAAAGATATTAATGCATCTTTCTCATCTCTACTTTCTATGAATGAGTTAGCAAATAGGTGTAATTATCAACAAGCAATCCAAATTCTGAATTTGAAGGTTAACTTCCTGATGATTAGCAAGGGAGATTGATGTTGCTGCATTCTGGGGCTTCCTGAGTACTACATCACAGGTGGAACTAAACCAGATCTGTTCTGTTTATTTTTACCATATGGCTAGTAGTAGTTAAGATGCCTGACAAATGGAAGGATATCCACTGCAGATGATGTTTGAAGCTTTCATGATGGAGTTTCATAACAAAAGACTCAGCTACATAGATAAGGACTGACAGAACCAAACTCAACTGCATGCACTCAGGATTCAGGCCAGACTGGCAGCTACAGATGTGTAAGAGTTGCTCTTCATTGCTGCTGATACTCACTAGTTTTCACTTAAACAGTCACATGGCTCCAGACCGTGTCTGGAGTACAGAATGGAGTGCAGAGCAAGGTCAGAGAAGCTTGCTTCTGCCCATAACTGCCCATGATACCATGGTTTGAGATATTCAACCACTAGATAAATTTTACAAGGTTGGAACACAAAAGAAAATAAATTCTATGAAAGCTACAAAAGTGCTGGTTTACAAAAAGGTGAACTCATGACTATCAGTTCTGCAGAGCCTGAGCTATCAGTAAAGTTGAAGGTTTAGACTCTGTTCTTTAGAGTTTAGGAAATGAACAGGAGTTAACCTTCAGGCAATAGACATTCAAATAATTCAGTACTGTGGTGCATCTATGGAAATTAAATTTCACAGATGGTTACCATTTCTTCCCTTCCTCAGACCTGCAGATCTTTGAAATTGTTTGGTCTTTCAAAAATAAAAAAGCAAGTGACATTGTTCAAAGATTTATATTTGCAAAATCAATTTATCTGTCAGCTACTACACAAACTTATTTGAGCCTGAAATATTTACAACACAGCAGAAAAGCTAAGTATGAGTGGAGTTTGTTATGTTATCACAAAACCGCCCTCCTTCAAAAACAGTTTTTTCCTTTTCACTATTTTGCAGAAAGCCAGAAATGTAACACTAGAAGCAGTATCACGTTGTTCCTTCTTAAAGATATACCTTTAATTAAGGAAAAAAAATCATCTTCTGATAAAATTTCTTGATCGTACTCAAGAGCAGATACTGCTCATGTACTTTTAAGTCACAATCATTCTGCCTACCTTAGCAATTGGCTTCACAACAACAGGGTAGCTCTCCATCCCTCTCCTTAGAAGAGGGTAAGATGGCACGTTAATGTCTTGGGAAACTTTTCTTTTTCATTCTTCTCATTACAGGCATTGCAAAAAGGATTTACTGTTTGATCACTCTTTGTTCCACTCTATGTCTCCTCATGCCTAGTGCAAAAGAATATCCAGAGCACCACTGCTTTCCTGGAGCAGTGTGGATCAGTAATCACAGATGCAGGATGTACGGGGCATGCATGTAGCCACCATGGAAACTGGTCTCCACTGGTCAGCTCAGATGGAAGGGCTCACCTGTACTCACCTGAAGTTCATACAAGGCTCAGAAAGCAGCCATAACTGGAGATTATTAGGAGTGATGGCATCAAATCTGTTTGGTTTGCAAAGCTCATCACCTGGTAGCGAGGTCCCCAAAAGCACCACCTAATTCCAGTCTATGGGCAGAAAAAGCAAAGTTAAACCTTGAAGGAGCACTCTTTCTATTAAAGTATGTCTTTATGATGTCTTTATGATCAAACAGTGTAGGGCTTTTTCCGACAGAGAACAAACACCGTGAACTTTCCCTTTTTGGTAACAGGGTAACCATATGCCCACCATGCCACATGCCACATCATGAGTCCACTTGCTGAATTCTGCTGAGAAATCTATAAAACTTATTCAGAGCTCAATCAAAGCCTTACAGTGTATGTATTTGCATATGCAATAGGCTGGAAAAAGGAGAATATGAAATTTGTCAGTCACCCCTCAGTTGAGGAATCAAGAAAACCAAAGGCTTGGAAAGATCTGGAATCTTGGGAAGGTCTGGAAGATAAAATCTCCATCATCTCTTTGCCCATGGAGGACTTGCCCTACCCAAAGAAAAAAGTAAGCAAGCAGTAAGAGTCAGTGGCAGCTGCTCATTTGGGCAAGGCGATGGGCTCCGAAACGTCATGTGGAGATGGTTCATACGGTGCACCAACTTGCAGAAGAGGGCCTTGTCCTTCAGCATCCAAAGGTCTTGCATATGCCACTGGTTATCCTACCTGCCAGTCAACATAGTCCCTCATGCTAAATTTACTTGAAGATTCCTATCCTAAATTTATAAAATGCTGCAATATTTGATCCTCAAGAATGCACCATGGAAGGAAAGAGACATTTTTATATTTTTCCAGATCAAATGTTCAAATGAGATCTCAAGACAAACTCTCTGAGAAAAATAGAACTTAAAATGATGTCATTACAAGACAGGATCAGACCCATGACTGATCTGGTCCAGTAGGTCTGAGAGTTCAAATATGCATGAGCGAGTCTTGTGACTCAGCTGCCGCTTAGATAACTGGAGGTGGGTGAATAATGTTTGGAAATTAATCAGGCAGCAATGATGTTTTAGCACACATCTGTAAACTTGTTAGCTCTGACACAGTTAAAAGTATTAACAACGTTATGCCAAATCATTCTTTCAGCTACAACAGCTCAAATCTGTTATTGCACTGAAGCTCTGCTGTTTTCCTTTTTAATTACATTTAACCCATCAGCTGCTTACTGTTAACAAAATCTGAGAAAATGGCTACATTAAAGCTTTTTAATTTTTTGCCTTTTGAACTCAGATGATGCTGATTTAAGAAGACAGCACACAGCAGCTTACCAAATGTCTTCTTTGATCACTTCTATATCTGTTTGTGGCTTCTTTCTCTGGAGAAATGGATGTGTACATTCACTGGAAAGGCTACACTCTACTCCAGCCCCGCTTCAGGTGAACCTTCCAGTTCTACTGCTACTACAAATACAAACAACATACACAGAAGATGTGTAACTGAGGCATAATGACAATTTTTGTTTTCCTGAAGATTGATATTTTTCAGCTAGATGTGAATCTGAGACATTTGAAAAGGGAAAAGAGGTTTTTGTTTATCATTTGTGTCATTTTAAGAATATTAATATGTCCCTCCTATGTCTTTCTCTCACCTTTATCATTTTGTGATTATGAATGAGTGGAAATATAAACACTTCACTCTGAGAAAATTAGTGCCATTTCCCAGCCTGATTCCTTTTCAGGGCTCTTCATTTCCCTTTTACCTCAGCCAACCTCTGCACATCTTGCCCCTCATCAAAATGCAATTTTCTCTTCGTACCACCCCACACCTGCAGTATATTCACCTTCGAATCAGGGTATTACACATTGCCTCAGCAACCTCTTCTGCATGTACTACCCAAAACTACAACGAAGTCTGCCATGCTCTTTACATCCTTTTCTTTCTCACCTTTTGTAGAAGCCTGCATTTATTTTCAAAGACTTCTCTACTCAGCCTTTTATGTGCTGTGCTTTAAGCCCTTTCATTCCCCCGAGCATTGCCAGCCATCCATTCTTGCCCTGAGAGGGAGGTGGATCTTCCTTGAATTTATTATTCAGGGAAAGGAGACAGGCCCCATTATTTGAAAGGCTCTGTTTGATTTCACAAGTCATTTAAATGAATGGTACATATGTGCAACTAGACAGTGCTTGTTAAAATGGTTAATTTGATCCTTTCTTTTCAGAGATGGTGGGAGAACCTAAAATCACAAAATGAGTAACTGAGTAAAAAGGCAAGAATTACGTTTTGTCCTGCTTTCTTTGTAATAATATTCAATAATAACATAAATCTTACAGAAATACTTATAGGGTATTACTATATCTACCAAGAGTTCATTATGTCTTACTTTATCAGAATGAAAGGCAGAGAAATGAGTGATTAGATTATGACATTAAAGCTGCGCCATTTTTATTTAAGCAATTGCATTCCTTGCAGAGCAGTCTGCCAGAAAAATGACTGCCTCAGTGACAGATCTCTTTTTCTATCACAAAGCCCCTTTTAAAATAATTAGCAACGGGACAAAGTAAAATACAAAATATAGGAAAAATGGGAAAATATTCAGATGTTCTAAGTTAACCTTTCTAAATCATCTGCTCAAATGACAAAATCACTGCAAGAATTAATCTAACATTGTGATCTTCAGGCAGGAGAGGCTGAGCACTTGCACAGGTGTCAGTTAGGACAGGAAGGATGGTGCCAAAGCCCTTCAAACAAAATGTCCCCGAGATGTGCCTCCTCACCTCTGGTACTGCCTGAAGCAATATCTAAGTCCTACGTTTTACAGAGGAAATATTTTTTTTCCTAAAAATAGAAGTGTCTACTATCAACTTATTGAGAATGTAAGCAGCAACTTCCTGGTTATAGGTCAATTAAAAGACACTGGAGAAACTGCTGCATTGGCTTCAAGGGAACAGAAGGCTGAGTTTCTATTGCCAAATATTTGGGAATGATTTCCAATGGTTTTATTGGGAATTACACCTGTAATCATTTAATAGAGAGAAAAATATGTCAATAGCAAATAGAAATTCCATAGTCATGTCTTTCAGCATCTTCAAGTAAGCCTGTGGCAAATGCTGAAGTGTGACTGGAAACCACACCACTAAATTTTACCATGCAAGTGTACTGGTGACAAGCATCCTGTGTTTGGAGATTTCTTCAAGGCATATAAATATTTATTAATATGAAGGCTTTAGTCTTAATGTTTTCATTTCTTATCAGTTTGGCATCTGTTAGGCTCCAGACCTGGTCCCAAGATTGTCTCCCTTCATTCAAACAGAATAAATGGGCTGCACTTCTCCATGGCCAAGGATTGCTCTCCAACACATCTCCAGAAGCATTACACTCAGTGTAGTACCAAATCATTTACCATCACTTTTTGTAGTCCTGTCCAAGGAGTACTTCAGGGTCAGCATCTATACAGAAGTCCTCAGCTTCTAGAAGCCACATGCAGAAAAAAATAGAATCATTAATATTGGAAAAGACCATAAAGGTCATCTAGTCCAACTGTCAGTCCATCCCCACCATGCCCACTGCCCACGTCCCTCAGTGCCACATCCATACAGCTCTGGAACACCTCCAGGACGGGGACTTTACCACCTCCCTGGGCAGCCTGTGCCACTGCAGCACCACTCTCTGAGAAGAAATGTTTCCTAATATCCAACCTGAACCTCCCATGGCACAACTTAAAGCCATCTCCTCTCATTCTATCAAAGGTACAATATTATTTTAAAGATGAGATGAACATTTTTCTGAAGTCATGTTGCAGTGAGCCAGAGATCTGGAGTGCCATAAGGCACCCTGTTTACTAGCATAAACTTGATACCCGTGAGGAACTGATCCTCTGTAGCTGTTAATTCTTTGATGGTGTACTCTCTATGTCTGTAATATTTTATTTATATATATATATAGCCTTCTAACTGAGATTAGGAAGCACCTTCAAGCTGGCTGCTATTAGGCCTGTGCTTATGTGTCGTATTGCCTGTTTGCTGTCACCTTTCAGACCAGACAGCAAAGACCCTTTTGTTTCAAGCTAAGCCTTGAGCTCGTCAGAGCTATGGTAATGAGTCCATTGCATGTGTGCTTGTTCCTTAGTTGAAATTCCCTACTTTTTTCTGAGGAGTGCTGGAGATAGTGTCTGCAGTGAGAGCTCAGTCTTACTGAAGTCTAAAGGAAACAGTGATTGCTGCAAAGTAAAATCCTTCATATCATAAGCACCTTCCATATACCAAGCAACACCAGCATCTTATATGCATGCAGGCATACGCTTGCATGGCTTGTATTATTTATGCTCTTAGACCTCATCAGTTTCCCATATTAAAATGTAATGATTTCATATTCACTCTGTGGCAGCATATGCTGATCTCTTGGAAAATATTAATCATTTTTCTACAGTTTCAATTCTAAGGAGTCATTGTTCTGCCATTTCTATCTTCACAGTGGATGAAGACTTACCCACTGGTGTCACTGCAACATGATAGACTGTTATCAAGTCCTTACGAGGGGCATAAAACGTGTTTAGAGAATTAAGTTAATAAAAAAATAAGAACTCAGTGGCAGGAAATAGCATTACAGACTTCAGAAAACCAGAAGCATAATTAGTACTGTGACATAATGAGGAAAGAAGGCAATAAAATTATTTTACTTCATTTTGTATTTCTTGGAGCAATGCAAATTAGTTTGTCAGCAGGGAAGGGTTGGTTACTTTAAATTTCATCTGTATGCTGTCTTAATGTTGTTTTCTTTTTAAAAGATTTTGCGGAACACAGTGAATACTATACAGCTGAATTTTGAATTTGCATGATGCATGAGCGACTCTCCTTTTTCAGGCTGAGAATCTCATCTGCAACACAATTAGGAGAGCTCACTGTGGCTGGAGAATCAGTAGTGCGCTGGTCCCAAGAAGAACAGAAGGATATGAGCATTTAATCTGTGATCTCCGCAGAGCCATGAAGGCTCAGGATAGCAGAGATACTGGCATCTCTATGGCACTCCTATTCAAAACAAAGAGATATCATGTTGGTGGCAACCTGGAAAATTCAGTGAGGCCAAAACAACCAACAGGTGTAATTACATATATTTTGTGATGCAAGAGCAAGAGACAAAAGATACCCAATGCTTTCTTTACATTCAACTGATGCCCATGACAAAACTTCTCCTGCACTACTTGTTACTTCTCCTACACATTAAAAAGTGATTATACAAAATACTGACTAGAGAGGTAAATTGCAGTACTGTTTTGTTCTCTTTTTTCTTCCAGTCTTTACACTTTTTGTCTCAAACAGAACATGCCGAGTTTCAGATTTCTTGAGGAAGAGAACAGTCACTATGAGTTTCCATATATAGTAAGTTAGTTTGCTACTATTTCATTAAAACCTAATTTAAATTGAACTAAACACTTCTCTGAACTAATTAGTATGACATGGAAAATTGCAGAATATTAAATCTGTCATGGTCTCATTTTGTACTAGTAAATGGAAGCAATGTACTGGTATGTTACAGATTCACCTCTGTGATGTGAAAACAGAAAATAAAAAGAGAGAAGGAAAGGCAAGACCAAGTGGGAGCATAAGTTTAAGAGAATCAAGGTTGTCAAGAAGAAGCACTAAGAAAAGTACTAATTCTTTTATTAGAAAAGTGGACAGGAATTATAGGCCCAAGAGACAGGATTTGGAGATGAAACTGAAAGTAACTCAAGAAGCCATTTAGTTTGCTCCAGGCAGCATGAGAGAAGGAGCTTACTGCCAACTGTGGTGAGACAAGTGGGAGATATATAATATTTAAATCATTTCTATTGAATTACATGAAAAGCCTACCTTAAAAGTGTTAGAGTTGCAAAGTTAAGAGCTCAGAAGATGGGAAATGCGTGATTTAAAGTTTCCCAAACAACTAAAACTTGTAACTCATGTAGGCACTGTACAATCTTTAATTATAGGATCACATATACCTTTTTACACAAGACCTTTGGCCTTTGTCTGTGCACGGAGGGCATACAATAATGAGCAACTATTTATTACTTTGTTTTATCCTCATTGTTAAGTGTGTGGCCTCATGCCTTATTTACTACATGGTATTCAACCTCTGCCCTGAATACACAATTAGTAATATCCTCACAGGATCTCCCATGTAATTTATTGCTATAGTACTTAGTGCTTCAAAACGTTAATTAATGTCTCCAAACTCCTGGCACAGACAGGTCATTTTTCTTAGTTTTATGGTTGGGAACAGTATGAAATGACAAAGTCTTTGGGTAAAGTTTTTTTCAGGAAACTTGCATCTCTGTGTATCTCCTTGAAGAAAGGATTGTTCACCATTTTCCCTTTCTGTCCTCATGTCCCTTCCATATATTCTGCAGGAATACCATGCTGGCTTTTTTAACATGCCACTGAATCTCCAGTCTATCATGCTGGGCTGCCTGCAGTATGAACTCTGATATTTCACTGGGCAGTGGGGATAGGCAGCCAACAACAGCCTATCCAAACCTACTGCTTGAAGGAGAGAGGACCACATTGTGACAAACATCAGTGAAGTAGTCCTTCAAAATGAACCAGCAGCGCCATGGGAGATGCCACTCTCACAGCTCCTCCAGTTTCCCACTTTTCTCCATGCATGGAGCACGACTGCTGCATGTAGCCATAATAGTATTCTCATCCTTTTAGTGAAATAAGCCTCTTGTGCTTACTTGGCATGTGCCTATAGCCCTAGCACTGAACTTGCTGCTAAGAAGGAAACTTACCTCTGTGCCAAGGAAAACGTGTCCCTCCAGCAGTGACTGTTTACTATGGCTTTCCTGGCTTTACTATGGCTTTCACCAATCTGGTAGAGTACCAATACCAATGTATTCACTGGGATATTGCCTGTGGCATGGAGAGATGCAGGTAATCCATCTGATTTCCCCACACTTCTAGAAATACAAGCAGCAGTACACAGAAAAGAGTTTGATCTCTCCTATGGCTCTCATTTTAACATTCCTGGCCACGCCAGTGCCTGTATGTACAAGCTCATAAAACTTATAATGCTCTCCTGGATATTACAGAGGTGTGAAGCTCTAGTTGTTTTGATGGACTCCTCACTACAAATACCCCAAAAGAGACAGGTGTACTGAGGTCCTGTGAATTCACACAAGCTATCTTTAAATTTACAAGTTTATACTGGCTTTATTCCCTGTAAATGAGTTACAAACATGAGTTATTTCCGTAGCCAATAGGAAGTTATTCCTGTAGGAAATCGCATCAGCCACATTCCTATGTCCTCTGCCTACCCAGCCCCAATAGATTGTAACCTAGGAAGATCATGGAATCACAGAGAATCCCAGCTTGGAAGAGATCCACAAGGAGCACAGATCTTTGGATCATCTCTCAACTTTAATCAAGGATCAACTCTTGGCTCCACACAGGACTACCCAAAATTCAAACATCATTTTAATGGAAACAGATAAAATGTTTAATCTTCCACTGAAAAATAAGGGGCATTGGTTATGTTTAATCAACATGAAGGTAGAATTCTTTGATCAAGTACTGTTTATACTGAAGCATGGATGTCTTGGCCACTGATGTTATCTGATTAATCAAGTAATATTGTTCTTCATGGAAAGGATAGAGGGAAGTTGACAAAAGGAGAACTTTCAGCTTGTACTTAGGTAATGTGTGACCATATTTGAATAAAAGGAGAAAGGGTGCTCCACTCAAAAGGACCACTAGAGACCACTAAAGACCCCCCCAAAGAAAGGAGGAGATGCACTTAACTGCTTGAAGAGGCCAAGATAGATGATTCTGCAGTGTAGATGAGGATAAATAGGTATTAGATGGGTGGAGTACTTGCGAATTTAATGTTTAAATATGGTGAAGAAGTTTGCATTGGTGTGCTTATTTTGTGGAAACTTCCACCAAGCACTCGGCCCTGAATAACAGGCATCTCTCCTGATCATGTGGGAATTGGCTCATTGCACACTGGTAACGAATCCACTTCATAGACAACACTATGTCTGAGAGTGTTGTCCAAACTCTCCTTGAACTCCAGCACTTGGGGCCATGACCACTGCCCTGGGAAGTCTGTTCCATGCCTACTGCCCTCTGATGAAGAACCTTTACCTCTTGTTCAACTTGACTCTCCCCTGATGCAGCTCCATGCCATTCTTTACTGTTCTAGATCAACAGAGGATGATCAGAAGTAGAAGCATTATACTTATTTCCTCCTCTTTTGTGAAAAACTGTAGTAAAATTTTCAACTTTGATATGGATGGAGTTGAGTAGGAATGCCTCTGTGTGAAAGAAAAGGAAGAAGTAGAAGAGTTAAAAAGGATAGTATTGTAATGGCACTTAAGTTAGTAGGTTGTAAAGTTCCCAGCATAACTACCTTTAATCTCTCTAAACATCCAGATTGACAAAACAAAGGGCAACCTAAATAGGGCAGCCTACACCCAGAAAGAGAGACAAAAGAGCAATGAGTTAATCAGTTATTTTTTCTTGACTCACAAAGGTAGGACAGCTGTAGAGACAGATGATTCTCAGTCTGTGACTACTGGTACAAAAGGTGCAAGAAAATCCCCCACATTTGAAAACCAACTTGGTTATCAGCAATGACAACAATCCAGAAGGCACTGTGAGAACAAAGTAAAAACGTTCACTCATTCTCTGTGTCACAATAAAGGATCGTGGACAGACCATACACAAGTAAATCTTTGAGAATCTTAGTATGAGTGAGTGAGCAAAATCGATCAGAGAATGACTGTGATCGAGTTAAAATACAAAATAAAATCACCTTTCCCTCCCACACTGCCTCTTGTTGAGATTTGCTCCACTACTTGAGCTTGGCTGAACAGTTCTGGGTGTTGGACTGCTCCTGTTGTCAATCAAGTAAGAATTAATCTCTGTACAAGTCTTACATACAAGATATATGGGTACTCTTAGATACAGCAAACATGTTTTTATCTACAACAGAAGTCCATCTTGAAACTGTTAAAAGTGATTAAGTAAGGGAATTCTTAATCACAGTTTGACTACTAAGCTTGCCCTTGAAGATGGGAACATCTTAGGAGTATGTGAATATGAATTTAATCAGTATGACTAGAGTAGTCAGGAGAAAGGGAGATTAGCCCCTATATTTAATAGAACTGTCCTCATTATAATGCTAAAAATCACACCCATTGGCTTGAAGACTCCATCCCACCTGGAGATCTTCTCCAGTGAGCATGCACGATATCTAAGAGTATTATAACATGCAGACTATGTAACCATTCATAGAGCCAGAGCCTGTATCAAGCAGTGGTCAAGTTATATGGGTATGTATTAAAAGCATCACAGAAAATCCCTAGAACATAAATTTGTGCAACTTTGCAATAAATCAATATTTCATCTCTGTGTTTGAGACTGGCTTATCGCATACCAGGCAAGGAATCCATCTTTTGGACAACACTCCCACCAGGTTAGTAAAGCTTTTCCTGCCAGGCCCCTGCATGCTCTTGGCCTCTACTTGCAGGTCAGCTGTGCTGGCCAAGAAGCAGCACGTGTTCCCAGGTGTGATTTCCTGGTGAAAATCAGTTCTAAGCCCCAGCTGATGAGGGGCAGCACACAGCACAGGCTTTGAGGGCGAATGTGACTGGCTCTCACCAAGGGACTGAGTGTACTCTGCCGTCTGGAGTCCAGCACTGGAGCACTGCAGTAGGAATACTACACAGATTGCTGAAAAGGATCTCACCTGTCCACTGTCCCACTGGCACAGTCCTCTCTAAGCACAAAGAAGCTGTGTCTGCTGTCTATAGAAAGGTGCTATCTATCTACACTGCTACACGCCCTTCTGTTGCAAGAGAAGGCTGTTTTAGGCTATCAAGCACTCCTACCTCACTCAACTTCACAGAGAAGGGAGGAGATCTTAAATACCACAGCTAACACAGCCTTTACAACTGAGTCACTCCCTCTATGCCTATTAATGGCTTTGCAAACTTCCACAGCATATAGACAGAGTACAGACAGAGTACACATCTTTACATGTTTTACGAGCTTGTGGTAGTCACCCATTCATCATTCATGGTAGAGCACTGAAATATTTTGCAAGCAATTGTATCTAATTCTAGAAACTTAATTAATATCAATTATGTCGTAAGTGTATAAAAAGTTGTAATTCTTGTACCTTCAGCACAGCCAGCATTTGAATTTTCAAAGCACTCTAAACAAGCATGAATTGTAAAGAATCCTCTTTGCAGAAGAAGCTGCTGCATAGAAATTAAATCTATTACATTTCTGTGCAGTACTGATAGCATAAAGTTGGGTTACAGTCTCATGCCATCAAAACAGGAAGCTCCGCTGACATGTACATAAGTAATATATCCCACAGTGTATTCTCTTGTATACACTACTCTGCTTTCCTTACAGGTGATCTTTCAGTTTGGACTAGGTCTATATAGAATTGTAGAATGCCTTGGGTTGGAAGGGACCTTAAGGACTATCTAGCCTCAATCCCATCTCATGGGCTGGGCTGCCACCCAGCAGCTCTGGCTGCCCAGGGCCCCATCCAACCTGGCCTTGGACACCTTGAAGGATCGGGCACCCACAGCCCTCTGGGCAACTGTTCCAGTGCCTCAGCATCTTCTGGGTAAAGAATTTATTCCTCATGTCTAATCTAAATCTACCCACTTAATTCATTATCCTATCGCTACACTCCCTGGAAAAAAGTCCCTCTACACCTTCTTATAAGCTCCATTTGTTATTAGAAGGCTGCAGTGAGGTCTCCCTGCTGAACAAGTCCAAATCCCTCAGTCTATCTTCATGTGACAGGTACTCCAGCCCTTTAACCATCTTTGTGGTCCTCCTCTGGTCCCACTCAAACAGCTCTACATCCATCCTATGATGGAGGCCCCAGATCTGGTCACAGTACTCCAGATGGGGCCTTAGAAGGACAGAGCAGAGGCAAACAATCCCTTTCACATGCTGCTGCTACCATTCTGCCGCTACAGCCCAGAATGCAGTTGGCCTTCCAGACTTCAAGTCCATGTTGCCAGCTCACGATGAGTTTTCCATTCACCAACACCTCCAAGTCCTTCTGCCAAGTAAGAGTGATAGGATGAGAGGGAATGGCCTCAAGCTGCATCAGGGGAGGTTCAGGTTGTACATTAGGAAACATTTCTTCTCTGAAAGAGTGGTGCTGCAGTGGCACAGGCTGCCAAGGGAGGTGGTGGAGTCACCATCCCTGGATCCATTCAAGAAACATTTAGATGTGGTACTGAGGGACATGGTTTATTGGAGAAATATTGGTGGTAAGTGGACAGTTGGACTGGATGATCTTGGAGGTCTTTTCCAGTCCTTATGATTCTAGGATTCTATGAGGCTATCTGCAAAAAACATGCTTGGTTACATAGTCAACATTCACATAAAATTAAGTTACTTTCTACTTCTAACAACTCATCTTTTACTGTAAAAATATTCCTTGCCATCATTCTAGGCAAAGGGAGAAAATAAATAACAGTAAAGTAAAAATATGGGGCTGGTTTGTTTTCTCTGCATCACTTCAGCAGTGCAAAGGGACTCATATGGGAATGTTAATCCTGGTCAAAGCCCTTACACAGCACAGCTGTAAAATTAGTAGAACAATCTGAGGCAACAGCTACACATGTCCAGCACACCTTAAATTGTTATTTTTCAGACTAATTAAATCCCTGATCTGGTTCACTGCACAAACAACCATCTTGGCAAAAAAAAATAGTGGGAAAAAGAACTACAGAGTAAAACTTCTTAAATCCTCACCACCAGCAAGTGAAGGTGCTTGGAGACACAACCTAGCACAGAAATTCCTGGGGAGCTGTCTTCCAGTAGCAGTCTGTGGAGTCCTTTATAGCGGTTGTTAAGATGGAATAGGTTTAGAACTAAGCAGTCCAGGGCCTGTGGTAATACATTCAGGAGAAGGTCCAGTCTTATGAAATGGTTGACAAAATGTAAACATTAGGTAACAGCTGCTCAAATGATCTGTCTACACAAATCTAGCACCGATTTAACTACTTGTGATACTAAAACAGCTTTCTAGCATTATATAGCCACAGCTATCAACTAATTTCTGCACACACACAGTAAATGTATACAGAATTCAAAAACTGTGTGTTATTCAGATCTAAAATGAACACTTGGAGCTATTTTTTACAACCCTGAGAGTGACTGTAGAAACAATGACTTCAAAAGTTATTTTGGTCTAATCAAGGAATCACAAGATGGTGGCCATTGTTTTCCCAGAGGTAATTTTGGTCTCACTTCTGGGAAATAAATTGTCCCCTTTTCTCCCAAAGCTGACTGAAAACCAGTTTATTTTTTAATGACAGTTTGGGACCTGTCAGCCTGAGGATTCCAGGCAAAGTGTAACATGAACAGTCTTCTGAAGTTCAGGTTATTACAACATGGCTTAGTCTTTTTCCACATGTATCATCAGATGAAAAGTTGAATTAATCTGCTTTATTTTGCAAAAGTAAATAACTAAAAAAATCCACACAGCGAAGACCTGATACGTAGGAAAGTTTCCCCACAGCTAGCCAGGCTGGTAAGCCTAGAAAGCCATATTTACTATCCAATTTTATCAGTGAGGCTACAAAGATTCAGATTCCAAATAAGCTGATATGAAAATAGATTGGAATAGCTATTTTGTTTTCTCCCAAACCACTGCATTTTGCCTTTGAAGTCTGGGATTTTAACAATTTCTGCTTCAATTTTCACTATAGGATTTCAGATGTGAGGTAAGCAGACTGTTCTGCTGTGTATTTATAGAGATTCGAAACTTCATACAACATAGTTCTGATAGTTGTAGAGAATTTTAACTCAGTTTTGCCACTTCTTACTTTGCACTGCTTGATCCGATGAACCATCTCAATGAACTTCTCTATCAGCCTTTCAGCAGCTTCCTTTATGATCACAATAATTACTATTACAACACTTTAGGAGTGCTTTTTTAAAAAGGTACTCAGTCCCTCATTTGTGATTTATTTTCAAGCATGGTCTCACATCAAGAGTTTGCAGATGATTGTGTGGTCTCTCCTTGGGCAGGCAGCCTACAGTCTGTGAAACAACATTTGAGGAAAAAGCCCTGAGTTTAACCAGTTGAGTGAATTTCCTGAAAAGAGAAAGGAGAGAGGAAACAAAATCAGGCTTTGTTTCACTGGTACTCTATCATAGAACTTTTACACTAAAATGGCTCCTAGGAGCTACCAGAGAGTCAGAGCATGCTGAACCATGTGGATGCAGAGTTGGGATGCTTTCCTTTTCAACAATGTGCCAATATACCTTGTTGTTTATGAGATGCCTTGAGACACACCTTGCTGGCAGATGAAGAGAGTGGACTGCATCATCAGAGAAGAAAAAGGTCCTAGTCCTCTGAGCTTCTCGTATTTCTATACAGCACAGGCAGAATTATACAGAAACCCTGGGCAAACACACCAGTGCCAATAACCACAACTGTGAATCTCTGACTTGAAAATTAGCAGGCTGTTGTGTACTGCGTTAGCCTTGGAGTAGAAAAAGTGTTGTCAAGCTTAGTGAAGACAGCCAAGAAACTGGCAGCAAATGTGTGGCACAGGGCATTGGCTCTTCTTTCCCATGCAAGGGAAGGAGTCATGGCACAGAGGCAGTCGAACAGAAGATGCCAGGTCTGGCAACCACACTGCAAACACACTACTCGGTCACGTGTAAATGCAGCTGGAGAAATGTGATGAGATAAAACCAAGCAGGTCAGTCATATGACTGGCAATAACAAATATCCTGTTCTACAAACCCATCCCAGGTCCCCTTCTTAATTACAAGAAAAGCAAATAAACACTGGAAAGATAAGGCAGATGTGAACTAAGTTTCTAATGTCATGTCATCCTCAGCAATTCCTGTTTAAACCTTGGCTAGAGCTCTGCTTATCTACCCAAAAAGCTGCACAATTCCAACACCTACAGTTTCCTCCACTCTCCACGTGGGATGCTCCTGACATACAATGCAACATTTTCAGCATATGTAGGTCAGCAAATGGAGGCACACATTTAGCTTGAAACATACATGGTGCTACGGCAAATGCAAAAGAGGGCATCTGAAGCAGCTGAGGCAACTGACTCTCAGGGACAGCAGCTTTCTCCAGGCACCAAATGTTTTCCTGGTCCTGCACAAGTTGAGCTATAATATCTGGTCTTGACCTCTTTCTTTGGCTGCTCATTTGTCAAATCTAAGGTCTACAGAAGCAGCCAAGTTGAAATATTAATTTCTCAAATAAAAGAAGAGAGTTTTGATGATCTAAGATCCCAAGAGGCAGTTAGTAGCCCATCTCACACTGTCTTGCCCTCTTGCAACATCATCCCAACTGTACTGGATCAAGGATTCTGTTCTGATTCTGTTCAAGGATTCTTTGGGAATTTTGGATTTAAAATATAGGTTTTTTAAAACAGGTTATTCGATAAGAGGATTTGTAAGAAGTGGTTCTGGCAATCTGTCTGGGGGGACCAAGCTGAGCTTTGCAGAAGATGCTGCCAAAAAGCACTGACAAGTTTATCCTGGATGTACACATAGAGGGAAGGAAATTGCCTGAAAACAAAACATGAAAAGCCATAAAGGATGTAGCTACACCCAAAAGGCGTCAGAGATGAGGCAACTTTTAGGTTTGTTAAGCTAAAGGGGCAGATTTCTTGCAACAGAGAGCCTACTTGGCCAAGTGACTGAGTTCAGAGAGGCCCAGCAGGACAATCCCAGCCAGACACATGGGAAAGCTCCTCCTGAATCATGTTGTCTTCTGCCAGGACTACACTATGACTTGCATCCCTGCTCCTGATCCCTGGCAATAAGTTTGAATAACCAGTAATAAGGAAGATATCCATAATATGTAAGTGGACTGGCAGTGTACATCTCTGCTCCCTTCTCTCCTCTCTGGCACCAGGGCACAGGAACACTCATTGTCAGGGTAATAAAGGACATTCAAATCATAGGATCACTAAGGTTGGAAAGACTATCGATATCATCTTGTCCAGCCATCAATTCATGCCTATGACTACTCTAGACCACGACCCTCAGTGCCACATCCACACAGTTCTTGAACACCTCCAGGGACAGTGACTGCACCACCTCCCTGGACAGCCTGTGCCACTGCAGCACCGTTCTTTCAGAAAAGAAATGTTTCCTGATATCCAACCTGAATCTTCCCTGGCACAACTTGAGGCCATTACCACTAGTTACTTGGGAGAAGCAGCTGACCCCCATCTTACTACAACCTCCTTTCTGGTCATTGTAGAGAGAGATAAGCTCCTCCTGAGCCTCCTCTTCTCCAAACTGCAATCCCAGTTCTCTCAGCTGCTCTCCATAAGGCTTGTGCTCCAGATCCTTCACAGCTCTGCTGTCCTTTTTCTAGACAAGCTCCAGATCACAGAATCACAGAATGGCAAGGGTTGGAAGGGACCTCAGCAATCATGAATCTCCACGAATCCCCAACCCTAGATCCTTGGTCAAGGGTGTAAGAATCTTTCTGCACCTTTGTCTCAAAGCTTCTTGTTGGACAACTTCAACAGATGGACAACTCCAGGCAAGTCCTGGACAAGTCCAAGGTATCTTCTGTTTGAAGACTTGCAGGCCCCAGCGAAATGAGAGATAAGCTGCCACCAGAGATAAGGAGCTGCGAATTTGCCAGTGGTATCCTTTTGTGAGCACATCTAGAGGGAGATAACCATCTAGAGGACTTGCATGCCCACAGGTGCTGCATATGACTCTACCCTAAGTGCCCAGGAATGCTGCATTGGCAGAAGAAGAGGATAAAAAAGGAACCTACAATCAAGGAATGTGGTGTGCCTGATATCATGTGGTGTGATATTCGCCTGCTGCCTGTTTCTCCCGGATCCACTGCTGATTGCATACTGTTTACCTGCTTCCTGCCTAATGCCAGCCATTCTGCTACCACACTTCCCCCTACATCCTTACTCCTGCACCAGCCTTGGACCATCAGAAAAGCTCACAGTGGGACACTGCTGGATCCTTGGTGGTGACTATCCCTGCATTACATAATTTTTGCTCTCTTTCTATCTTTCCTGTTGCTCTTCTCCATTGGTTTATACATAATGTGGGAATCAAGTGTTGTTTCTGCATTAGAATTGGATAATTATTTTTTTTTAACTTCATGATCTCCACTATCACAGTTCTTTTTGGGAGTCGTTCTACTTAACTTGGGGAAGATCTCTGATAAGTTTACATCACTTATCCTCTAGATAAACCTTCCCAGGAACACACACTCTGTATATAGGTGTATATATGTATATTTTGTCATACACACTGCAAGAATATCCTGCACAGGATCAAACCAGACAACAATTCATGGCAAGCCCGAGGAAGCGCCTGAAGAGAAGGCCTAGCATCATCCCCCCAGTGCTCTTTGTTTAACTATGACTTTAAAGAAAATCACCTTATCAATGCGACAAGGAGGGCACCGAGACATCTTGGAAACAACAGGATGGCTGCTGACTGACACCAGATAACAATTAAATTAACAAGTAAATAGCAAATGTAAACCTTCTGATAAAGTTGTGAACCTAGAGTACCCAGCTATTGGGGAAACAGGGGAGGGGGGAGGCAAGGGGGAGAAAACAGGGTATAAAGGCTGTCATGATGTGTCCATAGCTGCGCTCCTGCTTGCGGGACGCCCGCCATTGCAATCGCGAATAAAATCTGCTTTTATCAGAGATACCGTCCTGACAAAATTACTTGGATATTTCCAACAATAAGAATGGACAGACTTTCCCTTTCCCATCACTTTAATTGATAATAAACTGGTTGGACAATATTTTACCATGCTTGTGTCTTGATATCACTCCTGTTATATCAAAAAATCTCCCCTCTCGCTTGGATAATTGGAACGAGACACAGGGGAAGGTTCCATCTCCAGCAACACTGAGTTTGGTTCTAATCTTAGTGCACAGAACCCAACAGGGTCAATGGGGACAACCTATCTGTTAGGAGGAAAGTGTTTGCAACAAACTAGGAACAAGAGTGTAAAATACTCTTGCTGTTGAGTGACACATTTGGCTCTCTCCAATGAGCATTTGCGTGACTTCTAAACATTTAAAAGTAGAAATAATAAGAATCTTTTTCTTTCATCATTTCTAGGTGATAGTTGGAATGGTTGATCAGTTTTCTTGTTAAAGGGTTATTGGCATGCCATTTTGGAGCTTTCGGACAATCAGGTCTTGATTAAATTTAGTCTTGTAGATAAAACTCTTGCAAAGATTATTTTCAAGCTCACTTAGCCCTATGTAGAAGCACAGCATTATTTTCATATTTCAACTTCCACCGACTCATCTAGAAGTGTGTTTCCATGCACAAGACACATGAAGAGTTTTTATGGGAATATTTAAAATGTACTTTTGTAGACAAAGCAGGCATAAAAGGTCACTCCTCAAGATTAGAAGATTATAAGGAAAGAGCATTCAACCTTTCAAAATAACTTCATTTTAATTGTGTTTACTGGATACTTACAATGCACAAGCAATGGATGGATGGAAAGATATCAACTGGACAGAACTCAGGGAACAACCCCAGATTTTGGCTTTGGAGAGTTCACTGGAAATTCTTTCTGAGAATTCTTATTTCTGTAATAAAACTAGAAAACAGTCACCTTCCAAGCACTGGATGCTCTACAGCAGTCTATGCCCACAAGTACATCTACTTTGGGAAGAGCCCAGATTACCAAGCTTCTGGGCCAAGGAACAAACAAACAGCAACAGAAGTGTTTCCAGGCAAAGATGGACTCTAGCCTGGAAGACTCCAGGCTCCCCTGGCAGAACCAAGCATCCTCAAGTCATGATGTGTTTCAAGAGCATCAAACATGCCAGTCTAAACACAAATCCTTGATTCATCTCTTCTTGATCAGAGTCATACTCATGCTTTCTCTGAGTGTTCCTGAGTAAAAAGAAAAGGTTTTCTGAGGAGAAAAAGGGCACATTTTACAAAATTAACTCAAAGCAAGTGTATGAGGAAAGTGCATTGGGAGAACCACCCACTCTACAAAGACAATTTGCCTCACTCCTCGTTAGCCTACAACTTTATTACAGAGCAAGCAGAGGAAGGCCAAAGTACAGCTAACCAAGAATCTCAACAACAACAAACAACAAGAACTTTGTAAATTATGAGAGACCAAAACTGAAATGTTCTTTATCAGAAAAGAAGAAAAACAAAAAGAAAATGTGTAAAAATAGGACAATATTTGATTGATAGGACAAGAAGTGTAGGGTTTGTTGTTAGGCGACTAACCGGGGATTCGGGCTGTCAGGGTGCAGGCAGCTGAACTGTCTCATGATAAGCACATATGGGAGTTGTGCAGCACTGTGGTACATGCTTGGAACAGTGCAGCCGTTGGCCTTGAGGAAGAAAATAAACAAGGAAGAAGGAACTCAAGGACGAAGATAAGGAATAAGAAGATGGATGCCACCTGGAGATAGCTGCCATGGAACGTAACAATGAAGGGCCAATGGTAGGACTGGTGCTGGGCAGCCCCGACTGATACCCACTAATAGGATTCTGACAAGTGGGCTCTGGAGGGTGTATAAGATACTGTTGAATTTCAATAAATGCCATTTTGCAGCATCCTCGTATTGGTGTCTGTGTTACAATGGTCGTAGGGAGGAAAAATTGGGGACAGAGCAAGGAGAAATCGCTAGCCCCTGCAGTGAGTGATCCTGAAATGGTGGCGTGTCTGCGGCAAAGAAGAACACTGAATCAGTTCAATGGGAAGAGGAAAAGATCTGAGGGATGTTTTTCCACATACAGTAAAATTTGACAGAAAAAAAATGGAAACAGTGAGAAAATTCTGATTCAATTCAAGTAAATTCTTGGCTGAAAGTTGAAGACAGGAAAGATTTTTGAAGATGGCAAAGCCTTCTATTCCAAAATTTCACAAAAAAAATTTTGCAATTTATCCATTCAGAGGGCCATTCAATTGGAAAAAAGAGAAGAGAAGAGAAGAGAAGAGAAGAGAAGAGAAGAGAAGAGAAGAGAAGAGAAGAGAAGAGAAGAGAAGAGAAGAGAAGAGAAGAGAAGAGAAGAGAAG
>NW_024962335.1:18471119-18999160 GCF_019238085.1 Lagopus leucura
AAAAAGAAAAGAAAAGAAAAGAAAAGAAAAGAAAAGAAAAGAAAAGAAAAGAAAAGAAAAGAAAAGAAAAGAAAAGAAAAGAAAAGAAAAGAAAAGAAAAGAAAAGAAAAGAAAAGAAAAGAAGGAATTGGTTTGCAGAAATGCAGACCATTCCACTCAGATCCAATGAGGCATTTTGGTTCATTCAAGGTTTGGGCACAATAGATTTTTTGTTTGTTTGTTTTGTTTTGCCAAAGAAAATGTGAGCATATTCTGACCCAAAGCAAGATTTTTTATTTTGCTCTTTTTTGTTTGTTCGGCCTCTAAACAAACAAAAAAAAAAAAAAAAAAACAAACTAACAACAAAACAGTATTTGTCTGGATCTGCTGGGGTTACGAAATGACATTATGCCAAGGTAACATAATTTTATCACAGCAAAATGAAGATGCTAAAGCATCCATTTAATCCAAAGCAGCTGTGAGCTGGTTTTCTGCTTGCTGACTGCTGACAGAAATGTAAGAAAGACACAAAGAATTCTGCAGTACAGTCTAGAGATCAAAGACGGGAGGTTTTCTGTCCTTCTGTCCTTTGCTTCTTCCTATGATCTTGGCCACGCAGACCAATGGTCTACAGTAACTTGGACAGACCAGACTCCCTGAAACTCTTTTAAAGAACTGACTTCAATGACAAACAGCATCTGTCTTTTGCTAGCACCAGATATTGTCCTGGCCTTCACAGGTTATTTATTGGTGTAGCACAGCAACCAGCAACATACCTCATTTCAAAAGACATAAGTCATTTTAGCTGTAAAGTTTTCTGAAGTCCTATCAGAACTGTCTACCCTCACTTCTAATGCTTTATGTATGGGTGGCATGATGGGATGGCTCATAAGACAGGCACAGCATCCTGCTGCTCCCATTTGCACAGCTCCTGTGGCCGTTCCTGCCACCGCTGAGGCCACCGCTGGGACCAGTGAGCTGCTGCCAGCATCAGGAGGAGCTGCATGAGAGGAGGAAAGTTTCAATCTCTTTAACGTATATGGAAAGCTTATATTTTAGGGCTCATTACTCAGAAAGAAAAATCCCATGTTATCTTCACCAGAAAATACATGGGCACATAGCACAGAAAGAAAAATGAATGGGAGCTAGCAGGAAAGATATTAATGAAACAAGTGTCGTTACAACACTCCTCTTCCAGCAACAACCTGTCCCTGCTGTGGCAATGAGCTGTGTCCAGGCCCTCAAGGGGCTGAGAGCTCTTAGCCCTGGTAAAGAGCTGCTTTGTGCCTCCTTCAGGATTCCTGTTATGACTCCTTCAGAGAGCAGTTCCATCTTACACAGAAATACATTCATAAATAAGCACCAAAAAAGCGCCTAGTCAAACCTACTTCCTGAAAAATTCAGTAAAACACAGTGTGAGTTATAGCCAAAGCAGAAATGGTTTTCCTGACACAATGTAAACAACAGAAGTGAAGGAGCAATAATAGAAATGATGAATCATGGGCAGGAAGCATTGTATTTTGATGCTCATGCAAGAACTGAGCAATATCATTTTTATACTAGCACAAAAAAAGGTAACTAAAGTAATAAGGTGTAATATTTTCAGTGGTTATTAAACTATAAGCAGCTCATATGACATCCAAGCACCTTGGCAATGGTATTAGGACTTTCTTAAGACCACCTTGCAAGGGATAAGGCGACACATCATGACCCCAACAACTTGTCTACTATCTGTGTTTGGTTTGAAGAGCCCATCTTGGAGAGCAGCAGCAATGAGCTCCATTTAAACTGCTGCTTATGGAATTCCTGAAAACAGGCATAAAGGCAATTTATATTCCTATTCATGTTGTCTTATTCAATGTTGAGTGAGCCAAGAAGCAACCCTGGTATTTGTCCCAGGAAGAAGACAGGAGTTTTTGCTTTAAGAGCCTACTCTCTCCCCTGGAATGCATTTGCTGTGTGGATTCTCTGAATCCACCAACTCTTCAGTGAGGGTATCAGGCAGACTAGCCTGCACCCCATAAAGGCAGGTGAAACATGAAGTTTTGGGCTTAAATGGAGCAGGCAAGAATCAATGAATCACAAAGGTTGGAGAAAATTTCCAAGATCATCCAGTCCAACACCAGCCCATCCCCACTATGCCCACTGACCACGTCCCTCAGCGCCACATCCACACGGTTCTGGAACACCTCCAGGGATGGTGACTCCACCACCTCGCTGGGCAGCCTGTTCCAAGTCATCACTACTCCTCTCTTTTAGAGAAGAAATTTTTTCCAATATTCAACCTGAATCTTCCCTGGCGCAGTTTGAGGTCATTATCTCTCACCCCATCAAAAAGAGAAGAGTAACAAAGATGAGCATTCATTGCTGGAGCTACAGAGTGATATATTCTTCAAATGAAGAAGGATCATCTTACTGGTACTGAGCAGGTATTGACTATTGACCAAGTTAGGTATTTAAGTTAGTATCTGCAGTACTGAGATGTTAACATCTGTGCATCAAGAAAAGAATCTTTAGTTCAGTAGCCGGGTTTTTTTTTTTTTAAAGTTCATATTTCAAACGTGACAAATATCTCAACTATAAATTATACATTAGCTTCCTGTGCAAAGCTTTTTAGGTGACAGAGAAGCAGATGGTTTTCAAGTCATGTGTACATATGTTTCTCAGTGCAAGAGGTACATGTGGAAGCTTCTAGGCAGAAAGCATATAAAAAAGATAAGACAAAATCTTTTTAAAGGGGAAAAGGAAAGTGCCATGCCATTTTCAGTGACAAAAACAAAAACAAAAAAAGAATCATAAACAAATACTGAAAAAGCTACTGGAGGATTTCCTGAAATTAATCTTGGCAAATTCAGTGGAGCTATGAAAAGAACAGCGTTAATTCCAGAAGGTTCTGAATTTAACAGCTTTCTACCTTAACATGAGATGGGAATTATTATTCTGTCACTCTTTCTGGAATGGTATTAAGATTCAGATGCTGAGTGCAGCAATTGAGTGCAAAGGCTCGTGGTACTCCAAGCAGCTCCTTCTGCACCTGTTTGTAATCGATTGCCTCATTATCATTTTGCACAGCGGGAGAGAACATGGCTAAATTCTGCTTCAGAGAAAACTGAAAATTCACCAGGCTTATTAATGTCCCTTTCATCTGCAGCACTGCACCGCCCTAACAGGGAGCATTATTGCCTTATGCTGGATGATGAGAAGATGCCCCAGAGAAGCCTCTCACTGCCAACACAGTGAGTGCGCATGATGCAACGAGGAAATGAGGGGTCATGCCCATACCATCTTTTCTTTTTCCTTCTCTCCTCTCCAATCTCATAGAAATCAAGGTGGAGTAAGGAAGGGAAGAAATCGGGAAAACCATTGCTTTTATCATGTTTTCATCTCTGTCCTCCTGGAAAATAAATTTATTACAACCAGAGCACAGTATGACAAAAGCCACCGTAAAGGTATCAATTTCTCTGGTACTAACATTCCCCCTGACAATATTTGCAGCCTCTTATCTCTGTTTGGTTTTTACACACAGCTGAAAGCAAAATGTATTTGCACACAGGGAAAGCCTGGCAAATATATTCACTCCAAAGAGCTACACGTAAGAGTCATATGTGTAGAGAATGGTAACCAGCACACAGAAATAAGCCAGCAACCACATGCCCTGGAATAGCAAATACACAGTGAAGCGGTGTCAGTGCTGGAATACCTTTGCATAAATTATTCACAAATGAATTCTGAATATTTAATATGCAATGATAAGGTTGTCTGAATGCACACATGCATTTTTCTACTTTGCAGAGGTTTTTGTTTGTTTTTCTACATTTGTTCTGCTGGTTAATTCCCTCTTTCCCCCACTGCCTTTGCAGACAAACGTATTGCAATGTGTTCCTCTCCAGCAGAGCCCTCATAAGTCAGCCTAACCCATTCTGAACCATAAGAGCAGTGGCTGATACAAGAATAACAGTTAAATGAGGATTCTTTTGTTATAGTGGCCAGTCTGCTACCAACTAGTTCTGTCTTCTTTAAGGAAAATGAATGCTGAGAATTAACTTGCTTTATTCCCAGCTAGTGTTCCGCACTGGCTTTTAGTTGCCTAGATCCTATACTGACCAGTCCATAGCAATCTGCCACTTCCTCGAGGACTGCTCACATCTTTAAAGTAAGAAAAGATGCCAAGGGACATTAACAGATAAACATCCCGAAGTACATCTCAAAGGTTCAAAAAGAGGTATCCTGTCACCATGCGTATTTCCTGTGATTGATTCAGCATTATATAAATGGTACCCTGCAACAAGTTCAATCCTTCTACAGACTGAAAGGATGCAAGAAAAATATGCATTCTTTGCTTAAAATTCACTGAAGCCAGGGAGGAGGAGTCTGTCAGTTTATCATGACTACAGCTCTACAAGTGTGTTAATTTAAGGCAGTGCCTCTTGAGGATACAAGGCATGTATCAACCAGTTTCACATTATTTATATTCAATAGTAAAAAAAATAATAATAATTGTAGATTAAAAAATCTCTCACGAATTTTCCTCTGCTGATTCTCCAGGAGCAGGAAGAGAGTGCATGTTTTGTGCAGGGTTGTGTACTCTCCTACTAATGGTGCACCCTGTGGTATGTACACACAGTGACACAAAGAGAAAGGAATGCTAGCTTGTGCTTGAAGGAAGAGATGGAAAATTAATGTCTGACAGGTAAGAGAGGGCAACCACAAAAGGGGAAGATGGTAAACACTAAAGGTCAAATGAAAGGAGTAAAACAACCAGCAACTTCTAAGAGATTTCAGAGGCAAAAATCATCTGTTTTTCTTTCAGTAAAGTCATAGCTTGTGGCCGCATGCAATCCTTATTTACAGTGCTGAACTCCAACCAAACATTCTTAGAATAAGTGTTTCAGGTTACTTCTACATGGCAAAATACCAGGCCACACAGAGACCCTGAATGAACTCACTCAAAGAACTAATGCAACTAAAGCCCCGCTGAGAAGTGTATTAAGATGTCACTTTATCCTGGCTAGACTGCTTCTAGTCCTGAGAGAACAATTGAATATAAATCTCTCAAGCTCTAGAGAAAAATACTGCTGTGGGGCTGTCCCTCCTAATCCCTCTTACCTTGTGTGCCATCTGCTTGGTGCAGTCATTTTCCATCCATACAAACTCATCTTTGCCTTTACTGATGCTAAATGTTTCTTTTGTGTGACTGACTTACAGACTTAGTGATGCAGGCTCTATTTCAATTATTCTGGAAGAGGAATATAAATAATAATAAAACTTCTTAAAGAGTAAGTGGATTTACAGATGCCAATAATAAAATTTGCCAATGATCTCAGTATTACAAGAATTTCATCTTTGCAGCCAAAAACATCCATTCAAACAAGACAAGAAAGGTCAAATTAGCATCAGGAACCATGTAGTCCTATCTGCTGTGAATTTATGACTTCTATACCTATTAGGCATGACAACTTCACAATTGTTGGTGCATTTATCAAGAATATGAATCATTTCAGCTCCATTTCTCAGGTACAAACTCAAATGCCCCTCAGCGGATGTCAAGATACTTAGCATCTAATCTTAACAAATTTCCACGGAAAACAAATAGGGGTTTATACCTTGAAGTGTCTGACACTAAATTATTTCCCTGAGGTCTCATAAGTAATCAACTGCAGAACAGAAATCCAAATCCAATTCCCCAAGTTAAAGGCTGGCGGCAGAAGCTTTGGGCAGGTTCTCTGTCTTGTATGTTAAAACAGCAGCCTTGAAAAGGAGCCACGTGGTGCCATCGTCCAATCTCTTGACCTTGTCATGGCACGAAGGACTGGTAGAACCTCTTGGAGCAGGCTATGAGAAGAGGTCTTGCTGTTGTTGAGCCAACATCTATCATCTGATCTTATTTCTCAGAAGTGTTTGTGCGAGTATTTATCGCTACCAACAGTATCATGAACGCAGGTTTTCTTTTGTTTCAAATCTCTCCAGTCATATAACTGAGCAAATTCAGCGTTAGCACAGCTTTGCCAGGAGCTATGGGAACAACTCCATGACCTCTGCGCAATGCAAGCACAGGCACATACTGGTCTTACCAGCATTCCCACAAGCTTTGCAGTATTGTTGCTAGGAGCAGCCACTGAGGACTTCCAAGAAAAAGGAAACTGTGCAAGAACAGATATCTTGAGCAGACGAGACCCGCAAGTTCATGGGCAGATCTATCTTTAATACTTTTCTTCCCTCAGACCTCAGAAGATGCTTCTTCCCCACCTCTAACCCATAAGTCAGAAGTAGAAAAATATTTCAAGGTGAACAATGAGGTGTTTTCTATGCCTCCTACCCTACTTCGTAGTATGGAGGCTTTACTCAGGAGAGTGCTGTAAAGCACTGAGTCTGAAAGGGTTTCTATAATTCCCGGGATTTACATGTCCAAATCCTATTAGGATTAGCTCTGCCTCCTTCATCTCCAAAGCAAATGCGTGAGACTTTGTGTTTGTGAACTCTAGGAATGAGTTCTTTAAATTATTGAAGCCTGTTTATTCAATGTGAACAAGAAACCTATTCCTCTGTGCATTTAGAGGGTTATCAAATAAATTCTGCAAACAGTCCCTAATCTTTCATTTCCCGTTCCTCGTCACAACAGGAGCTTTATTTAAATCTAATTAGCTTGTTTATTTTTAATTGAATTATTCTCTTATGAAAGGTTATAAAATCTGAATTATTACTTGACAGTGAGTTCAGAAATGACTTAAATGAGGGCTGAATCCCAAGACTAGAAAAATCAAGGTCTCCCCCTCAAAATGCATCACGTATAAATATTTTAAACTAGAAATACTACTGTCTCCTTATACATTCATTGCATTACTTTCACCTGTTGCTTCTTCAAAAAGATTTGAAAGACATTTTATTCGGAAACAGTATCTTCCCCATCACTTTGTTTCAATTACTACTAGCATTATTATTACTAATAAATCACAATTAGTTGCTATGGAGATAACTAAGTCTGCAAATAAAAGATTATGATTGAAATTTCCTAGGCAAAAAAGCAACAAGGAACACATTAACCTCAACAATGTAACAATGGGTTTATTTCCAAGTAAGTTATGTAATTGTTGGAAATAAAAGAAAAAAGAACAGAAAATAGCACTAAATCACTTCCCATATCCAGCATTTCCTGATGTCTTCCAGGAAACACCATGGCTTCTAGAGTTCTTCACTTCTAAATCTGAGTATTTATTAAACTACATTACAGCTATTCCAAGGGCCAGGCACTAAGTTGTCGTTACACCAAAGTGTTTACCACTGACAGTAATGGCTGTCGAAGACAAGCAGTCAGTGTGCTGTGTGTATGCATAACTTTGTGTATGCACTTACTTGAAATACAGCTGCAGAGTCAGGGGCAAACATGCTTTAACACTGACAGAGGTGTAAGTTGTAGTGTATGAAAAAAGGCTTTAGTTTTGAGCTATGACTGTGACTGCACCAGGCTGTATTCTTGAATACAAGAGTATTGAAGAAGGCTACTAACGGAGTTTCTTAGTGATCTAGGCAGAAAATGGCTTCACCTCGCTCAAAAAAAATGCAAGTATTTCTGAAAGTTAGGTGGCAGATGGGAGGCAATCCCTTGGGAAAAGACTGAAATCAACATTTTAATTAAATGGTTTTCTAAGTGGAACCACAGAGAATAAATTAGATGTAAACGTTATACCCAGAAAGAATCCCAAGAAACAAATCCCAAGTTCATTGAAGTATGGGTGGATAAAAGAATAGTTTTCTTCTTAGTTCTGTCTCTAAATTTAATGTAATTGTGTTGCCAGCATTTAAGCTATGTAAATAAATTCTCATTTATATTTTACTTTTAATCTTTACTACTATTAAGTGTGATTTCAGGAGCACTAGAAAGCAACAAAGTTTGGGTGTAGTAGCCAGCACAGGCAACTTCAAGCATTAGTTTGACATCTTTTTTTGGCATTACAATGCCATCCCCAGGGTCTTCAGAAGGAGAATGTGCTCTTCTGGAAACCACAGGTTTCAGGGCCAGTACTGAACTCTCCTGGTACTCCAGTATCAGCAGGTATTGGCCAGGCACTAAACAGGCTGCCCAGGGAGGTGGTGGAGTCACCGTCCCTGGAGGTGTCCCAGAACCGTGTGGATGTGGCACTGAGGGATGTGGTCAGTGGGCATGGTGAAGATAGGCTTGTGGTTGGACTAAATGATTTTAGAAGCCTTTTCCAGCCTAGATGATTCCATGAAACATCCATCCATGCTGAGGATGGAGTGGGAGAGGCTAGACAGGACTTCTGAGTAAGACTGCCAGCCCCCTATGGTCTTACAGTGAGTTTATAAAGGATGCACTTATTCCTCATGAAGCTTAAGGAAAGCAGACCTCTCTCTTAACTCTTTCCTCCTTTCCAACTCACATACTTAGTGCTAATGGCTTAAAGTACAGTCCCTCTCTCCTTCACAACATTGACTACAGGTGGTTGTGGTCAGAATCCCATGTAATAGCACTTCAAGTGTGATTCCAGTTCTGCTAGTGAGATGATGTTCTCAGCACCTCATGAAAACAGAGAAGGAATTTTAAAATAATGAAGTCAACAGCTGAGATGCAGCAGAGAATTCTGCTCAGCAAATCTGAGACTTTGAAGTTCAAAGTAACAGCAATGACCTTTACAGACAAAGACTTGAAGAAATATCTGTAGAAACAGAGTCTTTTTCTTTCTCTATAGTCTGACTGATGAACTGTTCTGACTTTCCAGCTCATGAATGTGTTGTAGGAATATCACAACCCTGATTTTTCCAGAAATGTTAAATATCTACAACTTCAGCTAAACTCAATGGCACCTGGATTTGCCTAGCCCCTCTGAGAAGCTAAATTTCTATTTCTTATCTTCTTTGAGAAGGCTTTGCAGCTCAAAATGAATTAAACAAATATAAAGACATACTTACAGTAGTTGTACTTTGAGAAATTCTGAACAAGGCTAAGTACAATGTTTTGGCTGATTGCAAAATGATTCTTTAGACAAGTGTCTTTTTTTTTCCGACCTTCTACTCTGAAATGGAAAAATATTTTGAATCATGGAATTTCCTCTGATTTCTGCCCAAGCGTTTTTTCCCTGTGGATTCTACATGAAACCTAGGAAACCCAATCAGCGGTACATTCCTCCTTTGCATCTCATGGCCTTGCCAGGTGGCTCTGTCTGCGTTTTGTGCTACAGAAAAATAAGAGGCTGAGCTGCTTCTATCGCTGAGCACAAAGACTGATAGTTTAGCATATTCAGCTGCATTAGAGATTTATGATTGTCTTGGTATAAGACCTCTGCTCATGGGCCATTAAGCTTCCTCCTTTATATCTAGGGCAGATAAGCAATTTTGTATGACAAAAGAAATATTAGATGAAAAAGTCAATTGAAAGCTTACCAATCATGTATTGAGGGGAAAATCCAATGCCTTTTGTATTTGGGTTTATTAAAAGAAATGCAAACGTTCTCATGTTACTGTGACAGCAATCTCTGATTACCTGAATATCCTGGTGTCCTGAGAGAACTAATGTTCAGATAGCTGCAGTGCATTCCCAAGCACAAGCTGAGCTCTTTGATTAAACTAACTCCCACAGTGAACCTGGGACAAAAACAGTGTTAAAATATTGGAATCCCTCCAAAGATGAAACTCATTCACCCCTCCACCATCCAGAACAGCTTAGAAAATTTTTCTCTTTACTGAGAATTATTTTCATGAACCCTTTTCATACCAAACGGGTTTGGTGGATCTTGGATAATATCTGTTTAGAGCCTCCAGCACCATACCCAGATTTCCACTATCACTACTAAACAGTTGCAAAATCTCATTTCAAGACTGAGCTTTCTTCATTACATGCACAAGCTACGTTTTCCATAGAGTTAGCAGGAAAATCCCTGAAAAATCTTTTCCAAATTTTTTTATAAGTCTACCCAGGACATAGTCAACCACAGTACTGACCACGAAAAGCTTTGCTATGCCTAACAGGAGCAAGTAGCAACCATGATTTTTACCCAGTTAATCTGAAGATAAGACCTTGAGGTATGAAGCTAAGGAAGAAATTTCTACACTGGAGTGAAACTCTATGTAAGTGTTTCTTATCTGTTTTAAGGATGCAAAAGCATCATCTGATGGTTCAATCCCACCTGAATTTAACTGCCTGAAAACTAGATTCTGAATCTCCGCTCATCATCTAGCCTACTCACTGATGCCTGCGGAGAGACAAGCATTTCCAGGAGTGATTCAGTTCACCTATCTGTGATGCCTAGAATAAGCACCTTAATTTTTCAGCAGCTAAAGATAGGTCAAGCGACTCTGGACTAATGGAAAATTACCACCCAGCTTACTCGACGCAACTGCTTAATGTTTGCGTGGGCATTAGTCTGTTTCTTTCTACTCTTTCATGAGTATGCAAGTGCCAGGCCCTGAAGACAACAGCAGGCTTTAACCGCCCTGTCCACTTAGTAACCATCTTTCTCTGTAACCATCTTTCTCTTCCCTCTTCAACCTCTTCCCTTTGGGGCTTGGCTGGCTGTGCCCAAGGTCAGCTCTGATGTACGTGGCAATATTTAGGTTGAGTCCTTGAGGCTAAGATGACAAATGACACACTGGATTGCATTAGCAAGAGCATAGCCAACAGCTCAAGCAAAACAATCCTCCGCCCGTTTAGCACTTACAAGACAACTTGTGTATTTAATACATTTGATAGCCAACAATTAATTGAGAGTCCTCGGCAAACTGACATTCTGTCTTTGGAAGGTTGTTTTTCCTAGATAGGCAGGACATCTGGAGCCTAAAAGAAGAGTCTTGACATTCCACCAGCTGTGAGGAGGTACAGTGTACCCTGCCAGGGTTGATAATATAGGCACCATAACAAGGTCAATGTGATAATTAGAAACACAGTCAGCAACCAATTTCTGTACATATATTTCTTTAACTAAATAAGGAAACAGGCCTCCTTAGCTTATGAACTTTAGGTTAAACAGTATCTCCCAGTGGAATCCAACAATCACCAAAGCTGCTTGCAAAAGCCCCATAATAACACAGCACATGCGTAATATTAGATTTTATATGTTAAGCAATTGCCAGAACAGGTAGGCACTTCACAGAAAATGTATGAATGTTCACTTGTTGAACAGGAGTGCTTTAGTTCACCTATCCATGATGCCTAGAATAAGCGCCTTAATTTTTAGCAGCGAATGCAAGCTGGGAAGGAGGAAAGAGTTAACCCCTGTCATTGGGGTTGGCGAGTTTTATTCCTGGATTTCAGTGATACATTCAGTCATGGTATCTCTAGTTAAAGAAAGTCATTCACAAACTGGAAACAAGTCCAGTGAAGAGCCACCAGATAGGAGGACTGGCAAGCTGGATCATACAAATCCAAGGAGAGGCTGAGGTAAAAGTCTTGTTCAGCTGCAGGAACTGGAAAATGCTCAGGGAATTCCTAACAGTGTCTTCAACAACTTAATGGAAGAATGTAGACAAGAAAACCAGCTTGGATGTACACAGTCAAAGCGTGAGGCAAAATTATGTGATGGGAAATAGGTAAGTTGCAAGGGACAATCCAGAGAGATATTAAGAAAAGCTTTTCCACATCAATCGTGGTCAATTATTGGAAAAAAATGTTCTGAGAAGCCCCAAAATCTGCATCATTGAGCACAGAACTCAATAGGCTAAGGCTATAACAACCTGACCAAATTGACCATGCCATGAGCAGGAGGTGGGGCTGGATAAAATACCGGTGTTCCCTCCACTCTGCACAAATTTCTGTGCACTTCTGACTGGACTCAGCTCACACTAAGTTGATTCCTTTCTTCCTCCAGCTTCAGCGTGGGTTTTCTATTCATTCCCACATGTGCTTGAAATATAAGGATGAACTTCATGCTGACAATGGGACAGTATAACAAAAAAAAAAAAAAAAAAAGTTCCAGAAATGAAGAAATATAATTTCAACATTTCCCAAACATAATCAAACAATTTTATTTCAGTTAGCCTGATTCTAGATGTAGTGGAACTTCCAGTTTTTATAACCTTCACTGTCACATACATTCAAAAACTAAAAATTATATTTTCAAACTTCTATATAACTTCCGTACTTCTGAAGGTCCTTCACAGAACGCCTGTGTACAAAACTGGAAAAAACTCAAAGGCACACAAAAAAACCAACTAGTGGCCCATAAACCCAGGACCAAAGCAAGATGGAAAACTAAAACCCAGTTTTCTACCCTGAAATAGCTCTCAGCAAAGACAGTAAGGAAAGAGGGGAAAGCTTATACTCCCTCTTGCATTCAAAGAAGCTTAAAGGAGAATTACTGAACAAGCTGGGGTGGGGAGAGAAGACAGAGAAAGAAGTGAATGCGCTGAAGAGCATTCAAGGCAGGAATGGTTTTGAATGTTAATGTTCTTGCTGCAATTTAAAACTAAGCCAATTTAATGTGATGACAAACAATAATAAAACCTAACACTGCGTCATGCTCCTACCATAATATCATGACACTGCATGCTGCAATTCAAAGATAATTAAGTTACTTCATCAAAAAATCTTTGCCACGATGCCTGACCTTTAAGTACATCAAGAAGATAAAGAAGTTCGTCACCATTGTAGGGTTGGAGATTTGAAGCAGTTTCTCTCTCAGAACACCTTTGTAAAAAATCATGCTGTTATCAAAGTACATTTCCTAGTTTTAGCACCGTTAAATCAATTGCTTTGTAGTCTTTATTGCAGTGCTCCTTTCACTAATTGAGGAAGAATATTTATGTAGTCCCTGACAGTTGCTTAGGTTATTAAATTTGTTCCCTATAGAATTTGAATTCTGCCACAACAAGGGACACAGATTTACATTATAAAGGTTTTTGTTCCAGATATTCTCGCTTCACAGGAAAACTCTACATCCCACTCCTTTCTTCAGAGCATGGGGCTGTCCTGCAGCATCTGATCAACTTTCAGTCTTTGTTCACAGTCTTCATACCTAAGCAGGGCAACGTTTTCAGTTCCTGATGTTTACAGAGCTTGGGTAAGGCTCACAGCTAAATAGCTTCAGTCTTCAGAAATGCATTCTCCCAGGCAAGCTTGATTAAAATTTGGATGATTCATGAAAGGTTCTGTGCAAGAGCAGAAGAAATTCCTTTTTAAACTCATAGATAAGTTGCTTGTTTCCCAGGATTATATGAAAAGGAGGAGGGATATGGTTCCTGAATCAGGATCAAGAGACAGGCAGGATTGGTTGATCTCCACTTTGTTTTTATCTATCAATTTGTCTTCTTTTGCATGATTTCCTGCTCAGTTGGATTGATGACTTTGATATATATTCTTCAGAATAAAAATACTATTTTCCAGGAAAAAGCTCCTGATGTTAATTCTTTTGCTACTGTCTAAAAACAATAAAGATGAATCTCTCAGGTATCAATTCATCATTTCCAAAACTGTTGAAGACACGTAGTGAACCTCAGATTGCTAACACAGGCTAAAATTTGTGCTGTTGTCTCTTACCTTTTATGACTTAGCCATGCCAGAATAAAATCTGATTGCAGATATTTCTAAATCTGCTTTCAAGCACAGAATATCCACCCTCTCTTAAAGCTCCCAAACATTCACCTTGTTTTCATCAACCCAGTTGAAAGAACACAATTAATGTTGCAACAGAATGCCATCAATGTTGTAAAGCTCAATTGAAGACCACACAGGGAGGAAAAGATGACTATTTTGAGACTCAATGGATTTAATTCACTGAATGTCTTACCTACAAAGACCAAGACTCAAGTGCTTAAGTGTATTCGAGCACCAGGCTCCAAGATTACTTGCCACTGCATGGAGGACAAAGTATTTGGTTACCAAAATCTCACTGCCTCTTCAGGGTTTTTTTCCATTTGGTTTTGGATACATACACGTTTACTTCAGAAATGGACAGCAGCTGAGATTCTCGGTCTCTTCATTCTGTCTTACTTCTATGAGTGATTTACTCACCTCTCCTTTTTGTGGAGGCAATACCTTGTTCACCCAACTTGGCCCTATGATCACATAACATCCAATAATGTTGATGAAATTTACATGAGATGTGACATTTCAATCTTACCAACTGTTGGTCTAAAACAATCATAGAAATAAACCAAAAGGCTCATTTTATATGGCATTTTATATATACACCCAAAAATATATGTTGAAGAGTTCACAGGAATTTTCATTTTGAATGTGCACAAATTCATGTAGTAATGGTGTCTAGACATTATTCACACATTAATTTTTACCTTTTTATGAAATATATCCTCAGAAGTTTCTGGAAACAGTTTTAGCTAGTACTGATTTCTCTTGAAATGAGTGAATTTTTTATTAAGCATTTTTCCCGTGTCCATCAGGGACTCATGGTGTTCAGATTTGTCTGGTTACTGTTGATATTTTTGGTAGTTTCTCTAAGCTATTTTTTCTGGTTTACCCATTAGTTCATTAAAGTCTGAATTTCTCCCTCTTTAATTCAGCAAGCTTCCCTGCTATCTTTTCCTGCTCATTTATTCTCTTTTTATGGACTTACGATGCTTCTCTTTCCGTTTTAGGCACTCCTCCGTGGTTTTATTTAAGGTGCTGACCACAATGGTTTTACGTATATTATAAATCTAAGCAAATACAGGACCAAACCCTTTGTTCTTTATTATTTAGAGTTGGTAAATTCCATTACAGAATAACAGAATCATAGGGGTTGAAAGGGACCTTCTGGAGATTGTCTAGTCCAACCTCTTGCTAAAGTACATTGTCTACAGTAGGTTCCACAGGAAGGTATCCAGGAGGGTCTTTCATATCTCCTGAGAAGGAGACTCCAGCGCCTCTCTGGGCAGCCTGTTCCAGGTCTCTATCATCCTTAAAATCCTTTTTCATGTTCAGATGGAACCTTGTGTGTTCCAGCTTGTGTCCATTGCCCCTTGTTCTGTCACTGGGCACCACCGAAAAGAACCTGGCCCCATACACTTGACTCTCTCCCATTACACAATGTGAACATTAAGTATTATGAACATAATGTTCATAAACATTGTTAAAATTCCCACTCAGCCTTCTCCAGACTGAACAGTCCCAGGGATCTCAGCCTTTCCTCATAAGAGATATGCTCCAAACCCCTAAACGTCTGGCTCACGGCCAACCTGTTGCCTATCAGGACACTCAGGTCCTTCTCTGCAGAGCTCCTTTCCAGCAGGTCAGCCTCTAACCTGCACTGATGCATGCAGTTGTTCCTCTCCAGGTATAGGACTTTGCACTTCTCTGTATTCCTCTGCTCAACTCTTCGGCCTGTCCAGGTACTCTTAGGGATGCACCAATCTTGAGAAATGGTGCTTGGGTTTTTCTGTTTGAAAAGAGACAGGTCTCTCCTAGAGGGAATCCAGCAGAAGGCCACAAAGATGATTAAAGACCTGAAGCATCTCCCATATGAGAAAAGGCTGAGTAACCTGGGTCTGTTTAGCTTGGGGAAAAGAAGACAGAAAGGTAATCTGAATAATGTTCATAAATATCTAAAGGAAGCAAGTGGATGAGGCCAGGCTCTTCTTGGTGTTGTGAAGTGATAGGATAAGGAGTAATGGCCTGAAACTTGAACATATGAAGTTCTGTACTAATATGCAGAAGAACTTAATTATGGTAACAGTGATGGAGCACTGGAACAGGTTGCCCAGAGAGGTTGTGGAGTATCCTTCTACAGGATTCAAGACCTATTTGGATGCCTAGCTGTGAGACCTACTGTAGGGTACCTGCTTCAACAAGGTGGTTGGGCTTGATGATCTTTTGAGGTCCCTTTCCAATCTGTAATTCTATGAATGTCAACCAACTCTCTTGCCCCCCCCTACATTCCAGTGATCTAACCCATGGGATATTTCCAAGTAGATCCTTGAAGAGGTCAAAGTTAGCCCTCCTGAAGTTCAGGGTCGCAATTCTACTTATTGCCTGGTTTCTTCCAGGATCCTGAACTCCACTGTCTTATGGTTGCTGCATCCTATGTCACACCAAGCCTTCATGTTCCCAACCAGTCCTTCCTTGTTTGTAAGACTGAAGTCCAGCAGCACACTTTTCCCAATTGGCTCCTCCACCACCAGAAAGCTATACTTCATGCGCTGCATGGGCTGTGTGTGCCTTGCAGAGATGCTTTTCAAGCTAATATCAGGTTGGTCTCCCATGAGAATCATTGCCTGTGATCCTAAGGCTATTTTCAGCTGTCTTTAAAAGCCTCATCAACTTCCTCCTCTGAACAGGCAGCCAGTAGAAAACACGCACAACAGCGTCACCCAGATTAGCCTGTTCCTTAATTCTCACCCATAAGCTCTCCATACATTCATCTCTAGGCAGAGCTCAATATATTGCAGTTGTTCTCTCATATAAAGAGAAACTTTGCTGCCTTGCCAATTTGTCTCTCATAAAAAGTACATAGCCATCCATGAGTGCACCCCAATCATGTTAGCTGTCTCTATCACGTTACCGTGATTGCAATGAACTCATAGTCCTCTGACTGCACACAGACCTCTAATTCTTACCGTTTATTCCCCATGCTGCATGTATTCAGGCACTTCAGAGATGAAAAATGAGCAGAGGATGTGGGTTTGCCTAGCGGGATGCAAGAGGTGCCTCCATGCCTGTACACACCCTTGAGATGGCTGAGCTTCTGGATCACAGCACGGGAAGCAGCTAAGAAACATTTGTCACTGTTTTGGTTGGCCTGGCTTATTCCCCAGTCACATAAGCATTGCCATTCTGGACCTCATCCTCCAAAAACTTCAGTTTAAAGCCCGCTCACTAGGTTGGCCAGCCTGCAGCCAAATGTTGCCCTGCCTGTTCTGGATTCCATCTCTCCCTAGAGGTTATAGTCTTCATGGAGAGTCTCATTGTCATTAAAACCAAAACTCACACTAGAACCAACCACATAACCAAGAGCTGATATGTATTCTACGTCTATTTCTGGTTTCCCGCTTTCCTTCGACTGGCAAAACTGAGGAGAAGATAATTTGGGCTCCAGTATTCGTCATTTGCGCTCTCAGTCTGTTTTGATTCTGCCCATGTTCCAGCTTCTGCTCTCTTTTATGCCCACACAAAAGAGCAGTAGCGGACAGTAGTCTGTGCTCTCGACAAGTTGCAGCACTGTCTTGGCAACATCTGAGATCTTGGCTTCTGGAAAGCAGAAAACTTCTCAAGACTCCCATTACCTGTGAACAATTTCCCTTGATTTATTTTGGTTTTTAAATAAATTATTATTGAATGTTGCTGAAAGATCACCTCCACTTTGGAGACAAATCTGAAAGAATCAGTTTCCAGTTACACATTCAAATACATCTCCGTCAGAAAAAAAGTAATATGAAAAAAAATCAGAGTATGTGTATTTATTTTCTGTTGATCTTTTCTGGTGGATTTATTCGTTTTGTTACATTGTATGCAAAGCATCCTTCATACTGTATGTCATCCAACTATCATCACCCCTACTTCTTCATTTGAGCTAAAAATCCTTCCCTGATGCTCACAGTCTTTTTCTTAAATTTTGTTTTACTTAAAGAAATTGCACATACAATTATTTTAAAACTTCCCTGCAATGGGCTGCCCTTTCTCATCTGTTTATGCAAATGAACACGTAAGCTCATCTTCCACAAATTCATCTGTTAAACGAGTTGCAAGTAAAACCACCCAAAATCATATTTATTCTATTTGAGCTCCTCTTGTCATAGACAATAATGAAGACCAGCAGCAGATACAGGAAATCTGATACAGGAAATGCATGTATATAACAATGCCAAATTTATTTCCCTCTTAATTGGGCATCTTTCAAAAAAAGAACTCTTCAAAATGTTCCGCTGTTTTTACCTTATCTTTATTAATGCATTTTCCCTGGAACATCCATCCCAATTACATGAAATGCAAGTCTAGAAAAAACAACAACAAAATCAAAATCAGGGCAGCAAGAGAGGTTGTGACCTGACCAGTCCACATCAACAAATCCTTCCTTTCTCTCTATTGCCCCTGGTTCCTTTAAGGACTATCAATAGGTTGTTTCTATCTTTCTCTGTATCTGCTCCAAGCTAAGAGGAAAGAGAAAAACCCACAATACTGAAGACAGTGTTAACAATATACTTCAGCACATGTTTAAATTTAAGCCCATGCATGACTTATTCTGTCTACAGACAAGAATTACTGGATTAAAGTACAAGGTTCTGTTGACAGTGACACTTGCCTTAGTATCTACGAAACTGCCCCCTTGATCTTTCTTACCAGCGTTCATTGTTTTGTATGTGAGCATCATGACCTGCTCTTCAAGAACTTTGGATACAGCCACTGGCTAATTTTAGCCCTTTTAGTTTGGTATCTTTGTATGTAGAATGCTGAATGCTAATGATGAGACTTGCCTCTCTACACAATCTTACCATCACTGTTTCACTAGCTTGGGAGAACAGATGTTAAAAGTCTCCTCAACATCTGAATTAAAACACATGTTTCTCACATGAGCTAATAAAGACAACATCAATGACCCTCAAGAGCAGCCAGAGTCAAGACCATAGTAGTTTTAGTTGACCTCTTTATGGTCACAGAGCAGCTTATGGTCTTGTGGAAAGACAATGTTTCTTTTTGCTTTTCCTTTCTTTGTTGGCAGCTTCCCTTGGTGACATTTATGTTAAATAAACAAATAAACAAATAAACAAATAAAAATTTTTAGCACAAATTAAGATATCCATTTCTCGGCTTTGCCAAGACATGCCTCTGTATGACAGGAAGCCCCCTATTGATGGTCTCCAAAGGCAGATGCTTTGACCACGATTTGCAGTGGAAAACAAAAGCAGTAATGAAGTTACTCCACAGTACAGACAGATGTTAGCAAGTAACACAATAATTATGATTTAGGGGTCCAAAGAGCAAGAGCTACCTTATCTTCAGAATCACATTCTGTAGGAGAAAACACAAGGAAGCAAAATGACATTGAAAGAAAGGGAGAAATAAGTTAACCACTATCTCAGCTAACATCTCTTCCTTTATGCGTAGTACCAGATTTATTTCAGTCTCCATCAAGAACATCCGTCCTACCAGGATTACAGAATGAATGCCAGTGCAACTGAATGGAGAATAACTGTCTTACCACCTTTGTATCTTGCAGTATGAAATATGCTGCATTGTCTCTTATAAGTAGAAAGGTAAATATCTTCATCAAAATACTCCACATATCCAGTGTATTTTCACAGAGGAAATAATTGTAGAATCCACTTTTATATGTAGGTAGATGTTGCAAAGGCAAGGACTGTGGTAATCAGTGTAACAAGCATTTCTAATTTGTTACTTAAGAAAAGTCCATTTTCCCTGCAGGACTGCTGCAGATTGCAGATACTCATCTTTCAGATCTAAGTCTTAAAAGCATCTGTGGCAACCTACACTATCAAATGCTTTTTCATCAAGTTTGAGTGTTCTTGCAGCTTTTTGTGATTATCTATTTCTTACCACTGTCTTGGGCCATCAGAAACTGAACAGTGTGGGAAATAGTTTAAACAAAGTGACAGATCTTCAGAGGTACTTAGCTAACCAAGAATGTCAACTGAAGTCTTACCTAGTCTGTTAAGAAGGTATTTTCTTGGGCTTTTTGACTCAGAGCCTAGATAATCAAAGTAATCACTAACCATAAACAGACAGGCTTTAAAAAGGGACAGAAACATATTGCTAATAATTGTTAAGTTAAATTAAAGCAATTAATTATGCTGTATTAATCTTTTCTGAGTTATCATCCACTCCAGTCATTTTATACTGCAATTTATATCCCAGAAAGCCCCAATCTGTTCAAATCTTTTAACAGGAGGTAGGAGAGAAAAAAAATAAATAAAAGTAGAAAATAGGCTAAAAAAGACAAGGAAAAAGTCCTCCTTCACAAAACACTTCAGACATTTTGACAATTAGTACATGATAACTTCCTCTGGAGTGACAAAAATTAAGACAGAGAGATTTATCGCATGATTTGGAAGAGCTACTTTTCTCAGACGGTGACTGAAATGAAAACAACAACAACAAACAAATGCTGCATCATCATTTTGGATTGCATACCTGCTAGCACTTCCCTGATGTAAACAAAGTCAATTACTTCAGAATATGGTACAAACTAATTAAAAACTTGAAGCATAAGCAATAGCTACAAATCCACAGGGAGAGGGAGGAAGAAATCAACACCTTTCCAAACAATGATGGAAGAAGCACAACTCACATAACTCCAGAAAATCCCTGTGCCAGTCCAGTGGCACCTGAGGACACAAGTTAAAGAATACTCTCCATATACAAGTTCAGATACGTAATCTCAGCAGAGTATTGGTCTTTGCCAAAATCTCAATAAGGGCGAAAATGTCACAGATCAGTATCATCAGAAACTTGGCAGCATATGCCAAGAAAAACACTTTGTATGCCATTACTTTAAAAGAACAGGGCAGCAATGACCCTGACAAAAGGCAAGAGAGAAATTTCTAAGATGTTCTAGTGATACTACATTATGAAATAGAATATCTTTTGTTGAAAGAAAAATAAGTGCCTGAAAAAAAAACAAACAACAAAGGACTCATAAAATATTGGCTGAGTGAAAAATGCAGCATACAGACGGAACAGTACAAAGCGCTGCAGGGAAAGAGGTGGATGGCAAAACATTTGGTTCTGTCAGTAAAAAGAATCATAGAATCATTGTGGCTGGAAAGATCCCTAGGATCATCCAGTCCAACTGTCAGCCCATTGCCACCGTGACTGCTAACCATGTCCCTCGGTGCCACATCCATGCAGTCCTTGGAAGACCGTGGCTCCACCAGGAATCTGACCCATTCTGAGGTGATGGCAATATTTTCTAGTAGGTTCCTTCTAACTGAAGGGAGAAAAAAAGACTTCACGCAAAGCATCTAGTCTGTCTTTATTTGCAATCCATACTGAATTTCTTTTCTTACTACTGAACCTTTCAGTTACATTTGCTAATTATATGGGTAAGCTTAAGGTGCAGCACTTTTGTCACAAACACTAAATAACAAAAAGCGAACATTCATTGTTCAATAACTAAACATTTAAATAGACCAAAGCAGCGCTTCCACATACGTGTGCATAATTTATCAGTATGTTTTTTTCCTTCGTTATTCACAAACAACTCTTTATGACTGCAAAATCAAGCCTATATTATGTAACAAAGTTCACAGTACTACAGGCAAAACCCTCTGTGCTGTGTTAACCAAAGACCAAGGTAAGAAAACTGAACTTGGGCACACAGAGCTCTTGCAGCTTCTTCCTTATTGGACAACGTGATTCAGGAGTCCCTAGCAATAGATTAAGCAATAATATATTTCACAATGTATTCAGAAAGTTAGAAAATAAATCCAGACAAGATTTACTGATGTTGAAGTAGCACATTGCTTTGGAATTGATTTGCACAGTACTGCAATTGGTTCAAGGTTTTGGTCTGCAACTCTACTAGAATTTCTGCAGGTAAAGAATAATCAGAAGCTGTAAAAATTTAGCAAAGAAAATTAAATCATCAACAAATCAGCAAGTTGGACAAACAAGGAAGCTTATCATATATTTCAGAAATTGAGATTCCACCTTGGAATCCCATAGAAGTGCAACTGAGGGCAACGAATGCCTGTTCAAAATACTCCTTCATAGCAGGTAGAGGTGACTCAGCTATTATTTTCATGTAAAATCTTTTAAAACCATTACAAGGCTTTGCGAAGTACCGAGCAGGAATTTTATAGCTGAACCTGAAACGTAAACCAAATGTACTAGAGACAACAAGATAGAGGAAAGCAAAGGGAACTTGGAGAACTGGCAAACGGTTTGATCATCTCCAATCAAAGCAGGCCAGAAAATCACAAAATACAACCGTGTCCACTTCTGCCAGATCAGTGAATACGTAAAAACAAATTACTGACCTCTACCTACACACTCGTGGTAAAACAGAAACCTCTAGTAAAGATTAATGATAAGCAAGTTGATGATTGTGCAATGACTTGCAAGAAGAGAAAAAGGAGAATTAAGATACTGCTTCAGATACGCATCTACTGCTCTGCATATTGTGCAGCATACTATAAGAGCAAAAAGGGAATTATCACCTGTTTATAACAAAACTCCAGTAACACGGGCTATGCTTTTTGGCTGGCACGTATACTCCCTCATATACACAGACTATTTTCTACTGCATAATTGCAAAGTACTTCTTCAGCTTCTGTTGTACTGTAAGGCCAGGCTTGCTGCTAGTGCAGCTAGTGTTGAGGGTTGCTTCTGTTCCATTCTAACAACACATACAATACTGTCAGCGCTTCTCATTTAAATTGATTGTTCTTCTTATGATAAATAAACAGCAAAATTAAAGGTATAATGCAATAATATATTTCCAGTTGATATATAAATATCAACTGGAAAATGTCAGCATTTGTGACATTTTACAATGTGACTGATATAATAATATATAATAATAATAATAATAATATTTTATAATGTGACTGCATAAGGCAGTACTCAGCAAGAGTTCTGAAACCCAAACTGAGTACACAGGCTTGGATATCTCCAGAAAACTAAAACAGAATTTACCTCTTCAGGTGGTGCCATTTGCTAAAGTTTCTGGCCTTGGCTCACTGACTAGAATATAATGTCTTTAGGAAGATGCTTTAATAGGCATGTTCACCCTCACCATAGACTGAGAAGAAGAAAACAGATGGACAGACCAAGAAAATGTAATTATTCTATTATCATACACTTGCTGAAAGAGATATATGTGGGGTTTTCCTAATTAAAAAAAAATATTAAGGATCCATTTTGAAGGAACTGTAAGCATTGCATGGAGAAGAATTGCACATAGGTGCCAATGTCAGTAATGTCTGTCTGCCAACACAAGTGGTGGTAAGGAGGTGGGATGACCTCCTAATTCATGGGCTGGGCCCTAGCATGCTGAGGTGAAGAAAGAGAAGTCACATATGGCCACAACATGAAAGCACTCCAGCACTCCTTTTCAAGTAGCTGTGCAAGCATAAACCATCATCGCTGTGACCCCAGTGTCTGTCTGAAGTAGGGTGCTGTAAAATGCGAGGAAAGGTGTGGGAAAACAACCCTGAATGGCCCCAGGGAAGAAATCTGTTCTTGAACCACCACTGGAGATGTAAAATATGAATGGTGCTCCAGATCACTTGGGTTCTTCAGAGTCTCATGACCCTCTGTGTGGCCTGTAGGGGAAAAACAACTGTGATAACTCAAGCCTCCGCAGTATTTTATTGGATGAAGATGGTAAATAAAGGCTGAATTATCTGAGCTGAGAGGGGAGAAGAAAACTGACAAGTTGATTTATTGAGTTTTTGTCAAAGAGCGTCTGATCTTTATTTTTAAGATTTTATAAATTTTAACCTCCTACCAAGGGCATATAACCCAGGTTAGGTAAAATTCAGTTTAGGTTGTCAGAAGAATAAAAACTGAATATGGCAGTGAAGGAGTGAAGAGCTGCAGTGCAAACAACTGCAGAGGCAGGACAGGGTGTGGACACGACAGAAAACTGGAGGTGGCAACTGGAGATGGGATAGGAATATGCATACATTCTTTCCTGCGCAACACCTTCATGAAACAGTAAAATACTAAAAATAGGTGAGTGAAGACCTCTCACATTCGTATTCAGAAATTAATGCTCCCTGAATAAACAATCCACTAGCACACGAAGTGGAAAACTGCATTGGAGAGAAGAGCCTGCTGCCTGGAAATGGCAACTAGAGGTATTCCTGCTCCTCTGCTGAAAAGCAGAAATCTCTGACTCCATGCAAAGCAGCCTCCAAGCAGAGGGTTGCACAGTTGTATCCCTTCAGACTTGCCACGCTGATAACCAGGCGAGTGGGACATAACCCACTTTTGCAGAGATATTTCCAATATAGAGGAAATAGCAAGGAATAAATTATTCAGTGGGTTGATGTCTATTAAATGCACACCAATTAATTTTTGAGTTCTGGGTGAATATCAAATGCTGACTAAATCTGTTAGAAACTTGGTATCTACATACTACGTTGTAAGTATACTTGCCTTTGACACCTCCCTTCACAGCCATACTCTGACTGAGCAGACTTGCAGGCAAACGTGGCTAATAACAATATATGCCACTTCATTCCACCAACCACCTGAAGCAGCTGTGCTCTGGAGTGCACAGCTAACCCTGCAACTGGCAAACTAAAAGCTAACTTCAAAAGTGATTTCTGGAAAAGAATTTTTACAAGATCCAAGATCTTGGTGGAATTGTCCACATTTCATTTTGATCTGTCCAACCATTTTTAACATAGCAAGCCTGGGCACTGGAAGCAATATAAACACAAGAGCTGGGGATGCTGTCTCTGACATCACGTGCACTGACCTGTCTCACTTGGCGGGTTTACAGGCTGCGCTGAACTCCGCAACAAATGTACAAGGAATTTTTAAGTTAAATTAGCTTTAGATATGTCTACAGACCACCTTTCCTCAATTTCCTGGTCCCACTTGTGAATCTGTTGACTACTCTTGGCTGTGTCCCATGCTGGGCAGGGACATCACCCCTGTATTTTTGAGTAAGAATGCTGAGTAAGAAACCCAGAAGGGCCATCAAGCATCTCCCTCAGTACAGCAGTAGTCCTCTGCTTACAATGGGGGGCGGGGGAAGAAAAGGAAAAAACAAAAACAAAAACAAGCCATCAAACCAGACAATGGCCTTTGAAGATATGTGAGAATAGAGAACGTTAATCATGTACACATTGCTGGATAGCAGGAGATATCAAGCAGAACTTTTTTTGGCTGCAGAAAGCTCAAGTGTCAGTAATAATTATGACATTTGTCAGAGGATCAGTCCTGCAATGCCAGTGCAGATTTGAATTTGGAAAGTAAAGAGAAACAAAAATATTAATTCCAGAGCTGCTTCCAAGTCACAGAATCTTTGTTTTGGGCAACTTGCATACTACACCAAGTGCCCAACTTCTCTGCCTTCAGCCTCACGTTCGATGACATCATCACAGTGAAACCGGAGTAGAGAGAGAGTAGAGAAATTGGAGTGGAGAGAGCAGTGTGCTTTAGGATAAGCAAAGAAAAGATGCTGAACTGGTCATCTGAGGGCTGCTGGAAACTATTTTACACAAGGAAGAACGATAAGCCACATTAATATGCTCCAACATTTCAAAAGCACAACTTAATTGAAAATGCTTTCCCTCAGGGTAAGAAAGCTCAGGATGGGATTTACTTGACCAGACATTATGGTGACTGTTATGGTGATTAGAAAGTCTAAGATAAATTGTGTCTGGAACACATGTTGACATTCACTCTTTTAATCAAAAAACAAACACATCATTAACAGACAATAACTCAGAGTGATGGACAAAAATTATAGTTAGAATTAATTGTGGTGTACACTGCAGGAAAAAGTAGGAATTCTGCAGCCCACAACTAATGTTTTTCATTTTGAATGGCTGCGGTTTCATGCTGCTGGTAGGATTCAGAAAGTGAATTAGAGAGATTTTCTTATGAATACTCTATGTAGAGGCAAGCAACTTGCTGAAAGCCTCAAATCAGTGTATTATACTTCCATAAACCTATAACTAGCACCATCTCATAGAACACAAATATTCTTAAGTGTCCCGAAAAGTGATTCAGTCCAAGAGTAATTGAAATATATAGGCCTAGAATGAAACTAAATTCATTTCCCTTCTGACTTACCCAGGGAATTTGACTACCGGCCCCTTCATCAAATAGCATAAGAATTCACTCAGCCTTCAGCACAGGAAGATTTCTGTATGTTCTTAGGTCAACAGGGGAAAGAGCATCAGCCCCATTATCAATGCTATAACAAATAGCTGTAATGACTCTATCACCTTTTGTACAAGAAAAGAAAACTCTATATGAGCAAGGACGTTAGATAATGGGTGAAAGAATCAGAGACGTGGAAAGATTTTGCTGTGCTTTTTTTAATATTTCAGCAGTTCCATGAAGTTCAATTAATGCTAAACAAAACTATAATGACCTTCATTGCAAACAGCCCTACGCTTCTTAGGCCTTGGAGTAGACACCAGAAGTCTGATTGGAAGACAGCCTCCATCCTCCTCCTGCCAAACCTGTGATGAGCCACAAAAGTGAGGGAAATAATACACTCTTGAAGCATCATAGTTTGCACAGTCTGATTGTTTCTAGCTAAAGTCTCTGTGTGATTTTCAAGTATAGCACAGTCTCTTGCAAGTCCGAGTGTAAGCAAGCTGCATCCTGCACTAGCTTGTGGGTGTGCTCATCCCTCAACATCCATGAGAGCACCCCACAACCACAGACACACCACATACCCCTCTCCATCACAATCCCAATGCAAGAGCTACCGCACATATCCTACGCAGCTCAGAATCCTCCGACACAGCAGCCCCAGAAGTGACGGGACAACTATGAGGCAGGTTTGTGGATTTTGTCAACAAGGCCTCTTTCACCACATCTCTGCAGAGATAATTGATTTTTCTTCCCACTGAAAACTTCTCTTTGTCTTGCATGCCCACAGAAACAGTGCTCCATGCACAAAGAACATTTAGGTTCCTCAGTCACATCCTCAAAGACAGCAGCAGCCATGCTGCTGTTCCTGTGGGGCTGATTTGAGCCTATTCCAAACCAGTACCATGCCAGCATGTTGCTCAAGGCCAGATGTGAACTCAGCAAAGACAGAGTTTAGCAGCTCCAGTGTACACCACATCCAACAGTCTACAATGATTCCACCCCAGAGCTGGCTCTCTCATGGATAGCTCACAAAGAAGGCTGAACAAGCCCAGGTTTGCAGAAGACTGTGTGGACATACCCTAAGCCTGCAAAGCACTTGTTTTGAGTACACCGCCTTTAGTCAAACAAGTTATGTAGGCCATGCAGCTTAGCTCAGGCCAGCCAAAAGCTTATGGCAATTCTTTTTTTCATTTGTTACTGTTTTCTACTAAGTTAAACAAGCAAACAAAAAAAAGTGGTTGGTTTTTTTTGGAGGTTTTTTTTTTCCTCTGAGTGTTAATAGGAATGTTTGGAATGAAAGACAATTAACTTTCATGTGGTTTATGACTGTCTTCAGATCAAAGACTCATATTAATGGCACCTAGTAACATTTTTCATTGAAGAAAGAAGCAAAAATAAAACCTGGATTTTGAGTTAAACTTCTGATTAAGAAAAGTTTTCGAAACTAAAATTAAACACAGAATACATTTTTGAATCATGAAAATCCAGTCCTGAAAAAGATTAAATAAGCTGTTTTTCAAGTGATTTAAAACTCTAAAACAGTATTTTTCAGGGGTGATTTAATATTCAAGGAGATCGTTTTAGGCACAATGGATGAAACCTTTTTTGTAAACAGAAGAAGCAGTAAATACATATTAACCTACAAATAAACAAACAAACAAAATAGTACATTTGACCCCTATGACCATATGCAAGTATTCTCATTCTATTGGGGAAACAAACAAACAAACAAAAACCACACACACAAAAAAAGCAAAAAACAGAAACAACTAGATTTCACAAAAAAGTATGAGCTACCAAATAGTATAGCACTAAAATATGCACAATGACCATTGAAATGCAAAATATGAAAAAATACGTAGGTTATGATAAACAGAATTGAGAACAAGGACAATATGAGCCACAGGTCAGAGCAGTCAACTGCGCCTTAAAAAAAATCTCAAATTTGGAATATAAAAATAGTTACTGACCTACATACCAAGAAATAGCAGGTAACAGCAACCAGATCATCATCCTCCAAGGAATTGGATTGGGAACCAGCTTCTTATCACCTGAGGACCATGTGCAGGGCCGGAGCACAAAGGTAATGAAGTAGGTCCTCAATGTGGGACACAAACCCACAGGGCTGAACATGGCAGAACTAGTAATGGTTCTATTGACAGCAAACCAGGCAAAACTGGATGAGAACTTTCCACACCAGAAACCATTTAGGCATAGATACTAAAGGCCGCCACCCAGTAGCAGAGTTCAGATGGAAATAGCCCCAGGCTGAGCTGAACGGGGTCCTGGTGTGGGGTGGAGGTACCAGGTGAGGTTATTCAGTTGTTAAGGCCCATTAGGGTCCACAGGCTCAACTAGCACTTCTGCAGTTTGTTCTTGAAACTACAGAAGGCTTAGAGCACACAATCATGGCTTGCAGTGCATGAGAAACTCTGCAGAAGTAACTGGTGCAAGACAGCTAAAGAAAACATACTAAGAGTTGAGGCCTGTGAACATTTTTAGTTTTCCATGATGCTCAGGCATATGCATAAGGCCTCTTGGAAACTCTGAGTATAGAATAGGACAACTCCTGTGAAAACCTGGGATGATACGGTTCAGTGACTCAATGAAAAATCAGCACCTTCTGTACAGAATTTCTGTTTGCATATTTTTAAGGATGTAATATTTCTTCACATACAGTATTTTCAAGCATTAACACCAAGAGGTCTCTAAACCATTTCCCTTTTCCTGGCACAGCAACAGCTTTTGAAAAATGATGATTCCAGAGGTCCCTTCTGACCTTAGTTATTTTATGATTCAAAGTGATGTGGAGTACTCAGCTCACAGCACTTTTAACTAACCAATTTTCAAAGACAGATGCAGAGAAAAATCAATGACTCCTCTGGACTGTTGACTTGGAGGCATGCAAAAGCATTATCTACTTCTGAATGTGCCAGAACAGGATTTTTCACCTGCATCATAAAGTCATGGAACTTACTTCCTTTGGTCAGAACCAGCAAGCCCCATTATGGGCCCTAAACAACTATGCTTTAATGTTCAGCAAATACAGATCTGACTAATTTGGTGACCTGTAAGCACCCTGTGAACTTAGGTCAAATTAGTGACCAACCTATTTTTTTTTTTTTCTGAAGAGAGCATTAAATTTAATAGACATATGGTTAATGTATGCATTCATACAACAGTAATTGCTTTAAGAAGTTTGCATTACAGAAGCTAGTAATTACATTATGCAACATTTTCAAAACTTGCTCCGCACATTCATGATTAACCACATCACTATGTGCATGTGTCTATAATTTTGCTCTCTGAGCCATGGGTCTTCATGGGAACTACTGTTATTGCATCAGCATTTGTCACCCATGGCGAAGTGAGAGGAATCTGATTCATGAGCGGAATCTTGCACAGGAGCTATTCTCAGTACCCTGCTTTTCACCTCAGACTTCTAGAGTCTGAAAGACTACCAGCTGGAAGGTGACAATCCCAAATAAGAAGCCAATTAAGATGAAAGCAGCAGTTACAGAGTCCTCCAAAATCTGTGGCCCCAAAAGCTGTGCTTAACTGCAAACAGAACACCTTCCCACCGACAATTTCCCTGTGCACTGCTGCTGCTGTGTCATGACAGCCAATTACTCCAATTCATCAGTGCCAGCAAGGAGCCTCTTGTGTTTAACCTTTATTTGTGACCTTTAAATAGCTATGGTAGGGCACACAACTTCAACAAACAGTGGGAGTTGGATGTCTAAACTGACTACAGAATTGGATATCCTAGGTTGGATGGGGCCCTGGGTAACCTGACCTAGTACGAGGTTTGGAGATTGGTAGTCCTGCCTATGGCAGGGAGGTAGGAACATGATGATCCATGGAGTCCCTTCCAACTCAAGCCACTCTATGATTCCATTATTGTATGATCTCATGGGTTGCTCCGTTACGCCATCTTTCTCATCATCACCTCCAAACACATTCATCTGGTGGGCTTCAGTGCAACCCTCACATGATATGTGTCACTTTGACAAATGGTGAACCTCCTCTGGTGCGACCCAAGAATGGACACGGCTGCAGCTGTGTCTAGGACTGCTGTAGATGCCTTGGAGCTGGTGCCTGGAGCCATCATGCTGGAAAGAGGCTAGCACCTGTTGTGGAGCCGGAACCACTGAATTTTCGAGACTTTGTCCTGATAAATGTGAGGCAGTTTGACAGATGAGGCTATAAGGGATAACTTTTAACATCCAGGCTTGTATTTTCAGGTGTAAATGGAGCCATCTTCATTTGAAAATTTTAGGAAATTCACCCCAGGTCCCCTATAACATGAGCCCTGTCTTGTCCATGGCTACGTACAAATGGCACAGTGGTGTTACTGCCATATCTGCAGCTTGGCAGGAGTTCCTCCATTGCGCAGACTTTGACTCCATGGCCTTTGAAGAGCCTGAGAAAAAAACTCAAAGCAAAACACTGATCATAACCAGTGTCATGGCAGGAAAATAAATAACCAAACTTTGCAATAAAGCAGCCATCATCCTGCCTTGTGAAGGGAATATATATTCTGTTCTCACATTTGTTTTGAAGTGTTAGGAAGCAAAAGTAAATATTACAGTGCACTAGCCTGACAAATAGGTGCTCCCTAACTTAGTGAGTAGGAAGCTGCATTCCCAGGGGATGACATAGAATCATGGAACCATAGAATCCTTTGAGTTGAAAGGGCCATTAATGTCCATCTAGTCCAACTCCCCTGCAGTAAACAGGGACACCGACAGCTGGATCAGAGTGCTCAGAGCCTTGTCCAGCCTGATATTGAGTGTCTCCAGGGATGGGGCATCCACCACCTCTCAGGGCAACCTATTCACCAGTGCAGAGCAGAGAGGCAGGATCACCTCCCTCACCCTGCTGGCCACGCTGCTTTTGATGCAGCCCAGAACATGGCTGGTTTTCTGGGCTGAGGGCACATTGCGTGCTCATGTTCAGGTCACCATCTTCTGTTACCCTCTGTGAAAGATTATACTTTTAGTCTCAAAGCTTGCCTGAGTGCTTGCAGTCAGCCCCTGTTGGACGGGCCTCACCTCTGCCTACACATGGTTGCCAGGGGCAACAAAGAATGTCCTACAGATAAGCAACTGGAAGAATGGATTTTGTGCAGCCGGATCACTCTTGGGGGATGGGCTCAGAGGGGTCTAGCTACCCAAAAGTAGAAAAGCCTGTAGAGAAGTGCCGTATGTGCCATTATCATAGCAAACTATGAAAAAAAAAAAAGAAAAAAAGAAAAAAAAAGGAAAAGAAAAAGACTATTAGAAAGGACTCCTAAAACAAAGGAACTCCTGTATACTCTCACCATGGACCTGAAGACTACGGGCTCATGGAATGCTGTGAATCCACTGCAGGACTATTTCTGCTTTCTATAATGAACTCTTGCTTTTATTTCCTATCTTTCTTCTGTCGCTTTCTTCTCTATTCTCCTCCCCCAAGTCTTACTAGCTAGGATTTGCAGTAAGCTGGTTGGGCAGCATTTGCCTCCTTTAAAGTCTTAATCTCACTAGGTGTATATATATATATATCACAAATCTCTCTCTGTCTACAATAACTGGTGCAAGACACCCACAGGTCCTTTCTGGCAGGGCTGCCCAGGCTCTATCCTTACATCCCCCAGCTTGTGGGTTGATAGGGGAAATTGCTATGATTCAGATGCAAGACTCGGATTCATCGACCCTCATGGGTTCTCCTGGGCTCACTGTTCAAGCCTGTCTAGATCTCTCTGTGCATCACTCCTCCAGTTCCCACCTTCTTGAACCATCTATTTGAAGGCTGTGTGTAGAGCAGTCACTAGTGAAGACTGAGGCAAAAATTTTGTTGAATACCTCAGCCTTCTCCTTGTCCACTGTTACTAGTCTGTGTTTAATAATGTACATTTATTAATGAGGTACTCAGTGAGAAAGGCAAATGCTTCCCTCTTGCCTGGTCTTGCAGCAGCATTTAAGACTAAGATATTTCCCACAAGCACGGTGTTGTCCCGTGTGCTTTGTACAGGTCAAAGGGGCAGAGTCCACAAAGATTTCTGGAGTCTGCTGTGTGGCACAGTGTTTTGTGTTGAATTCAAAGTTACTCAATAAATTCCCTCATCAGAGCACTGAATCGAGGGCGTCAGCAGTACTACTTAGTCACACATATGGTGCTTTGCTGTGATTTCCATTTCAAAGTCTACTGTCACTTATTTCTGTTTTTCTCACAGCTGCCCACTCCCAGTCTTTGCAGGCCCCGAATAGATTGCTGGCATATGTAAATCAATAGGGTTCTCTCTCTGCCACACATGGTGGCATTGCAGACTGGACAATTCCCGCTTAATTTTAAGATGTTAATGTCATTAACATTGTTTTGTCTTTTTCTTGTCTTGGTGTTGCTTATTCTAGGGTGTAGGACAAATGACAAAACAAGTAGTTACATACTAATTTAATCAGCAGGGAAAGAAATATTGAGGAAAAGATCATGGATAGATAGTCATAGGACACTTTCATTATCACGTAAGGGGAGGACAGTTTTAAACTAGAGGAGGAGATTTAGGTTAGATGTCTGAAGAAAATTTTTCACTGAGAGAATGGTGAGGCACTGGCACAGGCTACCCAGAGAAGCTGTGGATGTCCCATCCCTGAAGGCATTCAAGGCCAGGTTGGATGGGGCCCTGGGCAGTCTGATGTAGTGCCTGATGTTAGCAGTGCTGCCCATGGCTGGGGGGTTGGATCTAGATGCTCTGTGATGTCCTTTCCAACCCAAGCCATCCAATGATTCTGCGAAGGGAAAAAAAAAAAAACAACAAACAAAACACCACCACCATCAACAACAAAAAACTAAATCCTGACTAATTCCAAGAATCCACTGCATGATTGTGAGATTCAAAACCAGTACTTACCAAACCAGCACCACATATAGAGGAGAAATAAATCTTGCTTCAAAGAAACCCAAGGCTTTGAGCAACACAGTTCTCCAAAGACAAACTCATGGTAAATCCTTACCACATCCTGCCTGCATGGCTGCTTTGGGCACTGTTACATTTTCCAGCCAAGAGCAATATTCAGTACGGAATTCTCATTCACTCAAGTAATTGCAGCCAGGTCCTACTGCCCCCAACTATTTCACTTTCCTGACCTACCTTAAAGCGTTGCACAGCCATACAAATGGGCAGCACTGCTATCTGCAGAAGCTACTGTGAAAAGAGATGGACCCTTCACACCTCGTGCTGTTGTTAGAGCAGCTGATGGTAGCGGTGCTCCAAAAGCTTAAGAGGAACGCTTAGGTAGAGCATGGTGTAAAAAAGGTGCTGTTATTGTATGAACAGATTCTAATGGAGCATGGGAAAGAGGAACTGACAGGTTCCTGTTTTTTTCCCTAGCTTGATGTATACTTCCTATTCACAGTACGTGCGTGGAGAAAGCTTGAAAACTCTATTTTGCTCTCAAAGAGATCTTCCTTTTTCCATCTGGCAGATTCCTTCTCATGATGAACAAAGAAAAAACAAAAAGAAGGATGAATAAATCAACAGCTCTTTTTCTCTCATCTCTGCCTTGACTTTTACAAGCACTGGTGTCAGGGCATTACTCTAATAAACGTATCTACATTTTGTATTTCTACACTATCTTATACGGTATAGGTGTCACTGCAATAAAAGAAACAAGTCAAATTTCAATTAGAGCTGCTTGAATTGGTTTCCTCCACGTATTTTTAAATAAAAATTGCTTTTCAACCAAAGTAATATTTTATCTGCTGTTTAAAACTTCAATTTTTCCAAACAATGAACCCAATTTAAAATAGCTTCTTGTACTGTCAGCAAAAGTCAAGATTTGATTTTTCAGAAACTGAAACACTCTGAACCAAAACCTTTTCTATTTTTAAAAATGGTCTAGAATTCTAATAATTTTAGACAAAAAAATATGGTCATGTTTCCAAGCACTTTGTTACAATAATAATAGCATACAAATGCTCCCCCTGTTGGTTGACTTTTAAAACCTATTTCAAATGCAATAGCAGTGGGTATGAAGATCTTATTTCTTCCTTTGAAAAAAATAATATGACGCAGAAGAATAATTCATTCAAATTGCTGCCAATCTACAAGGCAAGTTTAATTAAATTTTTACAGCCATTAAGGCAAATGATTTATGCCTAGAACTATATGATATTCACGCACTGGAACTCTTAAAATTTAATTTTGAAAGGTTTGCAATCTAATTTTTCCTGGTCCAAGAAAAGCACTCTCTTGCAGTAGAAAGAATAATAACATTATTCTATTTCCTTGTGGAGTGAAAAGGCACCATTCCATACCATTAAGAAAACACTTCTTCATTAGCGTTGACGACAACAATACCGTAATACTGAGGAGGAATTTGGGAGTTTTGTTTATGCACATTCAATTTCCAACAAGTAGTTCTTTAGGAGCTGGAGTGGTTTTGTGCAGAGAGGAACCTTCCTGAGCCTAACAGTTGCCATCAAGAAAAAAAAAAAAAAAATCTGTTTCCATGGAAACATCCGAGGTGGACCAAGCATAGATTAATCAAAATACAATGAAGCCTTTTTGCAAGGTACCAGAAAAAAATCGAGTTTAAATTGAGCACCGCTGCTCTTTCCTTCCATTCACACTGGAAAGCATGGGAAATTCTCCCCAAATGCCTATGTGACATACAGTTTAATTAGCATGGTAGAAAGTTAGTTTTCTTTATAATTATAATTACTGGATGGTTACGAACCAAGAGCCAAAGAAACATTAACATGAAAAAAAGAGAGGGAGCAAAATAAATAAATAATTGAAAAGTACATTTACATTCCTCTTTTATTTGCAACTGATTGTATCAAGTGGTTCTTTTTATGTTTAAAAAAAAAAATTAAATAGCTTTTTCTGTATACTTAGCACTGGAGGCTCATTCTAGTATTCAAAATCTGAGCTATAGTTTGGGGATGCTTTTTTTTTGTTATTCTACATGATATCAAATCATTCTCAGCTGCTGCAGACAAGAAATTTCTGCCATCAGAAACTAGCTGCGAATTCTGCCATTGCACAAAGATGGACAAAAGAGTTTATGTAAAAGCCAACCTCCTTCAGCTGACGTTGTCAACAAAGACCTCACTGAAAAGCTGCGACACCCTCCATTTTTATAAGAACATTTTAAATGAAACTCTTCTTTTGACCATTCTTTGAGTTGACAGAATAAACACTTTTTTGTTTGTATGTTTGTATGTTTGTTTTTGTTTCTACAATAACTGGAGCTGTTTTCTAATTATTCCATGACTGGAAGATTGTTAAAAAATATGCTGAAGGTAAAAAAAAAAAGCAGTGTACCATAATTGCAATAGAAACCAATAGATGTCAAATGATTGCAAACCTTCCATTCATACACAACAACATGATACTAATGTCATAGATACAAATGCATTTCCAATTCTAATCCTACCTTGGAGAGAGGCTCTGGTCTGAAAAACTGCCAGCAACAGCATTGGCAGGGTTCCACTTTTGTGTTTTTCAAAGGTTTGGTAGCAAATACATTCAAGGATTTTGTTCCTCTTTATTTTATTACTTTCCAGCGGGGAGCTGAGCATCAAGCTGGGTTTTCCATTTCCAGCATTGCCATTAGTAATAAAGGCTATGTCAGCCAAATTATGATCACAATAATCTGCGAGTAGTTGCTCTGTTATTAAGAGATTTGCTCAGCCATTGCTTGGGGAAGAAGCCCCAGGCTGGCGAGTGGCACGTGTGGATACCTCAGTATGTGGGGAGGATGAGCACTACCAGCTCCCGCAGGTTTAAATGAAGTAGAAAGCAGCAAATACTTCATTTCAGTCATTCAGGCAGGCGTATGTGACTGAATACACAACAGCGTGGTCTGTGCAATCACACACTGCAGCGGCACATCCTGAGAAACAGATAAGAGCAAGTTTTTAACCACACTACAGATGCAATAGGTGATTTAGTGGTCTTCTCCAGCCTTAATGATTCTATAAAATATTACCCGGGGTTGATAACCCAGCTCAGATGCTTTAAGGCAGCATGGGGACAGGCGCATCCCCCTACTCATGAAGCAATGGTAGGTGCACAGAGCACCATGGGGGACAAGGGCGAGGAGGAATCACTCCACACAAGCCCAGGTGAAGCTGTGCAAGGGCACAGGCATGCCGAGTGGCACAGATGTCCTCGCTGAGATGTCAGCTGTGGGAGATAGGGACATATGGAAACGCAGCTTCCACTCCAGCGAAAACAAGGCCACATGGCATGCGGAGGAATTAACACTTGAAGTGCTGCAGGAGAGACCAAAACTGCCCTATTGCCGGGGCTGGGATGTGTAAGGAAAGGTTTGAGGATGCCGAGTAGGATCAGGGTAAGGGGGATTCCCTGTGCCCCCTTGGGCACTGTCTCCAACTCTGCAGATCTGCTCCTTTGTTCTCCCTGCTCCATGCTGCAAGCCTCAGAGGCTGCTCCCTCACTCACCAGACTCTTTCCCCCTTTGTAGGGACACAATGATCCTTCCAGGCTTTGGCTGCACTGGTGGGGTAGAGGGGCAGAAGGAGAGAGGGTGCCCTGAGGACCTCCTCAAGGAGCCTGGCATGCATCTTCTTCCGTCCTCACTGGCCAGCTCAGCTCTCCCAGCTCACATGAAGCAGATGATCTCCTGCTCTCAGCAGCCAACGAAGAGGATGAAGGGCTTTAACTGTCATTTGTTGGGTTTCTGTCTGAAGCAAACTGAGACCAATTTTTTTCCCTCTGTTTGTATTCTCCTTTCCTTAAACTAATGCTTAATGTCCAACACCTCTTCACAGAAGCAGCTTCTTTCACTGGTCCATTTCAATATAAAATTGCCCCAAAGGTCAGAATCAATACAAAGGTGCAAGAAAATCCTGAAGCTACCTATCCCTTCTCCAGCAGCTCTGCTGACACAGATTACCAGATCCCATCTCACGCTACCCTGACCTGTACTGGAGTTGCAAAAGGTGTTGAACATCACAGCTCAGCAACCCAGCATTTCCTAGTGTGAGCATTTTTCACCAGGAAATTTGGGTTGGTCCTGGTGAAAATATCCCTTCAGAACAAACACCTTCTTACTAGGGAGTCTCTTTAGAATTAAGCAAAAGAGATAAAAGAAGTAATTATCTCCTTGCTAACTATGACAATACATTTCTGAGGATAACACAAGTCTTTCTGAGGCAGCCACGACATCTCTCCATACTGACTACTTTAAACACTGTTTTCTTTACAATGCTACATCATATAGCGCTGGGGATGTGCCACCATCACTTGGGTGACAAGGGACATCTAGTGGCACATTTGCAGTTTAGCTTTGCTGTTAGGAAAAATAATAATATATTTACAGTAAAAGGCTGGTTATTTTAAAGGCCTGTAATGAGTAATAAAGCACATAACCTTCCTCCTTTACTCATAGAAATGCATAGCTTCACTGTAGCTCATAATTGTGCAGCAAAATAAATCAGAACATGACCATAACAAGACTCTACTGGTTTGGAATAGGAATCACTTTACAGAACATGGTTCAAAACAGGAGGGAAAAATCAGGAGGCTAAGGCAGCTTTTCAGAGCAAGATGGAGGCAGACGGGGAATGGGAACCTCAGACTTCTAAAGGCAGCACTTTAGAAGATCGCAGGATAATTCAGGTGGGAAGGGACATCAGGACATTCTGAGTTCAACTTGTTGCTCAAAGCAAGGTTAAGTGTGAGCTCAGACAAGGCTACTCTGTCTCTTGTCCCTCTTTCAGGTGTGCTGAGAAGAGCCCACCACCTAAGTCAAGGCGTTCAAAGCCTTTCCTGCCAAGCTACTCCACAGCCTCTATCAGTTCTAGGGTTCATCCATCACAGATGCAGGACTCAGCATTCATTCTAGCTGCATTTCACGAAGTCCTCATTGGCTCCTTCCTCCCAGTTGTTTGAGTCCCCATTTGGGACTGCTGACCATGGAATATTTGCAACCAAAGTTTTGTAGTATATTTTAGAAATTTCACATGCAGACTGGATCTCACAAGTCCCTCAGGAGTTTATGAACTCCCAGGCGGTCTGTTCCAAACCTTCAAATTGTATATGTAAGGAGAAACCTCTCTCAAATGTGTTCTCTTTTTCCCAGTAGCATTATAGACTACATTTTAAAAAGGATACTGAAAACAGTAGGCACTTAACATGCACACAAATCTCATGATTTCAAATATCCCATAAGAGATAGGGATGAGAACGTTCTCCCACAGCAATGTGGCTTGGCATGACTTCTGTTGAGCTTTGTTCAACTGGATTCCTTTCCACACAGCAGCTTCAGCCTGGAGTTAGGCAGGCTCATACAGTTTTTCCTTCCCCACTTTTGGTGCTATGGCTTGTCAAGTTGCACCACTAGAATGGTCAAAAAGCAGCCCCGCAAGAAAAAGGGAGTGGAGTGAGAGCCAGGATTACACCCATCTCATTTGCTTATATCAGTAACAAGGAATCAAAACACTTTCATTACAAACCTAGTGACAAAATCAATTTCACAGAATTTTCTTCATAAGCAGCATATTGTTATATTCTCACATCTGTGTGCTCCTGATGAGTGAGATTGGTCTGGACACCAGGCATGTGGACAGTGACTGAATCGTGGAGACCTGGGGAAGAAAATAAAGGTGGCTCAAGGAAAGCAGGGATGATACAATGGCACCCAAATCCAAAGCAGGCCAGTCAGAGAGTATTTCACTGGAAGGAAAATGCTATAGGTATTCACACACAAATCCTAGAGACTGGTCTTTTAATTACTCACCAGTAACCATGGAGCTTCATAAGGTTTCTGCAGTCTCCATGCAGAAGGTACACAGCAGTACTGAGTGCCAATGGCAACCTAATAGGAAATAGCCAGTCCTTGTCTTTTTTTTCCTTCAGGCCATGTATGTTACTTTATTTTGATAATCTTAGACAGTTTGCTATGGGAGTTCTTATGGTGGAACAGCTCTCCTGAAGGAGACATCCTGTTCTCCTCTGTCTCTCATTGTCTCCGTGCTTTCCATGGTGGCTTTCCAGACACTCCTGGCTCTCTCCTCCAGGCTTCCAGATGTGCCTTTAGTCTCTCAAATAAGTTCCTGCTGTTGACCAAATCTGTGTTTTTATTTTTTATGAACAGACTTTAACAGTTATTTTATGGGTTCAGCCAAAATTGGTACCAATAAAATGTTTAAATTGCAGACCCTGAAAGTCTCATAATGAGCAACGTAAACAACAAAACTCTTATAAAAAAAAAAATCCTTTGTGAAATGAGATTATAGTGCTAAATAAAAACCTCTCTCTACTCTGCAATTTAAAATAAAATACAGCAATTAGGTGATTTAAGCAATGAACACGCAAAGAAGGAATCCAGCTGAGTGCCACATAATACCCAAACCGAAAATGCAACAGTTACAGTAACACTTCTTACTTTAGATCTTTATACTTGCTACATGTCAACGCAAGGGGTTGCAGTGTGGAGATGGCTGAGAAAGGAAGGGCAGGAAGACCAGCTAGGGTTTTGGAAGAGTAGGTTGTATGTCTTTCAACACAGAGATGAGGTTATGCATTAGGCCTCAGGTCAACCTAGCTGTTTGTTGTCACTGAAAGGGGACAGTTGTACTTCGCTCTCCTTTACACACTTAGTGCCAGGTCTCCTGACCCCTGCAGTGCCCATAGGCCACCTCAGGGCTCCCATATGGGGCTGCAGTGCTGAGCCAGCAACAGCCAGCCTGGGAACTATTTTCATAGGGCTTATAAACTTCACCTGGTAAAACCCTCCCAAAAAAACTGAGGTTTCAGCTTCACTGAAAGAGCTTTGATGCTCCTCTTTTTCCAGGCAGCACCAATATAATATTTTTTTCTTTTTCTTCAGCTCTGGCCTGCCTGTCTTAGCTGTTCCTGTGAAGGCATTAGGGAAAAATACCCATATAACAGAGCAACAGTGGCTGTATCCTGCCAGGTGGCCAAAGCTCTCTGACCTCAATGCAGAGCTCTCACATGGCTGCAGCCTACCTGCATCTCAGCCCAGGCTCCCCACATGCGGTTAAGAATAGCTGATTTATTTGTTTTCCTCTTATGCCCTGTTCCAAAATAATTACAAAGAAAATTTGTGGCTGGGAGAGAGTAAAAAATGGCACTTTGGGAGGTGCAAGTGAGCCACAGAAACCCTGACTCATCGAACTCACTTTCAGCTTGTTTGCCTGTTTTTCTCCTTCCATCCATCCCTATTTTTTTTTTCTACAGATTTTCCTGAGTGATCCCTCCTAGACTACTTGCTTTACCCATTCACTTTCTTTTCCCTTGCTCTATTAGTTTCTCACACTTTCTCGTTCTTTCCTTTCCTTTTTGCCCCCTTCCTCCCCTTTCCCCCCTGCTTCCTACTCCCCATTCATTTCCCCCGACTGCCACCTTCTACAAACACTGTGACCCACTATAAAGCAAGGCGTTTGAGAACCATGTGGATGTGGCACTGAGGGACATGATTAGTGGGCATGGTGGGAATGCACTGATGGTTGGACTATGTGATCTTAGTGATCTTTTCCAGCCTTAATGACACTATGATTCTATGACTGCAGGCTGAAAGGAAGAGAGACAGAGAGAAGACATGGCATTATGGATCAAAAGACAAATGAGAACGTTTTTTCATGGGAAAAAGTTAGAGAAATTGGCTTGCCTTTTCCAGTTCTTGAAAAATAAGCCCATATATTCTATTAAGCATTTCACTGGAATTCTAATTAAATTAAACTTCTGTGTACACCTGTACTTTCTCTTCTCCCCCTCATCTTTTTGTTTCCCTTTTTTTCTGACCAAAACCACTGTACAGTGCCCTGCCCATCAGCTGCCACCTCGTTTTCCCCGGTGCTGACAGCAACTGGAGTACAAATGAGAATCTCAAATTTGCAGCTGGCAAACTGCTGCTGCCACGGCATGACTAAAAGGTCCCAAAGAGCACACGACACCTTCGCCAGCCCCTCTGCTACCTTCGGCAAAAAGCTCTCCTCCTTCCCAGCAGCCAGTCCCGGGAGAGAGGCTGGAAGAGGAACGGGGCTGTAAATAGCTTTAAGTGTTAGAATTACAGTGCGAAACGTCCCAAAGAAAGCAACCAGCATGGGCTTACATGACCCCAGAGGAGTTTTATGTTGGTACGGAAATAGAAGGGAGGAACTATTTCTGAGTATAGGAGCTGCAGCACTTGAGCTGTTCCCGGTGCCCGCTAAGGCTGGCAGGCCAGTGCTGCACCAGCAGCTGGCACTGTTGCTCCACTGGAGGAGCAGCGAGGGGTTCTGCACCCTGAGCACACAGCGGGGTGGTACGCAGCGCCTGTGCGTGGTTGCGCACACACTGGATATGCACTCTGCGCGTGTTTATGCATCGGCATCTCACAAGGAAGGAAAAAGCTTCCTAACGTGCATACATGTACCACCTTCGCTTAGACCCCACACCCGTAAATCTGATCTGGACACTGAGACAGGTGGGAAATAGTGACGTGCTATAAAAATGGGGGAAATTCAGGTTGATTTCCTGCATGTCCCAAGTCAGTATGTAACAATACATTCTCTGCCTCCTGTACGTCATCTATTCCTGGAAACAGAAGGCTCGGGGAAGACCTTATTGCTCTCTACAATGACCTGAAGTGAGGTGTGGTATGGTGGGGATTTGCCTCTTCTCCCAGGTAATAGCAACAGGACAAGAGGGAATGGCCTTAAGTTGCACCAGTAAAGGTTTGGGTTGCATGTTATGAAACTTTTCTCCTCGGAAAAAGTGGTGCTGCAGTGACACAGGCTGCCCAGGGAGGTGGTGGAGTCACGGTCCGTGGAAGTGTTCCAGAACCATGTGGATGTGGCACTGAGGGACGTGGGTAGTGAGTATGGTGGGCATGGGATGATGGTTGGCCTGGGTGATCTTAATAGTCTTTTCCTTCATGATTCTATGAAAACGCTTCACAGAAGAAATAAGTCTTCTAAACTCACTCTAATAATAATGAGGGTGTGGAATCTTTCTTCCAAAGAGCAGGAGCCTCCTCTGCTCATACAAAGAAACAGAGATTTGCCTTCTTTCCCCATCACTTCAGAAGACAAGGAGAAGCCATAGCATAGCAAAAGATAAAAAGGAAATCCAATTACTTCACAACTACTTCAGGATTTGTCAGATGCTGAGGAGGTTAAAACCAGGCATAACTGCAGCAGAGGCAAGGAGCTCAGTGGAAGAAAAAAACACTGTACCCACCCACAGATCTGCCCTTCATAGATTTTAGTGCTTGACAGAAAAAGCAAAAAATGTAGATGGATGAGAGCAAAGAAGGAAAGGAAAGAACTGAATAAAAACAACTTAATGTTCTAAAATACAAAAATTGGAAAAATCCATGAGGTGAGAAGAGAGGAACTAAACAACAGCAGCAAAAATATTTTTCATTGTGAATCTACAGAAAAGGAAACCACTTCATTACATCACATAGGAAATTTTAGCCAGCCCCAGTACAGGAGCCTAAAAGTGGGTCAGAAGGACAGGCAGGTGTCTGCTCTGCCTGCACTCCTCACAATGAGGACTGTTCTGTGATCGAGGTAATGTCCGGCCTGAGGCATCTGCAAACCAGAAAGGAAAAGTCTGGGCTAAATAAAGATGAAGAGTTCTTAAGGCCTTTCTGTTGGTCATTGCTGTTGAGGAAGTTTTCTCATTCTAAGGGGGGGGGTGGGAAATTGAGCAAATTACTGAGAAATAGTAGAGATATGCAAGGAAATCGATCAGTTCAGGGGTTCAGAAAAGAAAACTGGCCAAGGAGCTAGATGGAAGGGAAAGGGGAAGGGGCTTTGTCTAAACAGCATGCTACAAGAAACAAGAAAAACACTGCAACAGCAGCAGTGAAATCCTTCCTTCCTGTGACTGCAGCAGCAGCAATTCCAGGGTAAATTGGGGGGGGCATATATACAGTGCATGTGATTTACTAGCTTGAAAAATAAGTACTTCACTGGGGAACGATGCATTTCTTGGAGTGGGGAGAAAGAGAAGGCCATTCAGCAACACCTTAGCACATCTGCCTGTTGCAACAATGCTCAGCAGAGAACCAGATTCTGGGAGCAGCATCTGAGTTTCTCCATGAGATACTGGCATAGCCCCAGTGACAGTTTTGCCAGAGAGAGAGTTTGTCTTCCAGTAAGCACATTAACTCAGAGGAAACCTACCATGAACTGAAGACTCTTCAGTCTTTGTAAACCCTGAAAGAACACAGAACGATAGCAATCCTCCCACAGTCTCCCTTCAGTATGAATTTATTGTATCCTGTAGCACTGATACGTGTAGCTATACACAACTGCTGAAGTCTCAGCAGTCCATATGTGTGGAAGAGGGGAATATGGCGATGTCTCTTTTAGTCTTACCCTCTGTTACAGATCAACAGCTGTCTGGGGGGAGATGCTACGTGACCACAAAAATGAGTGCACAGCATTGAGAAAGTAGCAGCCAGTTTCTGAGTGCCTGTGCCACGTGAACATCTTATAAATAAGTGGGACTCGAATCACACTTGCCTATGGCCTGTGGCCTCAGTGAGCCCATCAGGCCATGTAGAAGGACAGCATCAGCTTTGTGCCAGTGGCATGTTTGTGGCACCTGGAAGTGCCACAGGGATCCCTGCATGGAGACAAAAAACTGGATTTCATCTGTATCTAGTAATTGAATTTGAGGGTTTTTCACAACACACCTTTAATCTCACCGCTGCCCTCCAGAAAACTGCAGCAACAGTGGAACCTCCAGATGCCTGTAGTTTTGGGGAAAGCTGGATCTTGAAATGCCACTGCTATATGTCCCTTCAGCTCCAGATGACAGTGGAGAGCTGCCCCTGTGGCCCACTGGCCTTCTAGAACCCACAGGTTGCACCAGTAGCCCACAGCACAAGCGAGGACACCCAGGAATGCTGCCACAGCCCAATGGCTTCCAAAGCATGGTTTGAGTGTTACAGTCACACCACTTGCTGAGCAGACTACATAAGTGTTAGCACTTGGCTGAGGAGAAGAGGTCCATTCAGGCCTTATTGTGGCCTGCCTCGTCAGCCCCAAGGTGGGCTTGCACTGACCCTGCTAGCGGGGATCTCCCTTGTGACACCTTCACGAAGAAGCAAAGGTTCTGCTAGTGTGAGGTGAAGCAGCCAGCAAAGGAGCAATGCCTGTGCTGCATGAATCACCCTCACCTTTCGGAGGAGGAACCCATCCATCCCCCACATCCTGCCTGTGACATGAGGCGAGATAAAATATGCTAGGGAGGCATGACCTGGCCTGTGGCCCGGCTGTCTGACCACAGCAACCACACTCTTTCCTTATAAACAGGACACTGTTCCTTCTGGGTATCTGTGATTTGCTAATTCAGCCTTATTCAGCTCACTAGGCTTTTTTTTTTTAAATGAATTTTCCAAAATCAATGCAGTGGCTGTGGAATGCTATTGGAAAGCACCGCGTTTCCTGCAGTTTTGGTAAAACATGGAGAAATTTGAAGTTGCACTGCTGCTTGAAGCAGGTTTTTCAGACACCTGGAAAGGTGTTATCAGCCTGGTTCTTCAGGAGACTTCAGAGCTGTGCTCATCTCCTGAAACTGAAACTCACCGGCACTTTACATCATGGGTCATGAGAGTGACATCACCACCATCACATCAGGCACTTACAGGGGGAACAGAGGAAGCAGTTGATAGCTGAGGTAAATCTGCTCTAGCAGAGCATCTAGAGAGCAAAGTAGCCCTGGAGGGGATTTTCTTTCTGCTCTCTAGCTAAAGTAACCACCATTAACCTCCTCACTATTCATTTTTCGCCTTCATTAACACCAGTGTAGTATTCTCTCTATACCGAGGGAGGACTAAAAATAACTCACCATGTTAGTTACTTGGGCATGGTTATAAATATGCCACAAATAACCACTACAAGATTGTCTGCTGTCTTGCTGTGCTGAAGTATTTTGCATTCTCTCTGTCATGCTCTCAAGACTGCTCACCCTCACCTGAACAAGGTCTTGGTTACTGCTGTTCCTTGCTTTTGCCACATGGCAGATCACAAGCACAGATCAAGAAAACAGTCAAGATCATCTAGCCCAACCACTAGCCCATCACTCCCACGTCCTCTAACTACATCCCTCTGTGCCACATCCACATGTTTCTTGAACAGCTTCAGGGACGGTGACTCCCCCACCTCACTGTCTTTGTCATAAATCTTCTTATACTCCTTTTGCAGTATCCACTCATTAAATACTAGCAGCCAAGGCACCTGGCTTTAAAGCCATACTGGTACAATACGAGCTGAGTTTTCAGTTTTCCAGTCAAAACTCTGCTCAGCCAGAAAGGCTCGTCAGCTACTTTACAAGACATAACTTAGCTTTCTTTGCTTCTGTGCTCTCTCTGAAAAGCAAACACTACATTAAAGCAGGCAGAGCATACTTATGCAATGATATCTTGGGATAGGGCAAGAATTTATAGTCTTTAAATGACAGAAAGATCCAGGTGAAGCCAAGAGCCTGCTTTCTGGCACCAGGGATGATGAAGCAGCAGTGTGGAGCTCATGAGAATGATGTGACACCTTGATCCTTGGGCGTCCTTGAAAACAGCCCTGAGTGATGTTTGCCTCCAGTCGATTCTCCTAATAAATATGCCTACCAGTCCTGTCACCCATAAGACCACAGCTTCATGGAGTAGAAGTTCTGTTCCCCAAATTTAAGATGACACATATTCTTTGTGGGGACCATGACAATAGCAGTTGTAGGAGATGCAGTTCTTTCAGAATTTCCAGTTGTTTTACAACTTTCAGATTAAAAAGGGGGCAGAGTTGACCCATTTCTCTGCCAGCTCTTCCCTCCAGAAGTAGATGCTGATCTTTCTTTGGACTTTGCCTCCGAATGAGAAAGGTAACCAGAAGTCATCAGATAAGAAACTGGACACAACAAAATAGTCAAACAAACCTGAAGGACTTTGATAATAAACACACAAGGAGTTAAGACACTTTCACATGGATTTCTATGCTTCAGCATGTAGGAAAACCTGTGGCAGGGATTTCATTTAGAAGAAAAAAAATGCACCATTGAGATCTTTCTAACAACTTCCACCCACTCTCCCTGAGCCTTTCCATCCCACAGGCAGATCACAAGCTGCAGAGGGGTGATCCTTTGGGCACCACACAGGACAAGTGTAGGAGTGCCCTTGATGGCAATATAATATAAACAGAGATAAGAGCAGCAAAACACGAGTGAGCAAATGAGAATGTACTCTGATGACCAGAAAAAATTCTGGCTTTCTTCCTAGAAAAGCTGTGGTACCACCTGAACCACAGAGGCCTCCCAGAGTAGAGAACAACATCCACACTGGCTAAATAAATTGAGCAAGAACATCATCATGACAAAACCAAAGATATCCAGATAGGCACAATTAGAAGACCTGGTGTAAGATCGATGTGCTCCCAGCAATGTAAAAGGACATATAAGTAAACTGAAAAGCAGTTTAGCCAATGTAACTTATTAGTTCAAACACACTCAGTTGAATCCCTTTGCCAAGATGCCCCTTCTGGAAAACCCAAAGGGCAGCAGCCATGCCAAGAGGAGTGCACTGTACTATGTGCACTGGTGGCACCGTGGTGGTGGGTCTGCTGTCCCTCTGGAAAAACAGGCACCCACAGCAACTGACACCATAGCCTTCATCAGACCAAGTTACTGTCAAATCAGCCCATACCAACAGCCTGCTCTCATTCCCATCGGGCTTTGGGTTGTTCTTACCTCTCCCTCACTTTTTCCTGTGCATACACACACACATACTAAAAATGCATGCAATCCGCTGTTCATTAAGTGTAATTTCTTAGGTTTTGCTTTCTAGCAGGCATCCTCTGCAGCTGCCAGCACTTCCTCAGGTTTAAATTGCCTTTCACTTTGGCCACTGCAGAAAGAGGAGACTTTCTCCAGCCAACCAAATGAACTGAATCGTCAGACCGCAACATGCAGCTTCATCTATAGTAGTAGCACCGACACACAGGGAAATCAGAAACTCAGTGCAGCCTGTTGGCTCTTGGTGTCAAAGAATAACTCTGCTTGGACTCACGAAAGGAGCAATTTTTCCTTTGAAAAATTCTCTCTCCTATTTCTTTGATGCCCATCTGCAATCAGTATTCAAGCACATAAATCTGAGCGATCCCCAAAAACAGGTGGTAACAACCACGTGGAACAAAAAGCTCTGTTTGTGCACCTCTCCCATCCCTCTTACATCTCGCATCCAGATGCTCCACTAGCAGGTGCTGGGAGGTGTTCTCCTGCTGAGTGGGAGCAGCAACATGACAGCTTATCTTTACACACCGTCTTCAGTGTCCAGCTGATCTGGGAAAGAGCTGAACATCAGGCACATTCCCAGGCACTCTGCCAAGCTGGGGCCGAAGGGTAAACAGAACGCGATGTGCAGGACGCAATGTGTCTTTTAAAAAAAACGACACCAGGTGGTCAATGAAATGATCCAGAAGAGGGGTCTGTGAGCGAACATTTCAAGTTCTGCTGTAGCACCTTATTAAGTGTATAGAGACCTGTGACTTTGGAGTGGGCTGCATTCTGGGAGAGCCACGTCGGATGAGGTGTTGAAAATTCTCCATCTCCTCCACAACCGCTGGCGAAACCACTGTGGCACTAAGACCCACACTGCCAGTCCTCCCTACCAAAACTCACTTCCAGTACGGCTAAACAGCAAATTGCCACCAACAGATTTATTTTGTTCTTTAACTGAAGCCGCCTGTAACGCAGTGTGCAAACCCTAACGAAAGGCATTTGTACACCAGTGCGGGTCGATACCGTAGTTTAACAGAGCAGCTTTGTGTAGGGAGAACAAGGATCCTGCAGTGTGCTGTTAGGGCTTGAGCTTCCTATGGCCAGCCCCGGATCTCTGTTCTGTGTTAATAAACTGCTGCTGTAATCTGCACCAGGGTGGTCCGGCGAGACGGCAGCCGTGGGACAGCTCGGAGGGGAAGCGCCGCGTGCAAAGTTCCCCCACTTATCTGGCCTCTTTGCATGAACAATGCTGGCAAAATCACCCATGCGTATCACGGAGCTCTGGAAGTCATGCTGCATCTCTTAGGTTTCACGCTGCTTGCTTTAAAGACTCAGTGGGCAAGAAAAGAGCTCTGCTTCTCAAAGAAATAAGCTCCCTTATACCCAAGAGACAGCTGGCACAGAAGCTGCACCCCTTCAGCAGCAGCTCCAGAAGAGCTGTGGGGTATCGTGAGGGTTTCTTGTGCACAGGAAGTCACCCTGCCATACAAGCTGATATTCCAGCAATTTCCCTTTGGCTTCATCAGTCTCTTAGCTACTTCACAATATACACTTCTAAAATTTGAACTCAGAAATTAGAATTCAAATGTCATAAATTTCCATGCCTTCATCCCTACCTTTTCCAACAGAGAAGTGTGTTTGTTCTCTCAGAGGTCACAAACTGACAGCTTGGGACCTGGTGGAGGAGACTGCAGATCCAACATCATTAGAAGGAGCTTGGGGAAAGGGAGACATAGCAGGAACTGCTTGGGATTTACTTTGCAAAAGTCCAGTCCAAAAGACCATCAGTGGTATAAGGGAAATTAATTTCTTTTCACCTGTCTGGAAAGGAAACATGGGCTTTTATCCCGCTTGGTTAGTGCAAAATTTTCTACAAGTTTAAGTACCATAACACAAAGCTTTGTGAGGAGGTGTGAAAATGATCTATTAGTTTATCTGTTCTTAACTGATTTACCCAAACTAAGCAAGCTCTCATTTGCTTGCTTGAGCACTGTGCTGCTTCCCTCAGCATACATGGAGAGCGAATCAAGCCCCCCAGTTCTCAGAATCCTTTAGCTGCAGTCAGCCTACCCTTACCTGCCTTCTTCTCCCTTGGGAAGGCAAAGGAAACCACCAAGTCTCTTCAAAGCCAGACACCAGGCAGAAGTGAGGCAGAAACCACAGTGAACCAGATAATTTACAGGATCAGGATCAGCAATGGCAATACACACCCAGCTGTGCCTTTAGTTACTATTTTCTTACCTTTTTGTTCCATCCCTTCCTCTTCCCACTGCTTGGTTTGCATCCTCAGGCTGTGGGGTTTCCCCTACTTTCAAAGGAGTAGCAGAACAGCAGTGTAAGTTCCCTACATGCAGTGAAGACTCTCCAGAAGGTTCATAAACCTTTCACTACGCTGGCCAGAGCTTTCAACCAAAGGGCCAGAAAAAAACTTGTCTGCTTTCTCGTTTCATAAGGAGATTCTACAAAGTTCTAGCACTGGCATTGGAGACAGACCTTTTGAAGTGGTTTCTGGGCATGTGTTTTCTGTTTATTTTCTAATAAAATAGAATCATATGCACTGAGTTTTCTAAAAAGCAATCGCCCAGGGAAAAAGCTATAAAAACTGTAAAAGTCCCTGACGCTTTCTGTTAGCACTGCATTCAGACTGCTTTGTTTACAAATGCAACCAACCTGTTATTTAATTAACTTTTTTTTTAGGAAATAAAATCTGGGAAAGTTTATTGCTCCGCTATGGCAAATATGTTTTCTGAACAACAAAGGGGACTGTGATCACTTCTACTGACATCCAGACATCTCAGAAGTGGTTGAGAGAATGTTTCTCGGTTTGCAGAGGGACTCATCGTGGGTCATACACTGCTCCCACTGAAATGTGCAGTTGCATTCCCACCAATGTCACGAGGAGGAAGAACAAGAAGCACTCCTGCCAAAAATCTGAGCGTTTTCACACCACGATAGACAACCTAAAGTCTCTTCAGTTACCAGTCACTTTTCAACAGCACCATCACAGCAACAAAGTGCAAGACTTTATCAAAACACTCCAGAAACCCATGACAGCTGCCTTTATCAGTGCCCACAGCTGACTGCATCTCACCCAAGCACTCTCCTTTCAGTTAATTTAATCGTCATGTGCTTTTTCCTTTTTCCTCTCACTTCTGAGACCTCCAAGGGCTGCCTGGGCAGGGAGCAGCCTCAGAGATAAGCTCCATGAGATGCAGGTCAGGTCTGCACCACCCTCACCTTACCTTTACGTCTCCAGTATCACCATGTTATCTGCTGGAATCTCCCCTCCCCACCTGTCTCTCCACCAGCACCACAAAACTCTCCTTTTGCTGTGATGAAGAATGAAAACCAGACATGCCATTTCTGGCTTTTTTCACAAGGAAACCTTCCATTGCCCATTGCTGTTCCCTGTCAGCCCCTTCTGTTGCCCTATTGGGGTGGTGGATTGAATGTGGTGCTCAGGGATGTGGTTTAGCAGAGAGCTGCTAGAGTTAGGGTAGTATGGTTAGGTTGTGGTTGGACTTGATGATCTTTAAGGTCTTTTCTAACCTGAGTAATTCTATGATTCTATGATTCTATTAACACGTACCTGTTTCAGAGGTACAGGCTGCCCTCACAAGAGTGGAGATTTAGGTAAGAATTGTGGAGCAGGGACGCTGTGTGCAATGCAACAAGGATCTAGATAGGGAAAAAATGAAGACTAAAATAATTGTACAAATGTGTTCCTATAGTATGTACGAATATTTCTGCAGAACAGAGGGTAGTCCCGAGCGTGAAATTGTCCAGAAGAAGAAAGTGAGGGAAGGAGAAGGAGACAAAAGGAGGAGATTTATAAAAGAAAGGGGCATTTAAAACTAAAGTGGTGGAGCAGCCTATAGTGAAACTTAAACATCAGCCTGCAGTAAAGTCTGTGTAATAGGATCTCCCAGCTCTGAGGGAGGTTTCAGCTCCCCTTCCCAGGCCTATCTCTTCGACCTTGCCTCTGTCACATAAACGAACAGAAATGAACATATGTTTTTAAGTTTGTTTCTAAAATAACCAGAGCGAAGCAGAAATGCTGCACTGCCCACACCAGGCTCTCCTCGGGGGAAAGCGGAGAGAAAAACCATGCGTGCTCGTCACACCAGATGAAGTGCTACGGCGACAAGGGTTTATACAAAACAGAGTTAAAGAATGGTCTGTGGGGTGCCAGCTGCAACATGCCACAGCTCCCAGCCCAGCCTTGCTGGTCCCTCAGGCATACATCAGCCCTGTGGTGTGGAGGTCACCAAGCACCTGGTGGGGACGTGTCCACCACGGTGGGGTTGTGTCACGTCCCACAACGTGCAGGGCTGAGGGTGGGCACTGTGGGTGGGCTGTGCACAGGCTGCATGCAGGGGCAGGATATTGCTGCCTTAGGCTTTGCTGGCCCTTCCAAGACAGAGGTAGGTGGGCTCCAGGTGCTGAGGATATCCTGCACTTCGGCCACAACAACCCCAGGCGACGCTACAGGCTTGGGGCGGCGTGGCTGGAGGACTGCGTAGAGGAAATGGACCTGGGGGTATTGATTGATGCTCGGCTGAACATGAGCCGACAGTGTGCCCAGGTGGCCAAGAAGGCCAATGGCATCCTGGCTTGCATCAGAAACAGTGTTGCAAGCAGGAGCAGAGAGGTGATTGTTCCCCTATATTCAGCACTAGTGAGGGCGCACCTCGAGTACTGTGTCCAGTTTTGGGCCCCTCACTGCAAGAAAGATATTGAGGCCCTGGAACGTGTTCAAAGGAGGGCAACAAAGCTGGTGAGGGGTCTGGAACACAGGCCATATGAGGAGAGGCTGAAGGAGCTGGGAATGTTCAGCCTGGAGAAGAGGAGGCTCAGGGGAGACCTTATTGCTCTCTATAACTTCCTGAAGGGAGGTTGTGGTGAGCTGGGGGTCGGCCTCTTCTCTCGTGTCATTAGTGATAGGACCAGGAGGAATGGTTTCAAGCTACGGCAGGGGAGATTCAGGCTGGACATGAGGAAGTATTACTTTTCAGAAAGGGTGGTCAGGCACTGGAATGGACTGCCCAGAGAGGTGGTGGAATCACCGAGCCTGGGGGTGTTCAAGGAAAGACTGGATGTTGCGTTGAGGGACATGGTTTAGTAGGAGCTATTGGGAATAGGTGAACGGTTGGACTGGGTGATCTTTTAGGTCTTTTCCAACCTTAGTGATTCTATGATTCTATTCTATGATTCTATATGCTTCCGTCCTTCAAAGGATGCTAGAGAAGCCCAAGGGTTGCCCTGATAGGCTCCTTCCTCAAAAGCAAGGATCCTGGAGCTTTAATTGCAATAGCAAAAACAAAAATAAAAACAAAAATAACAAAACAAAAAAAAGGTATCAAGAAGTAAAGAGACATGAATGACAAGAGATAAGGCAGGAGACTAAGTGTGGATGAAATCAGCTGCTTCCCAAAGAGGCAAGAGAGATCAAAAAGAGTGTGCACACATTTCATCCTGATTGATCCCAACAAAAGTAATTTCTGTTTCAAAATCAAAACATGAAGGTAAGCACCAGAATGAAGAGATCTGGTCTTAAGAGCTGCTTCTTATTATATATTATTCCACAAATTTATAGCCCCAGGGATAACCTTGTGCCTTGGGGAGGGAGACAGGGAGAGCACAGAGCTCAGGCAGTCTCTTAGTCCCAGTCTGTCCCCACCCTGAGCTACATACAACTCAAAGCAAATCCTATGACCCAGCATCAGTGAGTCCTGTAATTCCTCTACATATTTCCGATATTGTTGCAAGTACACCTTTACCTGCAAAAGCCAACTGTGACTGTATCTACATTCATTTTTCTCCTTTCTGCCCCAAAGCTTGAGTCCTGCAGAGCCTTTTCATTTCACGGAGCTGCTTCAGGCTAATGTTCTCCATGGAAGAAACAGGGCACGTCCACAACAGGTAGAACAATGTCAGCTTGGGTTTTCGTCTCCCTGAAATTCAGACACACAGGCTATTCAGTAATTATTATTATGTTGGCAAAGGCATTCTCTCATTTGTCAATATGGAGACTTGACAGTTTTCAGAAATGACAGCAATAGGACAAGAAGGAATGGTTTTAAACTAAGACGGGAAGTTTATGTTAGATAATAGGAGGAAGTTTTTCACAGAGGGGGGTGACACACTGGAACAGATTGCCTAAGGAGGTTGTGGATGCTCCATCCCTGGAGGCATTCAAGGCCAGGCTGGATGTGGCTCTGGGCAGCCTGGTGGATGGTGACCCTGCACATAGCAGGGGTTGAGACTATATGATCATTGTGGTCCTTTTCAACCCAGGCCATTCTATGGTTCTATGATATGACTTTCCGAAAGACACATCAAACTGGAAGGAGGACTCAAAACCTCCTAAAACATCACTTACAGAGACCGTGAATATGACTTAAAATACATTTACAAATGAAAAAAAAAAAAAAAAGCTGGAAAAAGTAATTTTCCTTTTTGGAAAATTTTATTCCTTCTTCTTCCCACAACAACATGTGCTTAACTTGAATTGTCGTCACAGTATACAGCCAGCATCAGAGAGCATACATTGCTGTTTTGTTTTGTTTTGTTTTTGCAAAATGATTAAAAGTTTCAGGATTGAGTATTTCAAAAATGCTTTGCCAAAAATGGGAAGAAAATATCACGAAACAATTTAAAAAGCTCAAATTGGCAATGTCTTCAATTGGTTTTAAAACACTTAATAAAAGTTTAGTAATACAATCCTATCCTAGGGCCATTATTAATCTGTTATGGCTATGAGAGATCCTAAATAACCTGTGGAAGCTAGAAAAGAACATATTGTTCTTTATTGATGTTGACTAAAGTAATTACAGAAGATTTAATAAATCATCTCAGAAAAACGAAGTTGTTGCAAGCTCCCCTTTCTTGTTATGACAGGCAGCCCATGAGTTATTCTGGGTCCATCCCTAGCTCTGCTCCCCCTGCTTTTCCACTCTTACGCAAACAAGAAATCGCTTATCTGCCTCCATTTCTTAATCCGAAATTGGATCACCACCATTTGATTTGCAGAGATGCTACAGGAGGGTTTTGGGCAAAGAACAGCATCTGCCTCATGGCACGAGATGGCACAAAGCATGGGAATGTGGCAGGATGAGGGAATAGACCTTTAATGAGAGGCAGATAGTTGATCAGTTCATTAAACCTGCCAATGAGCTTCAAATGTGCAAGGTGGTCTGGAGGACTAGTGATAGGCTGGCAATGCTTGGCAGAATACGGTAAGCGTGTTACACAATACACTAGGAGATTTCCCAATCTTACAACATGCATGTAAACATCAAAAATTCAGTGGCAACACGGGAAAGAGAAAAGCAGATTGATCTGTTTTTCACCTGCACGGCAAATCAGACGAAAAGAATGGCTGTTCTCAGCTGAGAGGTCCTGGGAGGACAAAGTAGGACAAACCCTTTGTGGTCAGCAAGCAGCACACTGGTAATCACAGAATATCCTGAGCTGGAAGGGACCCAGAAGATCATCAAGCCCAGCTCGTGGCTCCACACAGCACCACCCAAAATCCAAACCCTATGTTTGAGAGCAGTGTCCTTGAGCTCTGGCAGTCAGGGCCATGCCTACTTCCCTAGACAGCCTGTTCCATGCACAAATAATAACGTGGAATAGGAAGCTGAGTGCAGTTGTACATCCAGCCAACCAGATTAACCCTCTTTCCATGACACACAGAAATACAGAGAGCTCTTCCTGTACCTGTGGGCTCCCGCCCACACAAAACCAAGCTCTCTGGTCTCTTACAGTGTTCTGGCACACTTTATAAAGCATGCAGGTAAAACAAAATGCACCAGTGGGCTGCTTGAGACCCAACCCTTCCAGATACCCTGTTTTTACTTACAGAAGGTGTTTCCCACTAGCAGGAGGCACCAATAAAGCCCACACCGTTGCTCATTTTTAAAGCATTCCCAAAGAATACCCGCAAGCAGAGAAACCACCACACTGTAAGGCTTTACCTTCAGGAATTTCTTTCTGATCCATTTCCTCCTTCTAACATTGGCTCTGGGGCAGGTGAAATGTGCTTCCTTTGAGGAAGAGCCTCCGTGGAAGAGATGTGCCGCTGGAAGTGCTGTGAGCAAGCAGGCTGCACACTTTGGCAGCCTCATCTCCAAGCCTGTGTTGCTTTCACCTTGTAAAAGAGTACAAGGTATGGGGAAAAGTTCTTATTCCTTGTTTTTTTTTTTAATCTCACCAGGTGTTGTGCCATGGAAACCCTTGTTGTGTTTTTGCATGTTGTCCCAATTGTAGCAAAGGTGCCAGTGTGGCTCTGCAGCAATTAGTCAGACATGTCTGCCCATTGCTGAAGGCAAGGAAAGAAACAGCATGCCAGTGAGACTCTTAATACAGAAAACATCTGTTTATTCAGTACAAGGAAATAAAATGATAGTTCACCACAGCTGAACTAGAAGACCTAATGCACAGCCCTAAGGTGGACCCAAGAGATACATGTGATAGGTTATGTGAGGGAAACTCAGGAAAGTAGTGCTGCATGAAGGTAAGGTGAGCCCAATCTGAGCTCTGTATGAACTGGAGGCAAGGAAAAGCTCAAGTCTGGGGAAAAAGCTGAGATCTGGTGGTGCTTTCACCATGTCCTAAGAGCATGATTTCAAGTAGAATCATAGAATCACAGAATGGCCTGGGTTGAAAAGGACCACAATGATTTTCAATCCCTCTTCTATGTGCAGGGTCACCAACCACCAGACCAGGCTGCCCAGAGCCACATCCAGCGTGGCCTTGAATGCCTCCAGGAATGGGGCATCCACAGCCTCCTTGGGCAACCTGTTCCAGTTTAAGAAATAACCTTGGTCCTAGTGACATCACTGGCAAAACACTCTGGAGTGAAGCCACAATCTCACCTACAGCAGAAATGGCAAGTATCAGCATAATAAAGGCTATCACATGCTACATAACCCTCCCACCTCCAACTTCACATCATATGGGCTGCAGATAATGAATAACCACTTGTATGTAACAACATACTTGCGAGGCCTTCTTGCCCATCCCCTCCTTCAGTCCTTTTGCCAGGGACTACCAAGAGCTAGGCACAACATGTGAGGTATTTTCCACCAGCACTGGGTAGACAGCACCCTGGAAATCCTCAGGTCAAGTCCTGGATTTACAGGATGCCAAAGGAAAGATGCTTCTATCAGATGGATCAAATAGCCAGTCAGGCTAAATGAGGTGAGATATGAGGACGCTCACTTAGAACCAAAGGTTAATGCCTTCCTGCATGATGAGGGCAGGTGTCTGTGGAGTCCAGAGGCCACCATGCAGATCCTGACATTTGTCTGGGGGAGCTGAGAGAAGGTGTTCACCAGCTTCAGGCGTGTGCCACAGCAGACAGTCTGGAGCAGGAACTGAGATACTGCTGCTAGAAGAAAGTGATACCATCAGTAAACAGACCCAGGAAAAGCTAAGCCACTTTTGTTTGATTAATCGAAGACTCAAAACGAAGAATGAGGGCAGTGCCTGGTGGACAGCCATGCACAGAATCACTAATCATGAAATCACAGAATGGCCAGGGTTGGAAGGGACTTGAATGATCACGAATCTCCAACCCCCCTGCCACATGCAGGGCCACCAACCTCCACATTTAATACTAGACCAGGCTGCCCAGGGCCCCATCCAACCTGGCCTTGAACACCTCTAGGGATGAGGCATCATCAACCTCTCTGGGCAGCCTGTTCCAGCACTTCACCACTCTCACAGTAAAGAACTTCCCCCTGACATCCAACCTAAACCCTTCCTCCCTCAACTTAAAACCATTTTCCCTTGTCCTGCTGTTATCAACCCTTTCAAAGAGTTGATCCCCCTCCTGTTTATAGGCTCCCTTTAGGTACTGAAAGGCTGCAGTGAGGTCACCCTGCAGCCTTCTTTCCTCCAGGTTGAACAAGCCCAGCTCCCTCAGCCTGTCTTCATAGGGGAGGAGCTCCAGCCCCCTGATCATTTTTGTGGCTCTCCTCTGGACCCTCTCCAACAGCTCTCTGTCTTTCTTGTACTGGGGGCTCCAGACCTGGATGCAGTACTCCAGATGGGGCCTCACGAGCAGAATAGAGGGGGACAATCACCTCCTTGTCCCTGCTGGCCACCCCTCTTCTGATGGGTAAAGGACCAGTGTTCATGCTTATACAGCATCCGCTACAGATACTCTCAGCTCCAACACCCTAAGCAAGAGGAGAGTCAGATGTGGAGCCCACTCCTAGCACAGGATCCACACCAGCACGTGCTCAAGGTAACACCACACCCCCAGCCCCATGCCAGACCCAACACACGCAGGGATGAGAATGGACAGAGGTGGCTGTGGCAGGGGCGGGCACAGGCACAGTGCCACAGTGCTGAAGGCAGTGGGAGGATAATGCTGAGCAGCTGCTGGCATTCCGTGTACGCCCAGGAGCCATCCAACTCAGTGGTCGCCTGACTTTTCCAGCATTACTCAGAGTGATGGAACAGCGTCAAGGATACCTAGGAATTTCCCTTTTATCACAGCTGTAGCCACAGCGCGTTTATAGGAAGCAGAAGGGTAAGCGGCCCAGCCGTCAAGTATTTTCCTAATTCTCTCCACAGGCGCAAGTGGTAGCCACATTTTCTCCCCCTCCTCGTACTCTCCTTACGGATCTAACAGAAGTGCTGGAAAAATTCGGTTTTGCTGCTTTCTAGGTCTTGCAGAGAAGGGTTTCGGCAAACACACACATGTATCACGCTCCCAGTACTGCAGAGCTGCAAGGCAGGCACAACCTGAAAGCAAACTTTAGGCCTCCGAGGCAGCACTCACCCAGAACTAATCCTTAGCAGGCAAAAATAATTTAAATAAACCAGAACATGTCGCTTAAGTGTTCCATTGTTTGCAAAGCAGTTGACATGCAAGAGTGGGAGCCAGGAAAAAGTGTTTGCACAGAAATTCCCAAGCAGGCCCATTAGACTGACTGTTATCCCGGCTGCAATCACGCACATTATGCAACAAGCACGATCAAAGGGAAAAGATCAGGAACGCTCCCATGCGAGCAAACCCTTGGCCACTGTGAGAGGGAATTACCCAGCAATATAAGGTAACACTCATCTGGTTGGGTGTCCTTGAGAGCTCTACCATGGTGCATGGGAAGATAATTAGAAGCTGAGACTGAAGATTAAATAGATGCTGCAGCATGGTGGGTGCTTTTGGTTCGGGTTTGTTTGGTGTTTTTTTTTCATAGAAAAATATTCTCAATCTCAGTTTAGAACATTTGTTTCCATAGTGAACAAAGTGGTAAGAAAAAAAATGAAAACCCTCACTTATATTTATTTGTTGGGGGTAAGAAGAGAGACTAGAACTTTCTTTTTAGACGTATTTGTTGATCACACTGAGCGAGGTTAAGAAATATCAGCCTTAACATGTGCTACCAAAACCTCTGCGCTAAATGGTTGTAAATACACATTACAAATAGGTGCTCCACAAGCATGACAGATGCTGGTTCATGCAAGTTATTAAGGGACTAGGCTGAAAATACGCAGGCTTTAAGACCAAGTTTTAAGAAATTTTAACTAAAAACACGTGGAGAGTGTGCAGATGATCTCACGTGGCGAGGCACAGCTCCTACAGAATGTAGAAGCAGTGTGGCAACATGCTTTTTTTTTTTTTTTATCTCATAGAGAAACATTTTCAATCTAACGCTATTATCTCATGGAGAAACACAAGCATAATTATGGCACTTCCTATTTTCCTACAGGTCACCCACCTCTAGAAAATCTCTAATCTACAATGTGTAAGCATGCCCAAATATACAAGAACTGAGAGGATCCTATTTTTAACATCATCCCTTGTCCAAATCTCTGGCCTGCTGACAACAGGAGGGCAACCCACAAATCTCAGAGAAAACATGAAACCTGAAGATCCATCCTTTCCAGTCAACAAATCCTTCTTGTGCCCATCTTTTGACTTGTGAGAACTGGGGAGGTTACATTCAAAGAGGTTACATTCTTTACCTTAACAGACTACTGACGAATGTTGTTCAGGTAAGGGGCCACTAAGCATTTTCTTTACTCAAGACTTTTGTTATTTTTTAACAATAAGAAACCTCAGCTGCCTGATCGACTTTTCCTTCCAAAACTTTTTTTTTGTTTTTTTTTTTTTTTCTTTTTCTTTCAGTTTTTGATACATGTGTGTATACAGAGGAAACAAAGCACTGAAGTTGAAAATGCTGCTCTTGAAAACCGTATTCTCTACCACACTGGTATGACCGTGAAACTACACCATCAGCCCAGGAATGGTGAATTCACCTCAGCTGTGTCGTAAGGTGTTTCTGCATGCCTTGCAAGCCCTGCCAGAGGCTGCTGGCTGGTGCTGAGATGATGGTGATTCTGCTAAGGCCAGGCTGAAACCTCATTGTTTTTGTTTCCTAGAGAAAGAGCTGAGATCACATCTGCATCTTATAAAAGCTCCCGAATAGCTGCTGATCAACAACAACCGGCAGCCAAAGCTTTGCCTCGAGAAACTTGCATTGTTTTTCAGTGGGAGTTGCTAGATACCGAGTCCTCGTAAAAAGTCTGGTGAAGTCATCTGAGCTCTGAAATGGGACTCTGCTTCCTTGAGCAGCTAGCATTAATTGCCTCTAAGAACTGCCTGCGAAGAGCTCAAGAGCTCGAGGCTGCGTCGTTTTGCTTCCTTTGTTCTTTAGAGGATACTCATCAGCGATCCTAGAGACAACAGCATTTCTAGATGTTGTGAAAGAAAGCTATTTCAAACCAGTAACTAGGACATAAATGGGAGTAAAGTGTGATCATCTGCTTTCTCAGCTGTCACGGCTCTGTGCACATGCCCATGACAGGCACCCTGGGCAGGGCAGTGCTGGGCTTTACTCAGATCGCGTGCAGCTCCAGTGCCACACCAGATGATGAGCTGGTTGTGCTGAGCAAATGAGCAAGCTGTGCTGGAATAGGGGGAGTTATTGTAAAATGGGGTTTTGGAGTGAGACAGAGTGTAGGAATGCAGGGGTAGTGGAGCCTCTTCGTGGGATACCTGGAGCTGGATAGTGCCCTGAATGCCCTCTGCCACATCACATTCTCCTCAGCTCATCCCACTTCCATCTCACTTAATGCTTTTCTCTGCTGGGAACACAGCAGAAGTAGGACTGTGGCTCAGAGCTGCAGCTGGCATCGGCATGCTCTATAATCGTTGTACTTGTGAGTATGAAGAGAGATCAGAGCTTCTCCTGTAGCCTGCCCATAGCAGCCAGTTACATGGGAGCACTGAGGAAGGTACACCGGGTTCCTTTCCTCCTGCCACAAGGAAATGTCTGCACGCAGGTACCCACAGCCTAAGAAACCACGAGATGCCTGCTCAGCAGGTCCACATTGCTGGACCTTCAGCCTCAGCTTTGCACTTGGTCACCAGCTGCTCGGCAGGTCCCTATCAGCAAAAGTGTAATTTTTTCCATCTCCAATGTGCAGGTGTCCTAAGTGACGTAAGGAACTCTCCCAGAAGGGAGTTCTTTGCTCACATCCCAGCCTTGAGAGCCACCACCATTTCCCCAGACGCAAGCTAGCGTGCACCTATAGATCTCCAGGACCCCGCGAAGATCGCTTGCGTGATAGATGCTCCCCTTTGACTTGCAGACGGGGGGTGTGGGGGAGGGGCTGGCAGCCTCCCTCGGGGCTCCGGACGGGTTAGGGGTATCCAGGGGCCCCCGGCAGCAGCCGCGTGAGCTCCGGGCCGGGGCGGTGCGCGGGGACCGCCGGTGGCCGCGGAGCCGGGGCGGGGCGCGGGGCGGTGCGCGACGGGGCGCGGTGCAGGGCCGCGGCGGGCACACGTGGCTCGGCCCCCCAAAAAGACGCTCCCCGCCGGCTGCAGAGAGCAGTTCGCACCTCGGGTCTCGCACGACAGCCGTCTGTACAGTGCGGTGCGGAGGGATCCGCGGGGCGGCTGCGGAGGCGGCCCCGGGCTTGGGGCGGCTCTACCTGGCGGCAAGATGAGTCTGACGGCCGAGAGCCACCGCGTCCCGCTGAGCGACGGGAACAGCATCCCGCTGCTGGGGCTGGGCACCTACGCCGACCCCCAGAAAGTAAGTCCGGGTCCGGGCGTCCCCCGCAGGTGACGGCAGTCTCCGCTGCACAGTCCCGAGCCGGGGCTGCGTTCCCCTTCCTCTCTACCACTTCCCAGCTCGGTTCTTCTTTCCGCTCCTTTCCTCCGCAAACTTAAAAAGCCCGATTGCGCCCGTTAAGAGTGCCGGCAGTGAGCGGCGCGCAGAGGACGGAAAGGTGGGAAAATAAAAATCCCGTCGAGTTCGCGCTGCGCGGTGCCCCTCCCCGCAGAACGGGGTTCGGGGCGATGGGGACGCGCACCCCCGGGCAGGGGACCCCGATCCCATTGTTCCGATCCGCACCCCGTCTCAGGCGGGCACGCCGAGTTTCGGGTCCCCCAGGCCGGCCCCGCTGCAGATAAGATGAGGGATTTCGGAGCGTCTCGCAGCTGGCCCCGACACTTTCCAAGGAATGTTCCTAAAACAAAGCCCCAAATTCCTGCATCTTGATTCCTGCAGCTCCCAAAGCTGAGTGCCAGCGGCCAAACCACTCTCAAATGTTCTGCATCCCTCGGTGCTGTGCGTCCCGGGCAGGCGTCCCGTGGAACTGTCGCATTTGGCGCTGCGTCGGGGCGGTGGGAGAACACCTGATGCTTCTTCCCTTTGCACACCTGGAAGCATGAAGGTAGCTCGCTGGTCTCTCTCCCGAAGGGTCGATCCTCTCGTTCCCTTCTGTTTGTTTCTTTGTTTAAAGAGTAGAAACAGTGAGGCTGGCCAGAGCCCTTCTTGTGTAACAGTATCAGCGTCGAGATGCAATATTCTGAGCGACTCCACACGCCGCAGTGCATTTAAAAATGCCTTCCTAGAGACAGCTCTTAATCAGCAACAAGTAAACGCACCGTTGTGCGTTACCAATAATGGCAGAGGACTTCAACAGAGGCTGCTGCAGGCAGTGCAGGAGTGGAGCAGAGGGCTGTGAGAGGTCCCAGCGCTGCCCATTTCCCCGCTGAGCACCCCGGGCTCATGCAGGGACAACCAGTGGGAATCTGTGATTTCAGACGCCGGGCACCATCCTTCCCCTGCATCCCTGAGGTTTCTGGGGATATTTTTAGCGAGTGGTGTTCCTTGAACAAGGGTTAGAGGAACAAAATTAAGCTCTCCAGCGGGAGCTTTTGTGTAGCAGAGGAGCATGTTGCATAATTTGGTGACAAAATAGCTCTGAGTAAACTTAAAGCATCTGGCTCCAGTCCTGTGCATCAGCATGTCCCCAAGCCCTACGCTTGCAGTCTTGTGGGTTCAAAGCTGGTGGGTGAGGCTGCTGGCAGGAGCGGTGCCCCAGAAGAGCCGGCAAATGAATCATTTGTAGGTAAGGGGGTTCCAGCCCCAGGCTGCTGGCTTTTTGCACGTGCCTTCATAGCAGAATGGGGTCTGGGACAACAAAGCAGGGCCCGGCTATGGCAACCCCCATTTGGAGCAATTGCAGCTGCTGGTGGCTGCACCTCCGGTGGGGGATGGGGCTGCGTCCCAGCACCCATTCTCCCTTCCCTGGCACTTGTAGGAGTTTGATTCTCTGAGCTGTATCTTTGCATGGGGTAAACATGATAGAAAGTTACGGGTGGGAGTAGGAGATGCTAAGGCATTGCAGAAAGCCCACTTTCCCAGCAGGCCAGGTGAAGCACGACATGCTGATCTGCAGTGCTGGGCTGCAGCCTTGCGCCAGGGTTGTGATTGGGTGTTGGATGTGGGAAGGTGCCAGGGAAGGCAGCTGGGGAAGCACGGTCGCAGGGTGCCACAGGATGTGCTGCAGAAGTGTTCACAGCTGCTGAGCATGGGGCAGGATGAACACAAGGGTCATGGCTCAAAAAGGCTGCCTTGCTGATAGTAGGGCTCGTGACAGCATCTTGCCACAGTGATGAAGAGTGGCTGAGCTGCGACAAGCTGCTCTGCTGAGCGCTGATTGTACCTGGCATGGCTTCCAGCGGGGTGTCCAGTTGTGCTCCCATCCTATGCCTCCTGCTTAGAGAGCTGAAAGGAGCTGTGGCAGTGAGGAACCCTGCAGAGTTTACCTTAGCAAGCAAGGCTATGAGCTCTATGAGCTAGCACTGGAGCGTCTCCCTTAAAATCCTCAGCTGCAGCCTTTCCTGGCTGAATTGCTTAAGCAGCAGCCTCTGAGCCACCCGTTCACTGCAGCGGAGGCAGGCAGCGGGTGGCAGTGATGGTGCCAGCGGTAACCAGCACACTATTTCTGCTTGTGAGTCAGATCTCTGTGACACGCTGCCGTTCTGTGCTTTGATACAGATCGCGGAGCCGCTCACTTGTCAGCTTATTCATCTTGCTCTTGGAGGCAGACTTCTTCCAAAGGTTATTCACCCTGGCACCTCTGTGTCAAACTGCCTGGTCCAAAATAAATCTGTTTTCTCAATCTTGAGCTGCAGCCTGGTAGCTTGTAACGAGCCCAGAGCGCCCTTCCTGGAGTGCAGAAATGCTTGCACTGGTTGAGCAAACCAGGCGTATCTCATTAGCCACAGAGCAGGGAAATGGGCTCTTCCGACAGTCAGTTACAAGAAAATGGGCAGGAGGACAGCTTTGGTGTTTCAGGCTTTGTTTGGGTAAACTGCACTGCACAGCAGTGCCTTCAGAATTGAAATGTATCAGCAGCTCGCCTGCTCATCTTAAATGACTTTATTGTTCTTTTAAAGACTCTTTTGGAAGATAAGTCACACTTCTGCAGTTGTGAAACACCAAGGAAAAAAAAATATATCTTTGGCCAGTATTCGGTCCTGTGTGTAAGTTTACTGATTCAGTGAAGCACATCGCTCGGCTGGAGCAGCACTGCACCACTGAGAAAGGGTCTGTTTGATGATTACATTACTTTTATAGAAAACTCCTTATCCCCGGTACAGGAGACCTTTTTCTTCTGGCCAGATGTTGATCTAATTCCTTGAGACTGGCAGTGTTGGGGGGAGGGGGTGGTTCTTTCTGTTTTATTCTCCCAGCACAGCAGGAAAATGCAATGACTCCACTTGCCGTAATACATCTCTCAGCAAAAAGTGAAGAATATTCACTGGCTGTAACAACTAGTGATAAATTCGGATTAAAAAAAACAAACAAAAAAAAAAAAACAAAAAAACAAAAAAAAAACACTTAGAAATCACTTTTGCCGCTTAAATTGATGTTTCCTAATATCTGTATCAACAACGTATTCTAGTGCATTAAGGTTGGCTCTGTGTTCTCCTTCTCTGCTCTCACAGGGAAGGAAACGAGTAGTCTTGCCTACCAATAAATCCCAGCAAGAAAAATCCATCGTTGACTCCTGCTTTTCTCTCTTCTACTCTCCCATGTCCCTTCTCTTGATGGTTTTGGGAGGGAATCACAGTGGGACCAGTGAGTCTGGGCTGTCAAGACCCTCCAGAAGGCTCTACAAGGTGGGGCCAATTCTGCTTCTTTCTGACTGCATGGACCTTCCTAACAAAGCTCCACACATGCTGGAGTGGTTTTGCAAGGGCTGCACATCCCTCTTTCCCTCCAGAGACCCCCAGGCAGCCAAAGCAATTCCTGGGGGAACAGAGAGGCTGGGGGGTGGGAGGGAGAGGGAAGCCCCAAGTGGGGTGGGAGGGAACACAAGGTTTGCCCTACAAGAAATAGGGCAAACCTTGTGTAGCTGCAGAGCTGGGTCATCCCCCGCACAAGAACTCAGTTCCCAGTGAGGCCAGTGAGCAGGACCTGAACCCAGCAGGGAGCAGATGGCGAACGGAGCTGAACAGGAGTGGAGGAGAAAGGTGTGAAAAATGCTCCTAAATCCTGGAAATCCTACACCTCATTAAAACTACACTTACATCCATTTCACTTCATAACTCATCCCTTTCAGCGCAGCTAGGATCACCAGCACGGTGCCTCCGTGTAAATAATCACTGTCTCTCTGGAAGGTCAAGGGGGCCTTGGCCACAGACCCTCTCTTGCCTTCCTGTTTTTACTGAAGGAGGAGAAGGCTTGGAGGGAAGGTTGTGGCAACCACACTGTACAAGAGGCATTGCTTCTGAAACATAAGATTGGGCAAAGCGCTTAAGTATAGCGCTGGGTGAGGGCTTCTGGCAAGTTGCAACTTCTTTGCTGAAAATGAAGTTCTGAGGTAGCCAAAATCCATTTATGAATTGGAAGCAGTTTTGTGGAATAGTTTCAGGCAAAACAAATGGCAAAGCATTTGATTTTGGGCACTGGCAGTACAAGCTGAGGAATCAAAGGATTATTAAAGTAGTTGGAGGTAGTGGTTGCCTGATGAATAGCCCAAATAGCCTACTGGTTAGGGAACCCACATGGGAAACCAGATTCAATCTTCTTCTCTATCACTGGGGACCAAATTCATATCACACAGCCCAGAGACATAACATAATCTCGGGAGTGCGTGATAGTTTGAGAGGAGCACGAAGAACTGCACACGCCCTGCAGGAAAGCGCTCTTCCCACTAACCCTACAGCTTTGGCTATGAACAGCTCTGTGTGATTTCTACCAGGTAGGAGAGGGCTGTGCCCCAAGTCCTTGCCTGCCACAAAGTCACCCATGTGAGTGTGAGCCTGAGTTCTGTTTAAAAGGAAGTGGCTGTTTTGAATCAGGGAGAAGAGAAGATCACCCAGGGCTCCCACATCCTATCTTTGTGACCAAGTCAAAAATCTGTTTTGCATAAGTGAAAACACTGTTTTGGCACCCTGAATTGCTTTTTGCACCCAAGCTAGAAGCTGAACAAAGTAACCTTTCGCTGTTCAGTACTAACAGCCCCTAGTGCTTTTGTAGGACCTTTTATGCCAAAACTTCCCCACAGAAGGGCACGCACAGCATGAAATGTTTTGATCACCATTAATGGTGCATCTCTGGTGCAGACTGCCCTTCACTGCAGCTGGGCATAGGCTACCCTGAGGGCAAAAGAAGCAACAGCTGATTTGTGGCTACAGATAGATCTCTGAACTGCAGTATGGGGGATTACATACCATTTAATTTGCCTTTTTTCCCTTCCGGCCATCACCAACTTCTGAAACATGATCGAATGGAGACAGCAAAGATTTCAGGTGACTCACAGGAAAGTCACCTGGCTTGATCCAAAGCTATCAGACTGAGCAGGTATTGGACATCCCAGGCAGGAGCAATACCACAGAGCTCTGGAGAGAGGGCTGAATCTCAAAGGCTTCCATTTCCCAATCTCTGTGAATTTCTCCTTCATAAATCCAAACCGCCTTTGGTCTTCATCCTGAGGTAAACCTCCCACTCTGCTGCTAGATTTTACTTGAAAGAGATAATAAAGGCAGGAGAAGGAACTGCTGTAACATGCACACGTCCTAACAGCCTCAGCTCACTTCCCACAACACGCTATAAAAAATGAAAAATACCACAGTACTCTTAACATGAACAGTTACACCCAGAGTTGTATGTGAGCTCAGCAAGTAGTGAGAGTCTGGAGTTAGGTCTGCAATGAACCTGCACAAAATCATCGACTACACCAGGTGTAGGCCAGGGAAGTATGTTACCATTTTCGTTCTTAACAATGATACTGGAAGCCAGAGTGAAAAGGGGCTGGGGGAGAGTCAGCTGAGATAGTTGGCTATAGAGCCTCATATTTACGCCCTGAACTTAAGAAGCAAAGTAATCTTCCAGAAAAAAAAAAAGAAAGAAAAAAAAAAAAAAAAACGTTGCTGAATGATGCCACTGCTGCTCAGTCTCTCAGATTTCAAGGCTTATTCCTCAGCTAAGTCACAGTCACTGGCAAGACCTGGTTGCCAAGAGCAGATGAAGGCAGGGTTTCTTAGTATTTGGTCTCCAGAGACAGGAACCAATGCCAGCATTTAGCAGGCAGCAGGATGACAGGCTCTGAGGCAGAAGAGTGGCTGTTGGCTTGGAAGCGCAATCAAAAGCACCGTAAGAAGTGACAGGAGAAAGAGCCTGCATGAGGCTTTGAAGAGCTGCAGTGACTATGGGCTCTTATTATTGCCTGAATCATTTCCTACTGTTTGCTACAGAGATGGCAAGTATACCAAAGGATGAGGGGTGACCAGAGTACTTCAGGTACTGCTTTCGCAGCTCATCCTTCCCATCATCAGATGGCTCTCAACAAAATCCTGCTTTCATCACCAACTTTTGCTAAAAACCTTAGTTGCATGACGCATTTTAAAGTTCCCTATCATATATGCTTTCAGTATTTGCCACCAGTGAAAAGCAGAGTTTATTTATCTGGCAGACAATCAGAGTATTTCCCGCTCTGCCATACATCATCTCTGTAGCTGGAACAGCCTTTCTATATTTCTGTGACTTCAACATGTTCTCCTTGGTGCTCAGCCATGACCTCTCCTCCCCTGTCTGCAACCACCTTACGACACCTCTGTTTCTGCTAACTCCTTGTAGCCTCATGTTATACAGTGGAATGCTTACGGCTTGCATAAATGCAAGATTGCATCTTGAACTCATTAAGAAGAGAAAATTGAGTCATGTAATTAGAAAAAAAAATCAGAAAAGGAAGCCGTTTTTCTTTCTGATATGTGGCAAGCTCAGAAACTCCTATCTGTTGTGTAGAAACTGTCCTTTTACCGGTAAAGTTGGATTTGACAAAATGATTCATCGCCCTCCATCAAGTGGAAGGAAAGATTCTTGCATGCAAATTTGTTGAGGATGTAAGCTTTTTTCTTATGTCTTTTATTTGCACAAAACTGTGACTCTCAGACACTGCTGAATTCACAGAAATGCCTGTTTACTTTCCTGTGTCTTCTCTGCTGAGATCTTTGTGGCTCTTCATTTCTATGAATCATGAAGCTTAAGAGAAAACAAACTGATAGTATGACTAACCTCTGCTTCGTGCCAGCAGCTTCTGTGGTGTTTCCAGCTCTCAACACAATTAGTGTCTCATCATACGGGGCGCATTAAAAGCTGCATTCACTGAAATGATCAACATGTGAAAAGCCCAATGAGGATGGGCCCAGCCTCATATATGAGGGTGAATGAAGGACTAACTTTCTAGCTACAAGGTTCATTAACCTATGAAGGATTTATGAGCAAAGCAGCCACAAAATTGCTATTTGCAGAAAACAGTAGATTTCTTACTTTGCCCTGATGAGTAGACTGTATCATTGGTTAGTTAGAGTTGCTTACCCCTCAGCCCCAAACCTGAGCACGCCTTAAACTAAATACACCCTTCTTAAAACGATAAGCCTTGTAGTCATTACTGACACAAGAGCTGCTGTGTAAAAATGTCTCCATGCTCTTCCAGGAGCAGGAGACATACCCCCGGCTGCAGAGGGGAGGACCTCAGCTGATGGAGCTGATGACAGCCAGATAATCTCCTGGCCCCCATGCAGCAGTGCCTGTGTAATCCAAGCTGAAGAGCCAGCTCTCACAGCCAGCCTGGCACGGCTTCCCTTGGCTCCCAAACACGGCACCGACACACACGGAGCTGGACACCGCCTGAGAGCTCCAGAGGGAAGCGTTCCCGGAGCAAGGCAACATTGAGGAGATGACAGTATTGGCTGGGTGCTGGTATGGCTTTTGTATGATAAATATCAGATGCTAATATCACCCACTGAGCTGGCTGTCTGACTGTGACAGAGGTTGGAATTGCATTTAATAGGTCCAGATGCAAAACTAATAGCAGGTTAATCCAGATAAGCTTTTAGGACAGTAGCACTACCCAAAAACAGTCTTAAGGATATTTGTTTGAAGAGCAACCAAATGGGAAGCAGACCTTTTCCGTTCCATAGCTGTGCACTGCAGTGACGAGCACTAGCTGTTTCAATATATCCCTCTTCCAAAAACTACAAAGTTAGCTGTTACCAATGCAATAATGTGCAGCCCAAATATTGACAAAAAAAGATTATTTTTTCCTCTTTCTCTGGCATTCTAAAGATGTTGAATTTTTAACTCTGCTCAAGTACCTCAGGGAAAGCCCTTCCCTGTAAATCAAAGTTACGAAGACTGTTCTGCGGAAGAGGAGACAGGGAATTGCCGGCATTGTTGAAGAGCATGGAAAAACTGAACCCCTACAAGTGACTCATCTGAATTAACACAACTGAAAGATATACTTTTTGGCAAGAACACTTAGAACCCAATTTTCCAGACAGACCTGTTCCGTTTTCTAAAACGTCCCTGAGTGACTCCATACGTTAAATGTGCCTCCGTGCTCCCATGTGCCCCTGATTCCCCGCAGTTCCCCAGAGAGCAGCGTAAACATGTTCCTGCGGCTCACGCGGGAAGCCAACATCTGGGCTGTGTCTTCAGTTGACCTGGGAGGCCACATTTGTCAAAACTTGAAAACATTGTGCAGAAAATGCCTCTCTAAGCTTCAACAACGCCAACTTTTGTTGGTTCAGCTAACTAGGTGGTGGAATTCCCCAAGCCTTACATCTGCCTTTGCAAATGCTTATGCCAACTGGTGCCAGAAACCTCTCCCCTTTAACTCTAAGGAATGAAGTGGAAGAACTACTGGCAACCTTTTCTTTCCCCTCCGCTGTTGCACAAGCTGGTGCTTCATCCTTCCCTTGTGCCTCTCGCATCCTTGGGATCACGTTTCTTGTTCGAAGGGTGTTTTGATAGCGTCCACCCTTGCAATTAGGTAGGTGCTTTTTAGGGCTGTTTGGATACGGTATGCTCCAGCTCTACAGAAAATTGTCCCAACCCAATTCACTGATGCTGAGAGCAGGGGACCCAGGTGTGCACACCATTTGCTTGGTTTGCTTTAATGCTCTAGCTGCTTAAAATTGAGGCATGGCAGCCCTTCAGCCCAGGTTTGCATTAACTGAAAAGCTGCAGCGATCCTAAAACGGAGGATTCTGCAACCAAGTGGTAAGAAAAGCTCCAGCAGCCTCTGCCAGCTACAATAATAAGGCTTTCCTGAACACAGCTTTGAGTAAATCCCAGAATAACAAAGTCAGAGGAATTCTAGAAATGCTAAATCTGTAGTTATGCAATCTAAGTTGCTGCTGTTTGGGCAATCAGACCTCAGGCTTCCAACCACTGATGGGACTTCATCTTAGAGACAAAGGCTCCCTTCATCCATGCTCATCTGTGTGACTGGTGGAAGAGAGCATCACCGTTCACCGCATCTACTGTGGGCACATTTGCTACCCTCCACTTTCTAAGGCAATGCATTCTCTTGCACAGCAAACCCCCAGCCAGCACAGCAGCTCCTGGCTCTCAGCTGTGCTCTCTGCCTCCGTTCTCAGCCTTGCTTTTGCAGAGATCCCTTCTCCGGATTTTGCTTCCCGGATGGTGGCTGCCAATACTTCCGGGGGAGGAAAGCCAGATTTTCCTGTGTACGAGAGAGAGATGTGCTGGCAGTTGCATTTTCCAAGAAAGAGGTGTACAGTACAGCTTCTCCTTTACAAGATTAAACAATTCTAAGAATGTACCCTTGTGTGGCTTATATCCTCTGGCTTTGTAAACTCAACCTGCGCTTTCCTGTAATGCCTTCAGTACACGTTTTCTACGTTCTCCTCCTGACATCTTAAGCCAGTCCTCTTTTCCAGCTTGTCCAGAAAACAGGCAAATGGAAATAAGCAATTGGGCTTCAAGAAACTTGCATAAGAATCTCTGTGTGAGTGCCGAGCTCTGGCAACGGAGGCGCTGAGCCCAGGAATGTACCTACTTTCTCCTTCCTGTATTTAGCTGACTAAGATTCCTAAACAGCAGCTTCACATCTTAAATTATAGGTTAGCACTGGAGCACTCAGCCCACAGTTTGGATCCCTCGTGTAACTCAGCTGCAGCTCAAGTCAGATTTTTCCAGGAGATAGCCCTCTTTCCCAACACCTCCAACTCTTCCTTCCAGGCTCACCAGTCCCAGCTGGGGGACTGGATACCACTAACCAGATGAGATACTCAGCACTAATTCCTTTCATTGCTGCTGCCTCAGCCCCCATGCACTGCAGAGGTTGGGGCAACTGCAAAGCTGCATGCATGAAGCAAAGCAAAGTAGAGCATGGGAGCCTGAGTCAGACTGTGACTTTTTGCCATACGCACTATTAAGGAATAAATTACAACAGCGATGTTAAGACATTTAAAAGCACTGCTTGTGGCAGCTGTTGCATGCAAGATTGCTATCTGTCTGACTAGCTAGTGTCCCACTAGCTTTGTCTTTAGAGGTAACTGTAATCACTTTAAAACAGCTGAAAAGCTGATGGAAATTGCTGATCAGAAAAGGATGCTATAGAAGAAGCAGAATGAATGGCAGGAAGCTGAAATGCAACACTAAATTGCAGTAATGAGTAAGACTACCACGAACACTGCTAAGTAAATACTATTCTGCTGGACAGGCAACAGCAAAATTTGTGGGTATGTCTGCACAATAGAATATTCTCCAGTGGTTTGATCACATGTAATCCTGAGCAGATTTGAAGCTGTACATTTTCCATGGTAGGGAGAATAGCTTTTGACAAAATGGGATGTGATGGAAGGTGTCTGGAACAAACATTACAAAAAAAAAGTTGATGGTCTCAGAGGAAAAGAGAGCAGACCCTTTCAGACAGGCAGACCTGATGAAGCACATTGCTTTTTCAGACTAATAAAATGTGGTAACTGGCCAGTTGGCTACTTCATCTATGGAGAAGGAGCCAAATTGCTTCTTTCTCTTTCAATGAAGTTGCAGATTTGAGTCTGCTTCCCTCACCCTTCCGCCAGATTTACTTATCATGGATCTGAAGGAACTGACTGCAGGTTTAATCCCTCATGCGTGCTGGTAAATCAGTAGGTTTACACACTATTGACTGATGGAGGGACAAAACCTGTGTGTTATTTCTTTTAACTGTATGATTTTAAAAATAACTTGCATGCTATTAAAGGTGTTATTAGCGATACAGTGAGGGGTTCTACTCAACTTACTGGTTCCTCTTTTATCAGAATAGATGTAATAAATATAATGCCTGTTTTGGCACACATTAGTGACTGAATGTAAGAGCACCACAGATAAAATCTGACCTACAATGTACAAGCGGTTATAAAATCCTGGTTCTAAAATAACAGCCCTTGATCAAAGTAGCATGGGTGCAGGGCACTCTGATTAGAGGCTGGAGCATTAATTACAGCTAAGAGACAAGCACACCTCTTATCTACGATTAAATAAAAAGTAATAAAGAAGTAAAATTTTGTCTTAAGGCCAGTGCCTCCTGAATGACCACTGACAAAGCACAAAGGTTCATAGCACCATGCTGCGACATTTTGGTGTCTCAGCATGCATTTGTATTGCTCTACACATGACTGCCGCTTAGTAGGGAAATGGAGCAAGAACACACAGAGGGCTGCCTAAAGAGAATAGGACAGCCACTTTTTGCACTGCCTGCAGCAAGGCCAACGAGGCCTAGCTGTCCTGGGGGAGATGCCAGACCTTACACAGCACCGTGTCTTCTTGTGAGGGATTTTATCTCCATGAGAAGCTGAAAAGAATAAAACATCTCGGCCTGGGTAGAAAGGAGAGATCTAAGCTTGTGCCCTCTCTGTTGGAAAGACAGATGAGCAGTGTTGATCTGAGCCACCCTGTTTTAATACGGTCTGTCAGGAACAATGGAATAAGATACAACACTTAAGGCAGCGCTTCTAAAAAGTGGCAAAACCACAACATGACGAGCCTGTGCAACTCATCAGCACAGTTTACCACAGCTCATTACTGCAGGATTTGGAAGGATTAGATATGTGAAATGCTAGAGATGATAGTTTCTCCATCAGAATGAAAATAAACATATGGTATAAAGTTTCCAGGCTCGCAGATGTCCCAGGCCTTCAGTTCAGAGGGTTCAATAGAGGCAGAATTTTCCAAAAACTGTTCCCTAGGTTCCCCCTTGCATTTTTATCTGAAGCACCTTAAACCAGAATCTGTCAGAACTAATATACCACATCAGATGAAATGAACTAGTGCAATAAAAACATTTGTATTTAATGTAAACCCATCTCCAGCCCTTGATAATCAAGTCCTGATCCAAAAAAAACCTCCTCCAGTCCCCAAAGGATAAGATTAATCCTTGAGATGGAGGAGTCTTTCACAAGATTATTTGTACAGATGTGTACAAGTCCCATGCAAAAGAAATAAGAAATATATAGGAGTTCAGCACTAATATAAGTTAGCCTATTCAGGCAAAGCCAGCTGAAGTAGCTGCAAGCTTGCTCATTTCCCTTTGTTACCCTCTCCTCCCAAGTCTGCAGTGATGCCGTTTCCCAGTCTGAAAGGCTCTGCTCTTCATTCCACGTTCCTTCTGTTTTCATCACCGATCAAAACATCCCTGGTGTCTGAGAAATGATGGAACTCAGTAATCAACATTTCCCTGCTTTGTGGAGTTTAGTTTATAGTTTGAGGAAACAACTGGGAGCTGTGCTCATGCAGTCTCGTAAGAGAGCAAGGAGAAAAAAGAGAGGAAATCTTGGGATCAGATCCACATCCCATTTTTAGGCTCTTTAACAAAGAGGAAAAACAAACAAACAAACAAACAAAAAATCAGGCACTTTTAAATTTGTATTAAGGTAACGTGTCACTGTATTATAAATGTTCTGCTTATACACACATTAATGATAGCAGTCAAACAAGCTGAAAATGTCTAAAAATCACAGTGTTCGAAAAATCAGGTTTAATAGGGAAAACAGACTGCACTTTTAAAAATATATTTCTCTTTCAGAAAACTTCCCATTACTTGGTCAGAGCCTTAAGCTGAGCTTACTTGCTTTTCTGGGCAAGCCATGCCATGCAACCATAGTTCCAGCCCTATTGCAGCTCACAGCTGTGACAAACCTGATGTTGCTGCCATCAGTAACTGCAGACTCATAGCATCTGGTTTGGAGCTTTTAGTCTCTTACCTTCCTCAAATCTGGCTCTATCAGGTTCAGATAGGGACAAGCAATGAATGTGTTGGAGGTTGTCAGCACGCTATGCCTCATGCTCCTAACATGTCCCAAGTGAAAACTAGAAAACTAGCTGTTCTTGAAAGGCTTTTTGCTGCCCTGATCTTCATTACATTCTACTAAAAGCTCGGCAAGGACCCTGGTGGGGCTGAGCATGCTCCCATGGGCTTCCACAGTGAAAGCAGCAAAGCATTCTAACAAGCGTTTCGTTGTTTCCCTTTATTAAGCAGACAATATTGCATCATGACTGTTCTAATTATTTTAGCTTGTCAAATTGTGTCTTTCTGCCTCTCAGTCATCAGTCAGGTCTGCAGTAAATGAGGGCAAGCATGAGCAGCTTTGTGTTTTAAGTAATATTTAGGCAGACAGCTCCCCCTTTAATCTGAACAGAAGCCAGCTCAGTCCCATCCAATACAGTCAGCCTGGATGGGATACTGAGAAGCAAAGTGAGCACACAGGGATACGCTCCTGTTACACCCAAATAACCTACCGCTAGCTGCAGCTTTGCGATTTAAAGACAGAGATGTTGATCCCACATGTCTTCAATAAGCCTTCATCAGCCTTTCTTCCATGGATGTGAAGAAGATCATTGTCCTAGGAAGCTTCAGCATCCCATGGCATCTTTAAGTGAATCAGATGTCCCTGTCTCACCAGAGCAATGTCAGTGAAAAAGTGGGAGAAAAGTGTTGCCATGCATCACTGAGCACCTTTGGCCATCACTGCTTAGAGCTGCTCACTTGTTAAGCAAACTGTGGCAACAATAAGATGTTTTTTGGTCCAGTGATCAGTCAAATACTTTCTGTGACCACTTGCCTTTTTTCCTTGCTTTGCCCAGAACGTATTTTACTTGCCACATCAGCTTTTAGAAAATATGGCTTTTAAAAAACAACAAAACTAGCTCACTTTGAATTTCAGCAAAGATGAGTAATCGAAAGTGCAGCACAAAATACAGAAATGTCTCTTGGACGTGCCAAGAGGTATATAAACATACACTAAACAGCCTGCTGATTCGTAGCCACACTGCAAAGCAACTGTCCATCCACAACTGGGAATACCAGTAACCCTCCCTAAAACATCACCCTTTGAACTGTAATACTTCTAATGGTAAATTGGTTCGAAAAGAAAGAAGACACATCCAAACTTCTCCTTTCTGCTCTGCTGGGTCATACGCTATTCATGCAGTTTCTAACGAGACAGAAGGCTGACCAGCTCTGCTCAACAAAAAAGCTTTCTTCCATTAGAAGAATGAATTTTATTAAACAGGTGTTGCAAGAAAATCTTTACTAGGTGAGAAATTCTGAAATAATTTACATCTCAAGTACATTCAGTTCTTACTTTCTGAAGACTCTTATACTTCTCTTTCCCAGACACATAGCGAATGTTCTGCTTTTTTCTAGCTTATTTTTGCAATCTAATTCCATATGTATGATATTTTTAAGGAAAAGAACAAAGAACACAGCATATTTTTGTTCAGATGCTGAAACACAGGTATTTGGGCTCAGCTAAACATGAGCCAGCAGTATGCCCAAGTAGCCAAGAAGGCCAGTGGCATCCTGGCTTGTATAAGAAAGTGTAGCCAGCAGGAGCAGGGATGTGATGGTTCCTGCACTCAGATCCAGTGAGGCCACACCTCAGTTCAGTTCAGTTTTGGGCCCCTCAATACAAGAAAGACATTGAGGCCTGGAGTGTGTCCAGGGAAGGATCTGGAACACAGATTTTATGTGGAATGGCTGAGGGAACTGGGATTGTTCAGTCTGGAGAAGAGAAAGCTCAAGGGAAGACCTTATTGCTCTCTACAATGACCTGAAAGGAGGTTGTGCTGAGGTGGGAGTCAGCTTCTTCTCTTGTAACTAGCAGTAGGACTACATGGAATAGCCTGAAGCTGCATGAGGGAAGGTTCAGGTTGGATGTCAGGAAACATTTCATCTTCAAAAGAGTGGTAAGGCATTGGAACAGGCTGCCAGGGAGGTGGCTGAGTCATAGTCTCTCAAGGAGTTCAAGATATGTTTAAATGTTGTACTTAGGGACATGGTTTAGTTTGGAAATATTGGTAGTAGGTGGGCAGCTGGACTAAAATGTCTTTTCCAACCTTGATGATTGTATGTTTCTCAGTTTAAAGCTGAATTAGCAATGGGAACAATGCAATACACATTCTGCCTGATACAGTAGGTACCTGCACATTTAGACCACTGTTACACTCAGTGGTGCCACCTGAGCTGTTACCCACATGTTGTGCTGACATAAGGATTTGTACAGTCACGTACTGAGCCAGACCCGGGCAACAAGAGGGATGATTAGTATGGGTGAACACCAGCATAAACCTTGTGCCTATCTCAATGACTATAGCATTGCACAGGGAGCGAGCAGGAGGCTGGAACGATATTTATTCTTTCTCTTCTCCCACTAGACTCCCAAAGGCACTTGTTTGGAGTCAGTGAAGATTGCCATTGATACCGGTTATCGCCATATCGATGGTGCCTTTGTCTATTACAATGAGCACGAAGTGGGACAAGCCATCCGGGAGAAGATTGCTGAAGGAAAGATCAAGAGAGAAGACATCTTCTATTGTGGCAAGGTTAGAAGTTATGCTCATATTATTCACAATAAGTCTGGGATTTCTGTGAATGGACTTTCTCAAAAACGCCAGTGGTCAACATCCAGTGTATTTCTCGATCCAACATTCTTTGTATTTCTTTCCTCTTTTTACCATGAAGTGATAGCATTTTCAGCATTAGCTTTGCTGTAAAGCACAGTAATCTCTGTTGTCAGTTTAAAGGTGAGTTAGCAATGGGAACAGTGCAGTACGTGTTCTGCCTGGTACTGTAGGTACCTGCAAGTTTAGACCATTGCTACACTCAGTGGTGCTACCTGGGCTGTTACTGTCACACGTGTTGTGCTGGCACAAGCATTTGTATAGTCACATAGTGAGCCAGATCCAGACAATGATCTTGCAAATGAGTTACTTTCTGTTAGAGCAATTCCCCATAAAGATTTGCCCTGAGATTGCACAATGGAAGGGGTGGGAGCCAACATATGCATGCAAGTGTCTATGTACAGGAGAACAGCAAGTGCTTATGTTGATACTGCTGCCAAAGAATTACTAATCAAGCTACACCCTAGTTACTGTATTGTCTGTCATTAAAGACTTCTATGATCATGAATCAACACACTGGGAGAGGTCATCACACTTTGGGTTTACAGTAACAAGACTGGAGTAGTGCATGAGCAAGTTATTGTTTTAAAATCCCAGCTGTAAGAGCAGGTTCTCTACTAGAAGAAAGAAATCCCCTGTCCAATAAAACATACGATAGAAGCTGCTACAAATACATTGACCGGATTATGGGCATAAGAGAAAGCACATTTCTAAAAAAAGATCAGATGACTCCCAGAAAGCCCATGGTTCCTGTCCAGTTTCTAATGGACTTTGTGGCCTCAAGTTCCCCTTCCGGCAATGCTTCTTTGAATATAACAGCCTAATATTTTCCCTTTCTCCCTTCCCAAATAAGACGTAATCCACAGGAGTTACTCAACAGCCTTGGAAATAAATATACAGTTCCTAGAGTGAAAGTTCTGATGGGATAAAAGGCCTGTTTTACTATGAGCAATTTAGTTAAGCTTTATGATCTGGGAAAATAAGCTTTAGATTGTGTAGTTTGCAGACCAAGAGGATTTTCAACAGCTATAGAGCAACTTCCAAGTAAAGCAATTTTCAGTCTGTGAAATATGCAACTTTACTCCTAGTTCCCTGCTCAGCACTACTGGTTATAGTCACAATTTTGCCATCCTAAGAAAAGCTTCAAGTCCTCAGAATTTCCACTTTGATCAGGGTAATCTCTCAGTTTCTCATATGCCAATACATTTATTTCAATCAGTTAAAATATTTTATTTCAACTGTTTTGTAGCATCATTACTGCATATTACCAGTAATATTTCAAATTAAAAAAAAAACCAACAAAATTGGACATGAAGATTAGAACTGAATAACTGCTTTCCCAACTGCTTCCCCTGTCAGCATCTCCAAAAGAGCACCTCTTGGCAAAATTTTATTCTCCAAACTTTATTTATTAAGCCTTTCTATGTTCAGTTGTCTGATCTGATCACTAGATATATTTACCCACTACTTAAACATTGAGCTGTGAAATTTCACCTTCTGTTTCTTGATTATGAGTTCAGTTGTTCCCTAAACTGCAAGTGTCCCGCTAGTATCAAAGTTGCAACTTGCAGTACTGTGGTAGTCAATGCCTGTAGTTCCAGCCTTCCTTGGGACTGTGAGATAGGACACACGGATTTATCTTTCTGTTGTGCCCTGCTTGTGCTTGACAAAATGAGGGTTTAATTTTAGGTGGTCATCTTGATTAGAGCACTTCTATAGCCTTTAAAGTGATCAAAGGCAGAAGTGGAAAATATACTGCAAAAGATGAATCCATCAGTCCAGGATTTTCATAGGTTTCATTGGACATTTTAACAGCCACTCTGAGCCTTCCAGAAAGAGCGGGACTGGATGGCCTTTGTCTAATGAGCTTACATATCTTTAGCTTTGTGTAGCTTATACATCTATGCATTCAACAAATTATAGGCAAATATCAAACCAGTAGATACATCAGACCTTCATAGATAACTGACCAACATTAACTGTTGCATCTTCTGGAAAATGTGGTAATAGAACATTCTTGAAAGTAGTAGGCACAACAAAGGTTGTGTTTGTTTTCAATCTCACTGAATCAGAAGTCCTGGAAATACATACAGAAGACTCTGCACATGCAACTCCTTCATACAGGCCTTCTCTTAAACAAAGATGATGCGAGTCAGAGGCTGGTCAATCATCAGGGACTAACAAGAATGTCTCCACAGAGTGGCACTATTACTGGAATAGTGAGTTGGTGCAACCATGCTGCAACTGCCAGTTGAAATCATCGGCACTTGCACTTGGTTCTCGCTGCTGGCTGGCTGGTCAGGCACAACAGCTCAGCATCCAGAAATTTTAGAGGTTTTCTATCAATTGCCAGCAGCTCTCTTGGCTTATACAGCAAGACCTTTTTTGGTCTCCTCTTTCATCCCAGGATATTTCTTTCATTAAAATAAAAGTAACATTTCCAGGAAATATGGTGTCCTGAAATGCTGAAGCCAGCTGGCAGCTTTGACTTCTCGAATGTCTACATGGGTTCTACTTAGGTAGATAATACAATAACTTGTACAAATCATGAAAACAGTTGTGAAACTCTTAAGTTTCCATGGCATTTGTGTATTAAGGCAATACAAATGTTTGCTATTTCTAAAGACTGTTTCCTTAGAATTTCTGCATTTTTTAAAAGTGATGGATATTCACTGGCATGAACTTAGCTCAACAGCACTGAGCTACTAAGGGCACTAGGAAAAACAGCTCCCAAGCTGTCAATATACCTTCAGTTACTAAATTTCTAAATCAAAGTAACAAAACAAACTAAACATGAAGGGTATAAAGATTCACTTCCTTACATATGTGAAGTTCAAAAGAACGTCTCATTTTACTTGTAAAATGAAAATCAAAGATTGGCAAATGCTTTAATAGCACCCAGACCAAAGGCTTTCAGGAAATCCAGCTTAACAGCTTAAAACTGAGAGCAGGACCTTGAGCCTTGTACTGTGCTACACCTCAACCCATGTAGTCAACACTTCACTGATCTTAAATTCTTCATTTTTTTCAACAGGATCAAGACCCAGTGTGAACTTTGAGGTGTTGGTGTCACTTTGGTGCTTCAGCTTAGGGCAGGAAGATATGCATGCTCTTAGGACAGCTAAGCTTCAAGATAACATTCTTGCCTTTGCCAGCACAACTAAGTAGTTTACACTCTAAGTAAATAATAATTAAAATACTTCAAAACTTACTCAGGCTATGTCTTAACACCTATAATCCTTATCTTGTGAAAACTTCAGTTCAAGTGTTTCATGTTTCAGAAATGGTTTCATTCTACAACTTGGCATGCTGTGACTTCTGCATTGGTAGCAAAATTGGCTAGACAATGACTATACCAACAAACATCAGTTTTTTTCCAGCCAATGAAGGTGCCAAAAATCACAATATGACTCCAAATGTCAGCTTGGTGCGTTGAAAAACAAAAAAAACCCCAAACACCCAACCTTCCCCATCATTCCCCCAATAAAGATAGAATAGCCCAACTTATTCTATGCAACCAGATGGTACTTGTATACCATTGTATGTTAATTTCACTTTTTTGTAGATTTTAGCTTCAGAGAATGGTTCACAAAGAGTTCTTGGTTACTAATTACAATGCTATGGTTCTATTCTTGCAAGAGATTTGCATCAGCAGAGTTCTGTTAGAGGTAGCATTGCAAGCTAATCAACTGAGCACACTCCATAGCAACATCAGGCCATAGCACTGGTTATGATTAAAGAGGTTGCAAAGGCTATCCTTTAACTGATCACACCTGTGTTACGGTAATTAAACAATAATACTTCTTTCAGTGAGGATAGAGGAGTAAGTTTAAACTTTGCTATGTCGGCAGTCACGCAGACTCCACGGCCACAGGAAAAAAACCAAAAGATCCTCTTTGTGCCAGGTGCTTGGCAATTCAATTGCAAGCTCACATGATCTGAGCTTCAGCCTTCAAGCATAAACCTGACCACAGATTTCTTGTGGGAACAAAGTTTTCCAGTGAAAGCATATGCTTGGAAAGCTCATAAAACAAAAGGAATCTGCCTAAGTTCATTGAGCAAGAGTTTGCAATAAACACAACTCTGAATAACCTGTCTTGTAACAAGCAGGTATTTGGTAGCTTTACTGGGTCAGCACACAGACAGTCCTGGGCAAGAATTCCTGTCTTTACTTCTACAAATTCCTGTGGAGTAATATGGGATAAAGCCCCTTGCATTTTTCTTGCAGCAATGTAGACCATGGCATCTTTGTACTGTGTATAATGAGCTCTGTCAGAAGTACAAGAGTGTATGAGATGGAGGGAATTGGCTGGAGGATGCTCGCTGTCACTCATGACACCCTAAACAAAGTCTGTGCTTGTTTCCCCAGCTGTGGAACACCTGCCATCCACCAGAGCTGGTACGTCCCACATTGGAGAAAACCCTGAAGATCCTGCAGCTGGATTATGTCGACCTCTACATTATTGAGCTGCCAATGGCTTTCAAGGTAAAAAGAAAAATTGCCCTACAAAGTACGCGTTTGGCTTGAACCAAGGTTTCCGTCTAGCATCATCCTTGTAGCTTCCAGTCCACATTGAAAATAGCACTTATGCAAGATGATGTTCTTTATACAGTGCCTGCACATATTTCTCTGCATTACCCACACAGAGGGATTTACAGGTGTGTGAGATTCATTACTAACAGCTGTATCATCAAGTCTCTCCACTGAAAGGACAGGACTCCTAACTTAGGTAGAAGACTAATTATGCTGAAGAACTACTTTAGGTGAAGTAACACAGGTATTGTACAAAGCCGTGAGGAGCCAGGAGCAGAGAGTGGGTAGGGAGAAGATGGGGCAAGAGCTGATGTCCCTTACTCTATCTCAAAAATAGAACAGCCTCAGGAGCACTAAAACCAATGATCAAATCATAGCTGTGATCTTAATCTCCTTAAATGTAGTGCTCCTCTCAGACAGCTTGAGTAGGTGACAGTTAACCCCAAATAAGGGTTGTCTATTTCTTGCTCTCAAATGTCTAAAAAGTTAAAGCATCGTATTTCTTCATTCTGCTGGCTCTTGGCAACTTCTTCCTGCAGTCACAAAACCCTTGAAAGTGAGGAACTCACATCAGAGTTGTATGCCTCCCCTGCAACCAGCTCTTGTAAGTCTCCTTGAACTTTCTGGTTTCACAGACAATTTGCTCTAAAATTTTCACGTGCAAGTATATGATATGAAGGTAAATTAAGTAATACTGAAATTAGAAAATTGAGATTCAAAAAACTTTTAGAGATTTTTTAACCAAGTAACTTTTTTTTTTAAAGATACTAAGGCCAGGAAATCACCTACCTAATTGTTTCTGTGGGGGTGTTAAAGTGCTAAATTGGCCATACCTTTTTTTTGCAAGGAAATTAATTACTAAAATCATATTGTACCACAGATTCCAAACTGCCAGAAGCATGAGATAGGAAGCAATTTAGCAATGGAGCAATCACCTTGGACCTGTAAATCCTTTTTCCTGTTAAGACCTCCACATCAGTATTGGACTTACATATCAAAACTTTATTTATCCAGTCCCACGTATGGAATCCTTTTGGGTGCATTTTTAAAAATTTCCCACCACTTGCAATTTCCTGCTTCCCCTTTCTTGTGTTTGTATTCTCTAGTAGTTCACTCTCCCACATAGTGAAGGTCATTGTCTCACAACATAAAGATATAGACAGCTGGCTTTAAAGTAACGTACATCTGACTCCATGAGGCTTGTATCAACAAGCTCTGCTATTAAAAGAGTAGCAGTCCCAGATTTACTCGTGCCCCTTTTGAAGGGAGATTAAAAAAGAAGTCACCTTCTGCTTAAAAAATGCACGTTTTCGTATGCCAGATGTTTCCTTTTTTTGCTACCTCCCTCACAAAATACACCCATCCCAAACACGACACTTGCCTTTGCTGAGGACTGCATAGGTATAACATGCTAATAGACTCCTTCTCTTTCCTGCTCTGCAAAAGCTGACACTTATCTGTCTCCTTAAATGCCTTCTAACAAAACTACTTTCTCCTTGGAATCAGTGAAGAACTTGAGCCAAAACTCATAGTCCCATTCTGAAATCAGAAAGGAAAATGCCTCAACACAGCCAACTGGTGCAAGTTCTCACAGGGACTTTCAGGTAGAAAGGAATTTATTTGCTGAGAGTACCACTCATAGGAAGAAAGCCCCACTATGCCAGTACTTGTAAGTACACCAAGAATGGTATCTGGGAAAACATTAATCACTGAACTATTAACTTTAGCCTGAGTCTCCCTTTTCTTTTTGTTCTCCCCTTTATAGGGATTCTCCATTCAGGACTTCTGTCCTTCCTCCCCTTAGCCCAGCGGTGGTGCTCAGCCCCTCTTCCGTGGTAAGACAGATACCATAGAATCATTAAGACTGGAAAAGACCTCTAAGATCATCTAGTCCAACCCTCCACCTACCACTAATATTTCCCTACGAAACCATGTCCCACACAGTTCTTGAACACCTTGAGGTATGGTGACTCCACCGCCTCCCTGGGCAGCCTGTTCCAATGCATCACCACTCCTTCTGAGAAATTTTTCCCAATCTCCAACCTGAACCTCCACTGGCACACTTAAAGCTGTTACCTCTCACTACATGGGAGAGGAGGCCGACCCCTACCTCACCACAACTTCCTTTCAGGTCACTGTAGAGAGCAATGAAGTCTCCCTTGAGTCCCCTTCTCCGGACTTGAACAACCCCAGTTCCCTCAGCTGCTCCCCATAAGACTTGTGCTCCAGACCCTTCACAGCTTTGTTGCCCTTCTCTGGGGGCACTCCAGCACTCACAGGCTTTCTCCAGGTCATCACATGCCCTCTCCCTCAGCAGCTTGTATCCACTGGGAGGTTTTTCAGATGCCTCTAGTCAGATGGTTAGTAAGCAGGTACCCACACACTAAACAATCTCTAGATCCCTCCCAGCTACCAGAAAAAGAGATATTTTAGCCTTAAATTGAACAAGCTCACTTTAAGTATCTTTTTGTGATTTTAAAATAACAAATCAAAACAGATTAATAGCCTTGCTACTTGACTTTTTATGGCCTTCTGTTTGCACAATATGCATTTACAATTTGTTAGATCGCCTTCTTGAGAAAGCGCATGTGTCAAAGTACATTTTGAGAAGGTGATGGGAGGTGTAGACCTGTCTCCCTACATTTGTGTTGGTGAGAAAATTATTACCATGGGAGGAGGTTTTTCCTCTCAGTTGTTACCAACTGCTGTGCTTTAAATATGCAAATTGTCTGGTAGCTTTTGGGGTGTCCCTGAGTTTGAGAACTAAGTGAGCACTGCAGCACTGCATAGCAGCAGTGGCTGTGTAGTGTTGTCCCAACTGTTTCAATGCTCACATAACAACATGGTAGAAAACCACCTTGTATTCAGTCTAAGCTGTGTGACTGTCTCCAAGACAACTGCAAGAGAAGATGAACATTTGTGCCAATGACTGGTGTTTATAGTCCATAAGAATTCAAGGTGAGAAATGTGCTAAACTGCTGAGGGACTTCAAAGACTTAGCAACCACCATCATGTTACCTGCAAAACACTGTCAGCATGTTATCCCTCCCTATCCATTTACTGTCAGTTCTGTCATTCAGGGACTTGCTTGCTTAAAAAAAAAACATAGCTTGACAGAGGAAGTACTGCCTGGAGACTACTGAGCAGAAACCTTGTGTAAATCCCTGGAAGCAGAAGCAAGAATTTATCCTTGTGAAAATTCAGAGTAGCTGGCACCAAACTCAATCTTCAAGCTACCTTTATCCCAGCTTTGTTGGCTTTTTAGAACACAAGGAATAGAAATAGAGAAAAATGCTGCATGTCTGAACTAGTGTAATTGCTCACTCCTATATGTAATGTAACATTGACTACTATAAAAGAAGAAACATTGAACAGAATTTAATGGATTGAAACAGAGCTATCCCCAGAACTCCATGAAATCCATACGCTGTGCCTGTGTGCCCTGAGCTCATAGTCTCTGAATAGCTTGTTAGAATATCATGGGGATAAATGGCTTGTTCCAAAATACATCAGTGTGGTTTTGTAAATAAATTCTCTCAGTTTCAAATTACAATGACAATTAGTTTTCTTTCTGGTAGAAAAATATTTTCAATAACCACCTGCTTCTTTCTAGGCTAGTTGTTTTTCCAGCAAGCCACAGCAACAAAGGCAATAGGTCCTCTTCAGGGAATTCATTGAGGAAAGCCAGCACATCTGAAGAAGACATGCTCGTGATTGTAATTTGGTGCCTGTAATCTAAGTCTGTGTTTTCCCTAGGCTCACTTGTCCTATGAAATGCCTTGAATTTGAACTCAAGAATCCTTTTCATAAGGAATTATCATTCCAACAGCTTGCATTCAGTCTTTAGAAATGTAGCACATTGCAGTCAGAACAAATGTTAAACATCACTGAAGAGCTTTCACAAAAAAAAAAAAAAAAAAAAAAAAAAAAAAAAAAAAAAAGTGGAATTACATTCAGACAAAAGGGAGGGTGATGTTAATGCATTGCCTGCAATATTAACTGCAGGAAGTAAAAGAAAGCTCATATCATGAGGTATCAGTTCATAATTCATCTCTGAAGTCTTGCTTGTGGAGCACAGAGACAGGAAGAGTTACAAGGAGTGCCCTAGGAAATGCAGATAGTGCACTTAAAAATGTGCAGCATGTACAATAGCTGTGCACTTAGATTGTTATAATAGTAAATAAAATAGTGAAGTAGTAAATTTTGGAAATGATCACTCCAGCTGGAGCTGGACTGAGATGGTGCTCTTCTCAGGCACCCAGGACAAAAAAACAGGATCAGAGGAAGGCTGAGAAGAAAGGAGGGACAGAAAGAAGGGGGAAGGAATACAGACTGGCACTCTAACTTAGCTCTTTGGAAGCATATTCATTCTTTGTTTGCCTTACTGTAAGGGTCAAAAGTTTATTGAAAAATAAGGCCATCCTGGAGTTCCTAAGCATGCATTCATGTGACAGTCCAGAAGTGTATCCAAGGACTGTCTCGCAGTGGAGGATGTGGTAAGCCCAGCATGAATGACCTGTTGAACTTCGGGTGTTTCAGAAAGCTTTCGAGTGTACTTATTTTTGTATGTTTGCTGGTAGAAAGACTGGAAAAAAAAAAATCTTTGCTCTGAGGAGTGAAAGTTTTTCTTTTTTCCTCTCCCCCCCCCCCCCCCTTTTTTTTTTTTTTTTAATAAAAAAAAAAGAAATCTATTTTTACTTTTCAGCCTGGAGATGCAATCTACCCAAGAGATGAAAATGGAAAATTTATCTACCATGAGACAAATTTATGTGCCACGTGGGAGGTAAGCAAACACAATATCTATATATGCTTAAAAAACAGCAACAAAAAAAAAAAAAACAAAACAAAAAAAACACAACAGATCCTCATTCTCAGCTTTACTTGCGGTCTTCATAAGCAGAGCTGAGACATACTGACAGAACAAATGGATCAAGTTCTACTAGCTTCATGGATAAATTTGACTCCTGTTTCTAGAAACAGTGCTTCTTTTCATCATTTAATTATTTTTATAACAAAACAAAATATTATTACGGCATTTGATGTCTGTGCTTCTTTCAGAGAGCACACGTTTACAAGTTGATATACCTGTAGTGTTTTCTCCCCCGCACCCCCCCATTGCCTCTCCTTTTTAATCAGACCTTTACAGCAGCAGAAAGTTGAAGCCCTGAAGGAGTAAGCAACTGGATCTTCCTCAAAAAAGGAAATGTTTTTCCATTAACGTAAACCAAATTTTTCCCTAAAGCTCCTCATTTAGAAGTAATAATAATGTAATAATAATTATATTAATTTAAAAAGTTGCCATCAAAATAAGTTCACTCCCTTGTAAATTTAGTTGTAGGATGAGAACATAAGAATATTCTGCTAAAGAAGCCTGCAGGAAAACAGCATTTCCTCAGAAGACTGCATTCTAAAATTGTTTGTGAGGTGTGTTAGTTAAGATGTCCTACTGCCATTTGGTCTCAGGTTAGGCAGAAAGTGAGATTGGCAATTTCCTCACGTTCCTGCCTTTTGAAGCCTTAAGTAGCCTTTAATTCAGAGCCGAAGATGTTCAACGTTCCTTCCACATCAAGTGAGCTGCAAAAGCATTACTAATTCAGCACAGTTCACACCAAGATAGTCAACATGGCCTATTCCACATTCCACTTCAGTTTGCACTGCCCAGAACTGGATAGTCACATCCCAGTTCAGCTCTACTTGAGGTCTGGTAGATGAAGATACACAGAGAATGGCTGAAATCTTGAGCAAAAGTTCAGAGTAGAAGAGAGCCCAGGACCTTTTTTGGCAGTGAAGATATCCAGGCAGAATCTCACGGAGCTGAGGACTCCCATATTAGCTGTTTATTTCCCCATCTGGGGCTGATGTAATTTCTCTTTTTCACAACTAATTGCTCAAGGCAGCAGCTGTCTGAACACTTTAAGCTGGTGCTTTATTGTAAAGGATATATTGTAGAAGGTCTCTCTTTTAAGCTAGAAGGCTGAGGTAAGAATAGGTAGCGGTGGCTGCTTGCAAATAAGAGCATCAATCTAAATAAACCTGGCTAAACTCAATCCAGATAATTTCAGTCTTTCAGCGTGGTGCCAGCAAGAAAAATGTCTCCAGATGACTGCTGACTTGTCACTGAGTGATATAAAGCATATAGGGCCAACTAGAGGTCGTCAAATACCTGGTGCCTCTTACCTCCCTGCTTTCAACTCCTGTGAGACAGAAAAGAATAACGAAACCTGCAGGAGGGGCAACCAGCTGTGCTGCCTTGAACAGCCCCTAAATCATCTGTAAGCAGTTTCTGAGTTGAATGAAGAAGCATGTGTTCGTATATACAGCATTCATAAAGCTTTTTCAGCTATTAGGATTTGAGACATACAAAATGTAGAATTCCCTTCTCCCACCTTTTCCTCCTACTTTGTATTCCCAAATTAACCTGTCTGATTTCCAAACAAATTCTACCTTCATGGCAAAACATTAGGGTTTGGTCTGGAAAGCAGGTCTACATGAGACGAAAGTTTAGAACAGTGGGATAGCACCAGCCTTCATGGTAACAGAGCTGCTAGCTCTGCTGCTGCAAGTTTTCTGCACTTTCAAGAACGGACTGGCTTCTACCCCTCCAAAACACACGCTTCAAGGAATCAAGCCAGCTTTTGAGACTCCACTAATCTTTGCTGTCTTTGCAGGCTATGGAAGCATGTAAAGACGCAGGCTTGGCAAAGTCTATTGGAGTATCCAATTTCAACCGCAGGCAGCTGGAGATGATCCTGAACAAGCCAGGACTTAAGCACAAGCCTGTCAGCAACCAGGTATGACCTGAAGCCAAGGGCAGCGCCTGCTGTGGTACCAGTGCCCAGTAGGGAAGATAGAGGCAACACAAAGCCTATGCAGCAGGGTGATGCTTTGCCACAGCTGTTGCCCTCTATATAGTCACACTTTCTAGCTTGAAAATTTTACTCATCCTGTGTAAGCTCAAGATAAAACTTGAAGGTACTAGAACAACCACTCTTCACAGTTCCTGTTTCGGGATTATAAAATTCACACTTCTATGTCAAGCTCCACAGCCAGGTTAAATCTCTGCCATGTACTTTACTTTGCATCCAAAACGTTCCTAAGACAAACCATTTGGGGTTAACTAGTCCTCAGTGAAGCCACACTTACCTCAGCTGACACTAAGCCTAAACAACCCTAAATATCAGAAACCCTGGGTCACTCTAATCTTCCCGTGTAACAGCCATTAAATGTAATTTCTTTCTCTCTTCTGCCTTTCCAGTAAGAGTTTCAGTAAGAGTTGGAGAAAAACATGAATTAAAAGGGAAAAAAAAATAAATAAAGCAACCAATTGGAGCTGAATGAGCCTATGAAGGTGATAGGTGATATCCAAGTTAATCACAGTAGTAGGGCTCAGAGCTTGAGGGAGGTGGCAGTGACCCATCCAAATGCTCAATACCTTTGACAGGCATTTGGCAGCTCACTGTATTTTCTAGAAGTCACTGGGAAACTTTTCAGACTCATCTGGCACAGATGAGCATCCACATTAGCAATATCAGAGAAGAGGTCAGAGACCAACTGGGACCAACTTCCTATCCCCAGCACATAGCCGGGAGGGCTGGAATTGGCATAGGGCAGGGCAGTCTGAAAGAGGAGGAAATTCTAGCACTCTTCATTGGTACTAACATTCCCAGTGGCTGCAAAATTCAGTTGCTGTTCACTGAGTGCCCCTAGGACTGCACTGCTGCTTCATGGGGTCAAGAAAAACTGGGCAAAAATATTAAATCCAGATTAAGTCAGGCAGCCAGAAAGCATAGATGTGCCAGCCAGCTCCAGATTGCTTTCAAACAGATGTTTTTCTGTCACCTTGTAGATATTCCTTTCCCAGAGACAGAAAGTACTTCCATAAAATCCCTTCCTGTAAGGGAATTAGGGACAGTATTTGCAATATGAGAGGGCAGAGCTCATAATGACATCATAGCCATTGTGGAAATATCTCACCTTTTGCATATACCTACTCAAGTTTCTACACAGGACAGCTTCTGCCAACACTTACCCTAAAAATGACATCAGATTGGTCATCCTGATAAAACAGAGAACCAATGATCTGACCCATATCAGGTGGGTTGCCTTCTCAGCTTAGTCAGACTCCCTCAGCTCCACCTCCCCACTTATTGCCACAAATGTCCTACAACAAAATTATAATCATAGATGTTGATCTGCTGCCCACCAAAAATAAATAAATAAATAAAATCCATCACCCAGCAGTATATCATTAGTATTGTAATCAAATTCCCATATTCATTAACTTACATATATCCTTTCCTGAAAGCCAAGAAGTCATCTTTAACCTGTAACACTTACAAATACTGCGACACCATCTACTTCCATATCTGGTCTTACTGATTAAACATTCTTTTTATGTTACTTTTGTAGGTTGAATGCCATCCCTATTTCACCCAACCCAAACTCTTAGAATTTTGCAGGCAACATGACATTGTTATTGTTGGATACAGCCCATTGGGAACCTCGAGGGATGAAACATGGTAAGTGCCCATGTTATTCCCAAGTAGCAGGGCCATCATCCTGGAAAGAAATAATAAATCTCCATTGATGGATCTGCGTGAAATGCCTTTTCAGAGTAGTTTTGAACTCAAGTGTCTAAATATTACAGTTGTGAATGTATACTTATAACATTCCCGATGCATGTTGTCATCAAAAGTGCCAGGTGCCTGTATGGGAGGTCTCCATACGACTCCTCTGCCAGAAAGAGGCTGTGGAAGTCTCCACTGAGAAAGTGGAAAATAAGCTTATGTTAGGATATGACATAGGAAGTTTCCTTTGACAACCAAAGCTTCTCCTCCATCCTTCACAGAATTGTCCAAAGGTGCAATATTCTGCCCATGAATGAGTAGATGCCTGTGTGTTTTAATACTAAAAACAGCAAGACTATGTTTTTCCTCAATTCTCTTCCAGGGTAAATGTGTCCTCCCCTCCTTTACTGGAGGATCCCGTGCTGAATGCCATTGGCAAAAAGTACAGTAAGACAGCAGCGCAGGTTGCATTGCGCTTCAGCATCCAGCGAGGGGTGGTGGTCATCCCAAAAAGCTTCAACCCCCAACGCATCAGAGAGAATTTTCAGGTAAATTCACACTCTAATGGTACAGAAAAGAATCCATTTGCTCTGACTTAGTCCCTATGAAAGGCAGTTTTCCCATCTACTTCCATAGATGGAAAACTTGACCAGTGTCTGTTTAATTCTTTTTGACACCATCACTTAATAGCACTATAGTATGATAATAACAGAGCAGAACAGTGAAAGAATTCTGGTACCCACTATTGCACTGAGCAGCACAAGCGAAACAAAGTCACTTGGTAGATCTGTAGCCCAAGAATTGCTGGTTGGAAGTACACAGAGATCACTGGCCTGTTCTGACTTATCCTCAGCTATGGGGTAGCATCACTGGGGAAGGGATGGTGTTGTATATGGGCATGCCAAAAAGGCTTATAACCATACTACTTGAAAACAACCGGCCTGACCCCTCCATCCACTCCAAATAAGTGGGAGTATTTTTTTCTGTGTCCCTTGTACTTCTGAAATCTGGAGCACATTAAATGTTACCTGTGACAAGAAATTGTAACTTATTCTCAACATTTCCTTCCAATAGATCTTTGACTTCTCTCTCACTGAGAAAGAGATGAAAGAAATTGAAGCCCTGAACAAAAATGTTCGTTACGTGGAACTTTTAATGTAAGTCCAGGATAAGTCCAAAATTCTCACCAAACATTCTTGGGTTTTTTTGAGGAAGTGTTTTCTTTTTAAATCTTCTATTAATATTAATTTTTGTACAATCAACCTTGTATTATGATAAAACTCGGAAGTAGGAGCTCTTTAATGCCATCTGAATATGTCTCAGATCATTCACAAAAATAAGCTTGCAACACTTGCTGAAAGCTCAAATTTCAAATGCCCACCTAAAAGATGATATCTGCTTCTGGCTATTCCATCTCTACAACTCCTTGATCACTATGTGTTGTGATGGCTATCTCAGTCAGTCACAAGCTGTAGTATTGACCTTCTTTAACCACCAGTGTGAATATCAGCTCTGATATTCAAACAGGAATACTTTCTTGCCCTTCCCCTCCTTCCCAACTTCTCTCATTGCTCAGCAAGCATTCAAGTATTTAAGTATTATTGCTTATGAATTGTAGCCCTACTGTTTCCAGAGACAATTTATCCTAAAATGATATACAGAAGAATAACTTAAGAGCAATACTATAAAAAGTAAAAATATGCAGTATAGAGCTAGTTTAAGAAGAGCTCTACTCCTTCTCCCTTAGTAGCTTCCCAGGATACCATTAGCCTTCTTGGCCATAAGACCACACCACTGGCTCATGGTCAACCTGCTGTCTAGCAGGATACCCAGGTCATTCTCCACAGAGATCCTTTCAAGCAGATCGGCCCCCACCTGTACTGATGCAGATGGTTATTACTCCCCAGGTGTAGGACTCTAAAATTGCGCTTCTGGAACTTCACAAGGATCCTCTGCCCAACTCTCTAACTTGTCCATGTCTTGCTGAATGGCACACAGCCTTCTGGTTTGTCAGCTATTCCTCCCAGTTTCACATCATCAGCAAACCTGCAGAGTTCACATTCTATCCCTTTATCCTGATCATTGATGAAGATGGTAAACAAGATGGGACCCAGTCCCACCAAGCTCTGCCAGTCAGCCAATTTTCAGTCCATCTCACTGTTCACTCATCTATCCCATACTTCCTAACCTTACCTAGAAGGATGTTATGGGAGACAGAGTCAAAAGCTTTGCTAAAGTCAAGGTACACAACATCCACTGTTCTTCCCTCATCTACCCAGCTGGTCACAGTGTCACAGAAGGCTACCAGAACAGTCAAGCATGATTTCCCCTTGGCAAATCCATGTTAACTACTACTCTTAACCTTTTCCTCTTCCACTTGCTTGGAGATGACATCCAGAATACGTTGTTCTATCACCTTCCCAAGGACAGAAGTGAGGCTGAATCTCCTGTAGTTTCCCAGCTCCCCCTTCTTGCCCCTTTTTTTGCCATATCTTGACTTTCCTCCAGTCTTCAGGCACCTCTCCTTTTCTCTTGTTGAGTTCTATCCTCTTGTACGAAAAGGAGAAAGCCACAAAGCTTGTTTGACTGCTAGACCACTTTCTAATTCATTTCTTGCTGCTTATGATCTAAATCTTAAAATCCAAAAGTAGTTTATCTCCACCTGAAGGTTGCACTGCCCTAGAAGGCTCAGGCTGACCCAGATCTCTTTTGGAGAAAAAGGCCATTAGTTTTACCTTGAGCTTAAGAGTATTCACAATCTGTGACCAAACTATGCTTTCCCTTTTTCAGGGCACTCAGTGTGTAGCCAAACACTAAAAGGATTCATGTTGATATATTTCTCTTGTTAGCCTGGGTTATCTACATCTTGCCACTGTGCTCAAACACTAATAATAACAAAAAGCAGGACAGCAGCATCAATAGCCCTCTAAAATGTTGACTGTTGCTCAAAAGATAGGGAAAATGTTGCAAAGGAACAAATAAACCACTTACTGTGATAAACAAGACAGAAAATATTAACTAAGTTAAAAGCATCATAATAGAGTTCATCTTTCACATCTAAGCTCTGCAATGTGCTCTGAAGCTTTAGTTTCTTGCAACTTAAATTAGCCTCCAATTAATTAGCAGCACTTAGTTCCAAAAAGCTTCTCACAAATGGCCTAGCAAATATTTACGAAAGTTTTGGTATTGGAAATCATTTGATTTTACAAGGCCAGGTTAAGTTAGAACATCATTTAACTTTTGTTAGTGAGAATATACATTAAAAGTAACCCTAGTGCAGAAAGAGCCTTTTCCAGAAGCAAAATTAGAGGAGGTAAATGCCCATGGGAAGAGAACTTACAAGGTCACTAATCTAAAGCTAACAAATGAGATGTTTTGCTTTATTAGACTAAATTTTGTCACAGGAGGCTACTGAGGACGAGGAAAGCAGCATGTGTGGGATAGACACTGGCAACTCTGTTTCACAGAAGTGCCATGTTTGGGGAAAGTGCTACAGTACAGTCTGGCCTCAATCTTAAACTTAAACTTAAATAACTTATTGGAAAAGTAACTTTGCTATGTAAGGAGCAATTAAACCTATATGTACCCAGTAATATGTTCTTGAACTAAAGCATCTGGAATTGATGCTGCAACAGATGACTTACAAGCCTAGACAGATGCCTTATTTCATTCAGAAATAGGTATTTGAGGAGGTCAAACCACCATATAGAAAAAAATTCTGGTTAGCTAGCTTTGTGGAAAGCCTTCCACTGTTGCAACTCAAACACCAGCAAATGGAAAAATACAACTTTCCTGTGACTCTTCCAGTTATCAGCTACCATGTGCAAATCTTTTGTTCTGATAGTGTGAGTAAGCCCATTGGAACAGGATATTACACTAATTGGAATGAGTTAGCAAGTTAGACATCTGAGCAGGGAAGAAAAAAAAAAAAAAGAGATAGGTGTAGTCCAGAAAGTCTTAGTCTGAAATGGTTTCTTCATCCCTGGAGAAATCTAAAAGTATTATTTTGGCAAGATTTTTGTTAATCTATCTGCTGAATCTATTTTGTCCATAGTAGAGACTGAGAGGACATTCTTCCTTACCTTATCTCCTTATCTCCTTTGAGTGAATCATTTTGGTACACAAGAGGACTCTGATCTTTGAACATATGTGATCTGAGTAGAAAGCATTCTCCATAGATGGAAACTAGATATTATGACAGTGGTGGCTGAGAGATTGTCAAATTATGCTGAAATCAAAACATGACAAAGTGGTTTTTTTTTTTTTTTTTTTTTTGAGCCATCTCAATCTGTTAATGTGTAAACAATTCATCTTGGCTGAATATCAGAATGAAATGTTTTGACGCAACCAATTCAAAATGCTTGATGTCTTCCAGTCAGTTAATTCAATATTGTGAAATGTATCCTTCTCAAATTGGAACGATTCACGTATGGGAAAAATGCCAGTATTTGTTGTGCTCTGTTGTAAGGCAAGGCAACCAGCTGCCACGGTGCACCTGACAGAGTTCTTCAAAAATTCTAGGTTTTGCTAGTGGAAAATGTTTGTCAAGCCAGGACTTGTGGTTTAGCACCATCTTCTAAAATAAATAAAAATAAAAAACATTAAAACCCACACTTCCTCACTCAACTACCTCTCTCTTACATTGGCCATTAGCAGACAACCAGTGTTATTTTTCACCTGCACTTTACCCTCAGAACTTACCTCTTGCCTTTTATAATGTTCCTGGACCATGCATCTTCCTTGAGAATGCAGCATTTAAGATGGAGCCTGAAGTGCCTCTACCTTTGCTGCATGCAACCATGAATTTCCCTTTCTTTTCTGAAAGGAGTCATCCCAAAACTTCTTCGTACACTCTGCTACTGGTGCTATTAATCTGGCAGTGCATCTGCACCTCAGCTGAGCTAGTGGGTCTTGAGGAACAGGGACAGCCAGACTTAGTCTGGATATGGGAGCTACTTGAAGAAACAACCAACTAGACCTCGATCTGAAATGTGATTTATAGACCTGAAAAAACAGTCCTTCACTATCCTCTCCTTAAATGCACAGGTGTACTGTCAGCTCTGCAGGGAAGATTATTCAGGGCAGACAGTATCAGAATCACAGAATGGTCTTCCACTAAGGCTTCCTCTCTTCAAGAGAGATAAGAGCTTTGCTCGGCACAGCATGAGTACATCACTGATGTGATATCCCAGGAGACTCACTTGTTCAATCTGACCTCTCCACAGGTGGCGTGACCATCCAGAATATCCCTTCAATGACGAATACTGAAAACAAAGCGTCCAGGCAGGTTCCTAATCCAACATGAGATTTGGCTGAAAGAGACCCAATGTTTGGTGCTTCCTTTTTCTGGGAGACTGTTCAAATCAGCATTAAAACTATGAAATCTACCTCTTGTTGTCTAATCCGTTGCTTTTTTATGCTGAAGAGCAGATCTGTGTAAATTGATGAATGTAGGTTTTTGACCTAAGAGGCTTTAACACCATGAACACTGAATTTGCAATGCTGACAACAAATAAAACTGAGCATCTCTCAAGAACAAACTTATTCATTCAAACCAAAATCTTCATTCAAGGGTACATTCTCCATTAGATGTGAAACAAGAGTTTCTACTTCAGTAGATGTAAAGCACCATCGTATTTTTTCACAGCTCAGGTGAAAGAATCAGGGAGGTAATTGGATTTCAAGTCTGTGTACATGTGAATATAAGTATCCATTCATGCAAGGAATGAAGCATATTTTACCCTGACCAGAGTATTTCCTGACACTTTATTCAACTAGTTCAGGCCCAAACACATAAGCACGTTCATTTCCCTTCTACCTCAGCTGAGGAGCATCACTGAATCACAGACCAGACTGTGTTTTTACATTTGAGCTGCTATGCAAGGATGGTATTGCATAGCATGCTGCTTATGCATCTTACAGCCATCCTGAACCTAGCACTATCATAAATACTTTGCAAGAGCCTTATCTCCTTAAGATAAAAATCCCTGAACCTTCTTTCTTGTTCCATAAACTGTGAATCACAAAATAAAATTTCTACTTTGGAATTCTTGCAGTCCTTTAGCTTTTAAGCAAGAATATTCTGAATTGGTAAACTAAGTTCCAAATGAAGAGAATGTTGTCTTTGTTAAATACCACATTTGACCATGCTTTGAGATCACAGAGAACAAGCTGGTCCAGGAAAGAGGTAGAGATAAGACAGAAGGAAGTAGTCTGAAGCCTAGACATTTCCTTCTATCTTGTCCCTGATTGTAACACATGGACAAAAGCATGGACACCAGCATGACAACAACTAACTCCTACAATACGGAATTCTTTCAGAGCAGCTGTTTGCTACACTAGTTCCCAGAAAGAACAGACAGCTCTTCCAAATGGATCTCGTGCCAGGACAGCCCAACAACTTCAGTGGGTGCCCCTAGAGAAGCCAGACCGCTCATAGGGTGATAGCCTTTACAAATCATTTACAGATCCATTTATAAAGCTGTGACAGCAAAGGCATATTCTGTATGCTTGAAGTTACCCAAGGGCAATTCCCATTTTATTCCATTACATACTTATACCATAGAGAGTGAGAGGATAGATCTAAGGAGGAGAAGGAACAGATACATTCAGTCTTCTGGTGTTACATCATACCCAAGGTCAGGTGGAGCTCTGCAGGATGAACCACCATCACAGTGCAGCTTTGCCACTCACAGGAAGTGAGGGCCTGGTCAAAATCCAAGCAAAAAATGTAGAGTGCCAAAGGGGAACAGGTAAGCATCACACGTAACATTATTCCAGTTGCTTCATTATTAACAGTTACTTCATAAGAACAAACCTTAAATAGAGCTATCAAGGCTCAGCTACCGAACAGTAGCACTGTACAAATTTTTGCACTGTAACTTGACCAGATGCAGGTCTCTGGACACAGCCAGCATTCAGGCCAGCTTTGGCACAGGTCTTGTTTTGTACACTGCAAATGTCAGCCAATGCCCAGCTTAAATGATCATACTGGCTTTTTCTCAGCTATCTGCCCTTCCAGACATCCTCTCCCAAAAGTTAGGCATGACTCTGGGTTCTAACAGAGCTCCTTCATATGACCTTGTAAATGTGAGTAAAGATGGTGATACACTGAAGTCTTTCTAACAGGAAACAGCCCACAATCCAGGTCATCAATCTGTACTGAGTGAACAGGCAGGATGGATGTGAGAGCTTGTCTGGCCCAAGCAGTGCCAGCAAATCCTTTTCCCCTCTGCCTCCCCTGCCTCTATTTTAATAGGGCTCTCCTCCACATTGCCTAGTTTGAATCCAATGACAAATATTCAGCTTCTTCCCAGGGGCACACACTCCCATATTCATTCCCACCGGTTATGAAACTGCTTCTGACGTCTAGCCTAGTTTTTCCCCTTCACTTTGCTCAGTTTCAGACCATTGCTCCCCATTGTTCTCCATCTTACTCTACAAATAAAAGGCTCAAAGGAGGGAAAAATAAACAAGCCTGCAGATGGGGGCTTGGGAAACACATTCCACCAGCCAGTGCACAAAAAGAGAGAGGAAAAAAAAAAAAACAGAAAGAAAAGAGACAAGCCCAGGCTCCAGCCCCACATCCAATCTGCTCCCATCTGGCAAGTTGAGGCATACTGAGCACACTGTGTGGTGTAAATCACATCACTCAGCACTGCCCACTGCTCAGCTCCAACCAGAAAGCCAAGCATGGGGGCCTCAAGCCTCTGCTGCTCTAATAGAAATTGCACATGGCAAGAGTAGATCAAAACTTATACTGGGAAAACTCACTTGCTGTTACCATAAGTAACCTGAATAGTTAGTGACTCTTCCTGTAGCTGCGAAGTGAAATGAAATTCAGGTCAAGGAAGACTAAAACAGGATATATTACATAAAGCTAGAGGAAAACATGAAGGTGGAAAAGAAAGTGACAGGTTGGAATAAGATTCAAAATGTTCATTTCACTTGTGACCTAAACAGAAAACACATTTGCCTTTTAGAGTGGAGTAATCAGCACACAGTTAGGCACTAGCGCAAGTTTTCTATTAATTGTTTCTCAGCAGTGCCATATTTTAGTCCTTCCCAACTTCCTATTCCCCTAGAGCAAAAAACCCAGCTTATAAAGGGCTTTGAGAGTCCAAAAACCAAAAGAGTTTGTTTTAATTTTTTAGTGTCAGACAGACTCCTCAGGGAACCTTAACTCAACATGCATGAGCAATACTCACAACAACACAACACATTGCAAACAAAATGCAAAGCAGAACCAAATGGGGAAAAAAAAAAAAGCAAAGAAAGAGGTGGAAATAAAAACACACGTGTGTACACACATGCAGCAGAGAAGGCACCATTCAATGCTACTCCATTTTTGCTCCGTAAACTGCAAAACTACCTGGATGGAGGCCTCAGATCTGTCCAAATTCACTGAATATAGCAACGGCAAAGTGCTGCTTCAGGACAAATCTGCACACAACCACAAGTGGCACAAGAGCTCACAATGATCTAGAACAAGTTTCATAGTAGCCTTGTACGTAACAAGAAGGCAGCTTTGCTAGTTCAGGGTGCTTAAGACACTGGATAGGATCCTGCAAAAAATCTAGGCACATGAAAGTCAGGAGTCACTCTGCTGACTCAAGGCTCACATCAATACAGGGAAACAAAACAGAGGCCCCAGGCTCTTGATGCAAGAAAAATTCCTCCTTTTACATTTTCCCAGTTAAATCCAACCAGCATAGTCCTCCCAAGACAGGGCAGACCCTGGGGAAAGCTTGTCTCCAAGCTTGTCTGCTTTGTTCTTCATTGATCTGTACTTAAGAAACTTTGAAAATGGATCTCCAACATCTGGAAAGGTTCTTTTAAGTCATAGATCAGAAATTCATACCCCTAGTCAATAAGCCAGTGCTGCCCTCTGGTCCCCTGGGAGGTACAGTCATCTCAAGATGAGTGGAAGAAACAATGTAGAAGGAAAACAAGTAGTCTAGTTTGTCACATACGAGAAATATCCATGCCATTCAGGATTTCTGCTTTACTATTTTTCTATTTTTTTTTCCTAGGCCTAGCATTTAAAACAAAGCAACACTAAATCCTCCCCAGTATACTAGAGCTCTCCACTTCAGAGACCATCAAGTTGCTAGGCTCATGCCCATGCTCAAGAATAGGTCTACTTGGCATGCAAGACTTGGAGGCAATTAAAAGTGTTGTCAGAGGATGGCTGAAAGGCAGGGAGTGAGGGGAATGTCATAACTCCATTCACTCAGCAGTTAGAACACAGAACTGATGGGGCAAGTGAGGTTCGTTATGACGGTTTAAAACTACACATCTCACCTCATTCAATTACCAAGCTGTATAAACTTTTGGATGGGATCTTTCTCCATCCACCACATCAAGCTTTTCAACACTGCATAAGAAATTCATCAGGGCAAAAACAGGAAGGACTCAGTAACTGATCAATATAATGTGTTCACTTGAGAAGAAGGAGATATGTAGTGCAGTCCTCTCTCTACTCTCTCATTACTGACTGAGAAACACTCCTACAGAAAAAGAATCAAGATTTCCTCCCATCCTCCTCCCCTCCCCTTCGTGCTATAGCTCATTCCTATGCTATGCAAGTTGTTCTCTTTGCTGTTTCTTTTGGACACGACACCATTTATATTATCAAAGAGAATTCTATGTACTGGAAAAGATGATGTGCATACCCCGTCCATCACTATATGTGTAAACGTGAATCTCAGTTCTCTGCATGCCTATAAGTTATTACCATAATGAAAACAAATTCTATAGCTTGGAGTAGCCAAACACTTCTTCCCAACAGGCTGCAGAGATATTACAGATCTGTCTGAACTAAGGCATTGATTTTCACCCACCAAATAAATATCTTCCACCCAAATGCTCCAGCACTCTTGTTAGCCGTTGACCTTGCGTAATTAACCTTGCCCCCTTCAAACCTCATTCCTTTGACCTTCTTTCCAGCCAAACACATCCATCCTGACTCTCTGCTCTTTCCCAAGTTTATTTTGCAATAGTTATACTTTGCCCAAATAACAAGTTTGGTTAAACTTACGTGCCAAGCAAGACTCCCCCTTCACATGCAATCGCTCCCTCTCTCTCAGCCACTTGTTCCCATTCTTCTGGTTTCTTCCCACCCTGTGAAGAAAAAGGCCTTAGTACAGACCACTTCCAGGAAAAGGTCTCTCCTCCAAGCTATTTCCCAACTCCATTAAAACTCAGCACTTAAAAAGAACATTGCATGTGAAGTATTTATTCCTTGTAGCTTTTGCTTTGGAAACACTGATAGGCTGTTCTAGACAATGTAAATTTCAAACAAAAACTTTTTACTTATTTAAGAGAGAGGAAGTATGAGAAATAATGTTGGATGTCTCTCAGTCATTTTAACCCTGTGAAGGATTAACTTTATTCCATGTAAAGGCAAAACATATCCCACAGAATATAGCTTCTGGCAGAACCAATGCAAAAAAGGGGTAAAAACAGTGCTGGGGAAGCCAAGGAAGGCAGCTGAGAGCTCCAAAGACTGGCCACTTTAGGATGGTAAGGGGAGAGGCACAATTCTCATTTTTCAAACTATATAATTAGGGATATACATTCACCTCTCTATTTACAACTTTTATTGCAGTACAAGAACGATGAACTATTCTGAGAAATCAAAGGGCATTAAGATCAGTCAAGATATGACTTTTTAACTATGTAGGGCCACTCTCCAGAATTCATGGCTACAAGCTGAATAAGGTTGTTGGAGTTTTAACCTAGCAGCTTGTATATAGGCCAGTGCATGATACCACTGTACCTGATACTGCTGAGGCAGCAAGGCAGGAATGCTGTGGGAAAATGAGAACTTTCCCACCTCACTCTGCATGCTGCACATGGGATTAGATGACTGAACTCTCAGAGGGATTTGCTTGGGGCCAGGACCACAGGCTGCTTAGACTTAATATTGTGCAGTCATATTCAATAAAAGAACATTTCTAAGAAGGTAAGCCCAGAGCCATAATTATACAAGAACACAGATTTTGAGCTTTTCAGCCAGGAGTCAGAGGACACTTAGGACTGCAGAATCCAGCCTTCTGCAGAGGTCTGCTGCTCATCACCAAGAGGGAGATGATGAGACAGGGTCTGCCAGCTTCTCTATGCACCCTAAATATCTCCTCTGCCACAGACATGCACAGCACCCCTCAGGCATCCAGGCAGAAAGCACTAAGTAGCTGAAGACTTGTATAGCAGATACAACCTGGCAGAGAAACTCAGTGGGACTTAAACAATAAAACAGCACCCAAGTCCTCTGCATTAGCTCAGCATTAGCCACAGCTTTACTGGCTGTCCTCCAAAATATTTTTTTTTCTTTTCAAAACCAATGGATATTTTTACTACTGCTGTCACCCAGTCCTTCCTCAGAAAACAGCTCAGACTCCAGTCTCACAGGCCCATCCTCTGATCAGGGAGCAGAAGGTCTCCTGTCTTCCCCCAGAGAAGCTCAGCAGGCCCATACCTCTGAGGCGAGCTTGCTTCAGCCAGCACTTCCCTCCTTCCTCTTTCCACCTCTATGCCCCAGCAAGCACAAAGTGCAAACATTTTACCTGAGGGAATGAAAAGGTGTAGTAAAGCCAGCAAAACCATGCCTTAGCAGCTTGAACTGGAACAAGGACAAGAAAAATACTGGAAAGTAAACAGGCCACCCAAGCCCTCACACATGGGAGACCTAGAGGCTACAGGGAGCTTATGCACTGCTAATTTAAGAAGTCACAGGTGCAGCTATACTCAGTTACCCTGGCCTGAGAAAGGAAAGAGGTGGAAAAAAGCCCCAAGACAAATTCTAGGTTGGCTGGAGCTCAGGCTGTGAGGAAAACAAGTGAACATGGAAAGTAAAAGTCCATACACGCTTTTGACTCATTTTCTTCTTTCCCCTATTCATGAAATTTATCGCAACTCCTTCTGGGTCATCAGTAGATATATCTGCCTTAGTCACCTGGCTGGGATATTCACAGAAGGAACAATAAATGATTCATGCCCTTTACCGGCATCACTATGAAATAAATTTCTCCCCCTGGACTTTCACGTGCTACCCAAGTGGAGGAAGCTGAAACAGCGTGCTTTAGCCATTGAGTTTGTCCCAGGGTAGCCCTGCAGGAGCGCAACCTCTGCATAGTTCTGCTACTGCTGCTCAGGAGGCAGCTTGCTCTGAGTGGGCTGCATCAACCCCAGTGCCTGGCCGGGGCCCTGGATGTGCCCCTGTGACACCAGGAGACAGTGAATGAATCTGAACCCTTACGGTAGTGTGGTATAGGCATAGCCCTCACTCTTTCCTCACTTTTGGTGAGGTGTCTTGGAATTTGCAGCTGTCTTAGATTTTGAAAATGAAAGCAGGAAGTTAATAAAAAGTCCGAGATAAATAAAATTCAATGCTCCAAGTTCCTTGAGCGGGCTTGAATGCATAGTCTGTATTGGGCTGTTTAGGTGTTATTTTGGAAATCATCCTACCCAGTGTGGGAAAGCAGGAGGTAGAAGCTGTTCCACTACTGTATGGCTTGCTTTGCAGGGTGGAGGCTTTGGATGGTGCAGTGTTCATCACCACAACATCAAGCTTTGGTCCAGCAATATCTGTGTCTCTAAGGCTGCACTTAGGGCTCTGGTGGGCAGCAGAACCTCAGAGGGCCTACAAAGAGCACAAGCATCAGAAGAAAGTTCAGAGATAAGATATGATCCTCAGTTTATTCAATCCGCAAATTAAACATTGAAGTTTTGGTTGTAGGAAGGCTCTCATTTCCAAGTGGTGTCTCTCCTAAAGAAAAGCATGAAGGCTTCCCTTCTGAAAGTTTGGACAATGGTTATTTGGTCTTTTGAAATACAGCAAGAAAAATAAAATTTCCACCACTCTTTAACCAGCTCTCTTCTCCACAGTTTTTAAGCAGAGTGTAAGATAAGATCATAGAAGACCACGGTTTTCACTTCTTCCTGCCCTAAAATATCTTCTTGACACTTTCTGTGTCCTAGAACGAGTTCTCAGAAAATCTGAAGACTTCCTCCCACTGCTTCTTTAGGCTATGTGGTAAGTTTAGACAAATACAACAGTCTGTGCTGGACAATTCTTGCAACCTTCAGAACAATTACTTTCAGCACTTCAGTCCATCATCAGGGTTAAAGTTTGCTTGTCTTTAACTGCCTACTGTTTGTAACAGGAAACCCAAAGAGCACTCCCAGGGTCCCATGTGCAATTGCTCTTGCCTATTTATAACTACTATGGCACACTAAGATGGGACTTTCCACCTGCCCAGGGAACGCCATGCTTTGATGTAATTTCCCAGACTGCAGTCCTGCTGGGATCAGTCTCTCTTCTGAGCTGCTCCTTGTTGAAAGCTCTTGGCAGAGAGTTATGCAGAAGAAATTAATGTGCAAAGCAACCTCATTCTTTTTCTTTCCTTTCACTGCATTTTGCACTTCACTTCACTTTCACTTCACTGCACATGCACTTCATTTTTTGCATCTCCTGTATCTTATGTGAACATCATTAGAAGTTGTATTTTGGTAGTTACTGCAATGTTTTGTATGAACCTCCTGTGAATAGAACAGTGCATGTCTCTGAACAATCACTGAGAAGAGCTCTTTCTCAGGACTTGCCTACATTTAGTTGTTTTCTGCATTTCTAGTTCATTTGTGAAATAAAATTATTCGTCCCTCAGTACTTCAATAAAACTTTCCTCTTCCAAACAAGGGGGCGAGGATGTTGTTACAGTGCTACAGCTCCACAAAAGAGTTTTATCCTTCAAAGGACAATTAGCAGCCTGGAAACTTTTCAGCTTTGGTAATTCATGTGCAATAAAGTTATAAATGTTTATTTCTTTATGTATGTTCTGATACGTTGCCATTCCCTTTATCACTCCATTTATCCTCATTTATCTTTTGTGAGTCTGTGTTATCTTGCAATTTAAGGAAGCATCATATCAGAGTGCAGAGGGGACTGCATTTGCCTGGAATTTTGGTATTCACTTCTATTTTCATACCCCATTAGGCAGAGTCCTGTAATATTAATTAATACTCAGTGTAATCCTAGCAATTTTTTAAAAAAATCAGATAACAAATTAAAGTCCATGAATCTGTATGTATACCAAACATGCCTAATAGCCTAAAGTAAGCAGCCATCTATCTGTTCAAGTAATCAAATAGAACAAAAGACAGCTAGCCATAACATATCCAGTCTTATTTACTAGCTCCTTTTCCTGTTCCCAGCCACACACACAGATGGATTGCTAACTCTGAGTGATTTATTTTGCTGGTGTCAGGATGGCCAAACATTGTAATGCCCCTGGACAGACTCTCAGGGCTGCATTCAACAACAGTGCTTGCCTGCACCAACAACCACATAGATGTCAGCGTCATACAGAAGCCACTCCTGCAACACTAACTCACAGGTCCCCATGAGTTTCTGAGAAATATTAGTAAATGCAAGATTTTTGAGAATCTCAGCAATTTGCAGCAAGGCTTAGTTGGTACAAAATGTTTTTCCGAGGTCTAAACTAAATCTTCCCCTGCTGCCATTCAGTCTATGCCTCTTCCTCTGTCCAACACAGACTCAGCCATCCTGGTGCCCTCATTCCCTCTTGTTTCCCTCAAATAACACACAGCAGCTGCTGGGCTGGGTCTTTTGCCACAGACCTCTGGGTTGTCATGAGGTCTTTGGGAAGATTTTTGAGCCAGTTGGCATACACAGTCTACCAAGTCCTTTGAACTAAACATCTGTGGCAGATGTTGCCAGCCCATACAGGGGATCTGGTCTCAGTGACTCACCTGGTTGCTTCCAGCACCATGTTTTGGTGATGAGCAGATCGAGTTGGACACCATTTCCACTTTGTGTCATCTGAGGGCACAGCCTGAGCACTAGAGAAAGCAGGATGCCTACGCTTCCAAAGTACACAAACCACCAGTTAGATCAGATCAGGTCATCCAGCAAAAATAATGAAAGGGAACAACTATGGGAAAATTTGCCTATTGGAGAAATTTTATTCTAAACACCCATTAGATATTAGGCTGGGTCATGCCCTGAAATGGTGAGGGAAAGTTATACTAAAATGAGTTTGATGAATATGGGAGATCACTTTGGACTAGCCAAAAGAAAAAAATAAATTATTTCCAGCAAAAGGAAAAAATTTTAATCGGATGAGTTGTCAGCCTTCTGCAAATTAAAATGAAGGAACAGTCCTTAAGGGGAAATTGTTTCAAAATAAAACAAAGAAATAAAAGAGTTGTATTTTGAAAATCTAAAACATCTAACTTTCCACAGCTTCCTTTGTTTGCTTTAGTTTATGCCAATCCAGATTTGCAGAGCACACGGTCCACCCAGTACTTAGGCTGTCCATGTTTTCTCTTGCCTCACTTCTTGTTGGTTCAGTTTATATCTTCATATGGTTTCCAAGCACCCTGCTTCTTCTTCATGCAGTTAGCACTTTGGACATGATTCTTACCTGAAAGGAGGTGGTCACAAGGTGGGGGACAGCCTCTTCTCCCAGCTAACAGCAGCAGGAAAAGATGCAATGGCCTTAAGTTGTGCCAGAGAAGTTTCAGGTTGGATATTAGGAAAGATTTACTTTTGAAGAGTGGTGAGGTATTGGAACAGGTTTTCCAGAGAAGTGATGGAATCACTGTCTCCAGAAGTGTTCGAGAAACATGTGGATGTGGCACTGATGTGTATGGGGGGGGGGTGGTGATTGGACCGGTTGATCTTAGAAGTCTTTCCAACCCAATGATTCTATTATTTGTGGAGGATGTGCTACAGAGAGAGACACCAAAGACACTGGGCAAAACATGCATTGAGTCCCCACTCAAGAACTTCAGACTCCTCTTATATTTGCTGTAAAAGCCTACGTGTGCTGATGAGAGCTTCATGGATCTATCACCCTTGTGTGGCGGCGGTGCTCTCTGTCTATCACAGAGGAGGAGATGATGGGAGGGAAAGCTGGGTGCCTGTCCCTGCTGCCGGGTGCCCCTGCATGGTTTTCATGCTGTTCACTGCCTGGGACAGCTAGCCCTGTATTCAATGGTGTTTCAGGGAGAGGCTTAGGCATATGTGTGGGTACTGCTGGACTGAGCACCAGGTGAGAACTACTCCCATCCTGTCTCCAGTGACAGGGCTTCCACCGTTTCTCTGGGCAACCTACTCCAGTGTATACATACTTATATGTCCACAGCATAGTAGTTAGGTAATGCTGACCACTGATGGGTTGCCTCATTCCTGCTGTTTTGGCACCTTGATTTTCAGCTAGCGTTGCCCTGTGTAAATATAGAAATTTTCCATGTTGGAGAGCTGTTTTGGTGTGGTTATTGTTGTTATTTAACAACATCAATATCCAAGAAACATTGGTAACATTTATTCCATTAGGAAAAGTATGCTTTGTAGCAGAACATCAAGTCTGGCAGAGAAGTAGTTTTCATGGCAAGGCTGAATCTTTTGCTAATCCCAGGAAAACCTTCCCAATTTGGTCAGTTTATAAGTCTTTGCAAAATTATTCTCCACAAATGTGCTGTTGAAATGAAATGCCTTTAGACTTCTTGGCAGCGAAGTTCCCCTAAGGTTTCTCCTGTTGTTCATGCATTTGAACAGCCAGTCCCTGGGACCACAGCTCTTGCAGCCTTCACTGTCTTCTGTGCTGACCTTCCTTTTGTGACTTTCTCAAGCATTCACTTTTGCACTCTGAATGATTTCCTTAACCTCCCAATATTTGTGTAATTGAGTACAGGCAGGCAACAGTCTGAAGAGACTTAAAATGATTAGAGGATCTTGGCACTAGATGCTAGAGGAATACGAAAGAATGTTTATACTGCATCTGTTTGCTTGTAATGCACCTTTGCCAGAGCCCTAATTTAATTTATGCATATGGATCAACCTTTTAATACCTTCCAGGAATAATTGTTTTCATCATTTTATGTTTCAGCATGTGTATTCAAATAAAATATGTCGCAATTGGATTGAAAAGTTTAAATCCTGTTTTGAAAAGCCTCATGAAAAGTTAATGGGCTTTGGCACATTCAGAATAAGTCACTTCTAAAGATATGATGCAGCAGTCTAACAAAAACATTTTTGCAAAATACTGAAACAGAAATTCCTCCGTTTTCTTGCAGAATTTATATTAACATAGTACGATTTCCTTTAGTGGTTTTCTATGGTACATGTGTACGTATGTATACAAGGACTGTTCCAGAACTAATGCCTCCTATTTTAATTAGTTGCCTGCCATGTCAGAGATAGATGTTGGGTATATGACAGTAGAGGATGAACCTTCCCATCAGTATTACATTACATTATGTTGCTGTGCGACCGATGACAGCAGAGGGTCAGTCTAACAGAATGGAGCATGACACGGAAGCACATATGAAGCAAAGATGCATCAATGAATCCCTCCATGCACAAAAAAATGGCACCCCTTGACATTCATTGACATTTGCTGAATATTTATGAAGACCAAACCATGGATGTCAACACAGTGAGCTGGTGAGTGGTGTGTTTCAGCAGTAGCGATAGCAACAGTTGGTCACCTCCACTGGTGCAGACTTTTATAAGCAGGCTCTTGTTCATCACTGGTGAAAATGCACAGCTAATGGTGGTGATCACGTTGAGAAATAGCATTTTGTAGTTGAGAATTCACTCTATCAAACAGTGCTATTGCGCTCCGTGTATGTGTTATTTTCATGAAAATAAATAGGAGGCATTACTTGCAATGTCATACGTGTATATATATATAATAAAAGAATACACATATACAGATGTATACATATAAGAAAACCTCAAGTCCATAACTCCGTATGTTCCAAATTATTTTTGTGACCTTGCCTAAGGCTATTTGACATTCAGTTATTGATTCCTGACTTCCATTTATAATTTTGTTCTGATGCTCTTGTAAGAAACCACTGGAACTGTATGCTAAGGCATCTGCAGTAACAACCACGTAGGCAGGTATGAGAAATACAGTGAAGTTCTATACAGTTCATCCAGTTCCAAGAAGTGCGCTGCCATGCTTTTCCCACTATTTTAACTACTGAGCTCCAAAATATTGGACTAACCGCCCTAAAATAAATCAGCACTAAAAATTACTGCAATAACTACTTTCTCGATGGTTTAAGAGCACTGCCAAAATCAACAGAACTGTCCTCTGTGGTGAAATTTGTCAGTGCTGCTGCTATGAACCATAGAAAACATTATCAGTTGTTTTCTATTGATGGATATGTTTGGTTGGTCAACTGGAGTTAACCTTTCAATTGGACACTAAATGAATGTTCATTTTCACATCTGAGATCACAGGCACCCTCTAGAACGGCTCAAGCCCACATATGCTGACAACAAGGAGTCCTCTGTGCACTGCAGTTGTCCCTCAAGTCAGCTTGACTATTCTAGCAGCTGTTTGTATACACAAACCAAACTTCTTCAATGTGAGTGCACCTCTGGAATAAGCATTAGTGCAAATGATTGTTCTCTTGTCCCACTCGGTGGCTGGTGAGAGAGGTGAATATTTGGAAACCCCCAAACTGGGCACTCCCTACTCAGTAGGGTTGCTGGAGTGATGGGGTCACAACAATGACTGAGAAAAAATACAAGGCAATTTACTGAGCTTTCTAACAATAATCAACAACTTTGAGGCAAAACTGGATAACTTTTTAACAACAGTCAGTAAGCGTTTGCTGTGGTTTAACTTGCCAGATAGCTAAGCACCGTGCTGTCATTCACTCAGTGGGATGGGGGAGAGAATCAGAAAGCAAAAAAATAAATAAATAAATAAAAAGAAGAACCCATCAGTTGAGATTAAACTACTTTCTAATATAAAATTTCTATAAAATTTTCTATAAAAGAAAAAGGATAATAGTTATGACTATACATATATATATATAAATGTATATAACAAGTGATGCACTAGATATTGCTCACCAATACCCAGCTAGCCTCCAAGCAGTGGAAGAGGGAGAAATGAACTCCCAACCCTCTTCTCTCTCTCTGCATCATATCATATGGTACAGAATATTCCTTCCACTAGTTAAAGACATTTGTCCTGATTCTGTCCCCTCCCAGCTCCTTGGGCTCCCCCAGCCCTTTGCTAGTAGCAGCTGAGAAAGTGGAATGGCCTTGGCTCTGTACAACACTGCTCAGCAACAATTAGAAACATTGGCGTGTTATCAACATTGTTTTTCTCCGAAAACCAAAACATGGAATCATACCAGACATTCTGAAGAAAAACAATTCTGCCCCAGCTGAAACTAGGACAGTGTTACAAATAAGAATACCTTGGTGCAAGTGTTATTTCCTTATCAACCACTTTCTGGTAAAATTAGGAAACAGCTACCAAAGAAAAGGGAGTACAAGAAAACTGAAAGAAGAAGAAAGAGAGAGAAAAAAGATTTTGCCATTCCTTGGATCCAGCATTGTCTTGAGTCAGGGGTCTTGGTCCATGAGTGGTACGTCAAGAGAGGTAAATGTGCCTGCTCACCATTACATGGTGAGCCCAAGACCACACTTTGGGTTGCAACCCCCTCATGTCTGCACAGCCAGGGTGTTCTAGAAGATCCAGGAGTTTTCAGCAAGGATCTCTGGTGATCATGCCTCCTCCTCAGTGAATTACTCAAACCAGTGTTTTTCAACCAGTAGTGTTACTCAAGATGATGTTTTTACTCAAGCTGATGTTTTTCGACCATAAGAGGAAACAGATGTTGTCCATAAAAGGAAGTAGATACTGTCCATAAGAGAAAGTAGAGAAAAGAAGCTTGTCACTTTGCCTCTTCTGGGCTTGATCCGTCTTTCTTCCAGTTCCCCTTTTTGCAATGCTCAAGTCAGTACAGGCCAACATCCTCAATGCTCTCAGACAACTATGTCCACTGATGGTTTGACAGAGCATACTGCTGAAAAATGCTGTGGCTGCCATGTCACACCTTTGTCTGGTTCATCTCAACCCATTACAGGACTTTGGAGACTAGTCTTTGTAAACTTTTATGTCAGGGATCTCCTGTATTGCCCATACAGTGAACAGTGACAGTGATCGGATCAGTGCCTCCTATCCTCCCACACAGTTCCTGCTCATGCATATTCGCAAAGCAAATGCCAAAGTACAACTTCACAGCAGCAAAGGCAGAGAAAGTGGGTGATTTGGCTAAATAACATCTGTCAAGCTGCACCACTGTAATGACATGAATCTGCTGCAGATTTGTACAAGGACACTCCTTTAGACTGCAAGGTTTTGACCAGAAATCTCTCTTCCTGCATGTGCTTCTTGCCCCTAGAGCAGCGGAGACCTCACCTTCACAGGAGACTTTGGAGTTGCTGCACTGCTTTTAGGTATCACTGGTAATTTCCTAGAAATACGTAATAGACACACCTATTTTTCCACTTCTTCGGATGACTATATAAGATTTCAGATGACAGTGGATCTGTTCTTGCACTGTAGACAAAGCATTTTAAGAGTTAGCCACAGTTTAATATACACCATGGCTACAGGTACCATATCTTGTTGAGTTTCTTGTCTAGTCACACCAGTTTGTAACATCTCTCATGTCAACCTTAACATGTCCAAGTGTTTCTCTTAGTACCATTGGTGAGGGAGAGGTCTTTGAAATAAAATTTGACAATAAAATCTCAAGTGTAATACAATAAATTAGAATAAGTGGTATAATTTGATTTTTCGCTAACCACCACTCAGTAATAGACCGTGTTGTTCTGACTCCAGTTGAGCAAAGAATAAGTTTCATTGCAATGGCTTCTGAGCTTTTGTCAGATTAGCTGTCCTGATTTCCAAACTGCTCTTCAAGAAGACAAGTTGCAGGCAGGGATATTTTTTCCAGAAAAACGGGAATTGGAATAACTTTTCCAATTACTGCAGAAACAGCTACTATTAAGCATTTTGCTTCTGAGTGGGAAACAGCTTGTGGTTTTGTACAGCAGCCATGTTTTGTGGCACACGGTCAGCACCACGTCCTCTTCTAAGAAGGCAGCTGATTCCAGTCCTCAGTGTTCCTGAGGCAGCGACCGCCCCTGGGGCAACAGAGCTGGTTACCATGCTGCTGCTCTGAAAAGATCTCCAAAAATGAGTCCTCACCCACTTGTTTTTCAGAGAACAGCAACGGCTTGTCTCACAACAGTATTTGCTACATTTTACTTATGTTTCTCCTGCTCCCTTCGAGGAAGAAAAAACATGAATTAAGCCTTTGTTCCAACCAGCAGCCTACAAGGCTCAACCCGCACCGCACCATGGGCCAGTCAGCATAGCTCTCCTGACACAACACCATTCAGGGACCGGCATGACTTGTCACCCCCACATTCATTCACAGCATTGCATCTCTTCTGTAGGGCAACATATGTCTGTGCTGGTTTCTAGTCTCAAAACAATACTTTAACAAGCTCAAATTTTAAAACTGAGGTGCCCATGTCCTCCTCAGTACTGAAAATTACACATTACTGGTGTTTCGCACAGGCCTTTCTGCATAGAGTATTGTACTGGTGCTGGTTGGTGAAGCAAGCCACTCTGCTGGCAGCAGCCTGTCAGCTACCATACATTGCTGGCACATGCAGCAATGTGAGAAAACTTCAGCATTTCACATAGACACATTTCAACTTTTCTACCCAAGGTACTTAAATCTTTGAGTTGGTCGAAACTGATAATAGTTTGCCCAGGCATTTTTTTGGGATATTTAAAGCAATCAGATATCAACATATGGCTAATTGTTAAGTACTGCCTTGAATGCTGTTAAAGCAGCAGAAGAGTGATGCAGAGCATAGAAGAATGCTCAGTCGCTTAGCAGCTGAGTCACTACACGTCACTGTCAAAGGATGCCAGCCAGTCCAGGTTTGTAGCACTGTACAACAGCATCCAGGGCCAGGTTAATTACTACAGTTACAACTTTGAGAGAAAAATAAACAAGAAATCACCAGTTTCACACTTAAGAAAGTGAGTTGATGACCATGGAAAAAAGAAAGTAGGAAAATGCCAACATCAGAAACTTTGTGGTCAACTGTGATCCCACCTGAGGTTGGCTGCTGACACTAGTGTCTGGGTAAAGGATGGAGAGGGTGACACCAGCTGACTCTCAGGAGCCCTCTATGTCACCCACAGGTACCAGTTTTTCTGGGCAGAGCTTTTGGGCATGCTGAGAAAATCCTCTGAAAATCCTCTAAGAGCTGCAATGCTTTTACCAGGGGTTACGATACATTATTTGTTAATCAAGACTAAATTCCATGAGTCTGGGTAAAAACCTTGAAGAGCCTAATTGAAAGATTTCTGTGGTCTCAAGTTAGAAGCTGAGCTGTAGCATTAGGACACACTGCAGAAAATGAGCGTACATTAAATGCATAAAATGAGAAACACAGCTGTTGACAGCCAGACATAGAAACAATTTGTTTTAAAATGAAACAACACAAAGAAAATATACAGTAACTTCACTGCCTTAACAGAAGCAGATGCAAAATGTCATAAAGTGATAATTGGAGTGAATTGCTGAATGCATAGTGATGTTGTGCAAGACAGATCCATTTAGAAATGTACAGTTTGTGATGAAATATCTGCTTGTTCCAAGCCATATGAATACAGAACATTGAGTTTTCTGTTCTGAGGGCGTGGGGCTGTTTGGTAGAGCCAAGGTCCTGCCATCCAGAGGGCACCCTGTGCTCCAGCAGGCAGCACCTCCTGCTAACACTGCCTTCCCTCTTGTCTGGGAGGGCAGACCCAGAGAAGACAGTTAAATGACCCAAATATAGCACATCTCCCATGGTGCCGTATCTCAGACCTGCACCACCTCATGGCCCTGCCAGTGACAAAGACAGTGCTAACACCAAAAGGGTATCATGCATTTGAGATCTCAAGCCTGCTGAAGAAGAGCAGCATGTCTGAGTTTGTGGCAGCTGCACTGGACTCTGACTTTGAAAGGAAGCTTCTTGTTTGGGAGTACTGATTTTCCTACTTTTTTTTCTTTTTTTTTTTTTCATAAACGCTCTTTGGCAGATTGCTTGATTTCAGAGCAGGGTTATTTTGCAATTATTGTTGACTGCTTTGTCTTAATCTATTTCCATGGAACGCACTGCAGCAGGGCAACCCCATGGTGCACTCTCTTGCTCCTGCTTCCAGGAAGCAAAACCATGGCTGCAGAGATTTGAGGAGACACCAAAGTAACTGAATGGCAGGAGGGAAGGTGGGGTGGTTTCTGTCTGGGGTAGGAATGACACAAAGACGTATGGGAACAAGCAGCCTTCCTCAGTCAGCTTCCCTAATAACCATAAGCTAGGGGTTTTCCTTTCAAATATACCTGCAAGGCCTCCAATGCCTGCCCCAAAGCAAAGCAGAGGATTGATGGGTGATGGTTCAGATTTTTGCTGCGTTTTCTCCAGTAAACTGTTCTGCTCCGCCAGACTGCTGTGGATGGGCATGTCTGCAAAGAGAGCCCCTGCACAGATCCGCCTCCGACCAAGAAAATCAGCTGCAGGCAGATGGCTGCATTGTGAGAGCTGCTCCACAATTATGAATTTCTTCTGGGAATCCCAACATTTTCTGGGAAAGATGGAGGAGCAAAGGGGGATCCTGGACAGAAAATACTCCTTCTGTCCCCAAGCAAAGTAAACAAACTTTCAGATTCCAAAATCAGGAGACGAAGTGGATTTAACAGATCCCTTACTCATCTTCAGATACTCATTTATTCAAATGGGGAAACATAAGACGTTAGGTGTGTTTGGAAAATATATACAAGTAGTCTCACTCCGTGTAATTACACGCTCCAGTCCCTTCCTTGCAGGTTTTGAAAGAGATGAGTTAACCATTGTATTCTGTCTTCTCTCCTTATCTGAAGTTTTATTCTGAGCTCCCTAATGCTTTCAGGTTCATTCACACTGAAATGTTGTTTGTAACAATGAGTTTTTTGATAATGAAACCAAATCAAAGATGCTCTGGTTTTATTAGGCTAAAGTGAAAGTCCTCACTACAGTGTACTTGCAAGCAAACCATACATGTTCATAGCTTCGTGAACATCCACTTACAGGCACTCAGGAAAAAAAGTGCCTATTACACTACTTCAGAATCAGTGTAATACAATCTGTATTTTTAAAGGTAAGGAAATACTGAAATTAAAACCATGGTGGGAGGGAGAGAAGTTAAAGAAGGATCTGAATTTAATGGTCAGAGCTAAAAGAAAAGGAACTGCAGAATGCTAAGGTACTAAAATTCAAACCATGCCCATGGCATGTTAAATACACTTAAGTGCATGACAGGCTAGTCTTTTTGAAACACAGGGATACATATTTTTAAGGTACACTGAAACCAGAAGCATCAGTAGGAACTACAGTATGTCTGGTATGGGCACCAAGCATGAACTACAGAGCTTTCAGTGCTCTCCGAAGGTACCTGATGTTCGATGGACTCCTGTTGCCAAGCAGCTGAAAAGAGTTGTAAGCAAAGTGGCCAGAGCATTGTTTCAGTAGCACTTGGAAGAATACGGATCAGCGGCATCACTTCTGTGAACTTTGCTTATACAAAAGAAAACCAGACATAGCCACTAGCTCAATACCTGTATAGTGAACTGGGAAACCTTATCAGTTCATTCAGTAAACGGGCACTCACTAATTTGTTTGCCAGGAGTATTAGCAAATAAGGTCCTTCTGAGCGTGACCTAAGCCACAGGACTTGTTCTCACTCAGCTTTGAAAAAAATTAGAACAATTAATAAAGCAAAGAGTGAAGCTTCTCTTAGAAGGAATTGAGTAACTGAAAATACTTTAAAAAAAAATTACAGAGCTGCTCAGCTGGAGGAGCACTGTGTCGTTTTTGCTCTGAGCACACACACAACCCCTACTATTATCAGGGCTTGGTTTCTAATGGAAGCAGAAAACCAGGTGTTAATCCCCAGTCACAATAAATGGGGGCCTTTCTGCGTGCTGTCGTCTGCTCGCTCCTCCAAACAACGTGAACATGAAGACCAATGAGGGGGAACAGAAGCAATTTCATCAGTAGGTTTGTTGCATATAAGGACAGGTGTCTGTGTACAGCACTCATTCAGGCTTACATGTTGTTAAACATTCTGTCGCTAGAATGAGGGGAAAAAATGCAATGATTGATTTCATTAGACGAAAGGTATTTTGTCCAGTCAGGGTTAGTATAGAAGAATGTTTGTGCATGCTAATATGAAACTGAAGCAATTTGATACTTTACTTGTAGTACAAATGTCTTCTGAAAAAAAAAAAAAAAAAAGAATACGTTAACATGTCCCTTTTCCTTCTGACAATAAGGATGCTGTAGCAAAAGTTGCATAAAAAGACACATTTGTACCCTATACAAGAAAGGAATAAGTTACAGAAAAAGAAATTTACATCAATTACAGAGAAACCTAGCAGAAAAAAAAAAAGGGAGAAGAAAGAAAACGAAATGCTTGTATGAAAGAAAGTGAAGCATGATTAGATCCCAGAGCTGTTATAAAAGGATTTGAGATTCATATCAATCCTGCACACTGGTTAAACAAATCCCAGGTTCTGCTCCTTACATTACAGTATGAGGGTTTTCCTCATGTAATCCTATATGAGGAGTATAATCCACATGAGGAGTACTTAGTTGTTGGCAAAGCAAATTTGTAAAGAACAGCCAAAAGCACCAAAATGGCAGAGGAACTGATGTACCTCAGTCTTCAGCTTACACTTGCATAATTGTTGTCTCCAAGAACCTTTGAAGGGGACCAGATGTGAATATTAAGTTTCAAGGCACAGTGCAGCTAAATGTTTATGGTTTTTGATTTCTGGACACAATATATTTTTTTTTCTTTTCCAATTTGGCTTTTAAACATCAGATTTCTTCTTTCTTGAAAACTTGGGAAGGAGGGAAGAAATTGTCAAAAATCTAAAATTTTCCTTTGTAAATTTCAATTTTTCCAGATTCAGCCTTTTTCTTCAAAGAATATTTTTCATAGAGGTGCTATCAGGGATGGCCATCTCAACACCTACATTTTAGTACCAATAAATGACTGCAGATAATTGTTCTAATTATTACTCATGTCAACAGCATCCTGGCAAAGGTTTTATCGTTTCAAAATTTAATGAGTCAGCTCTCTGTGGAAAAACAAACAAACAAACAAACAAAAAACACCAATATTTGAGTCAGTTTTCTAAGTTTTCATCTGGATTTGCAATTGAGCTCTGTTATACAATGTAAATGAAGACAATCTGAAGACTGAAAAGTTTACTCCAAAAACCATGGGAAGACTATTTTTTTTTCCTTTCGTTCCTCAAGTGCTGTCATTCTTTTCACAAATATGTCAAAGGGAATTTTAATTGCTGTATTTAGAACTCCCAAACTCTACTCAGTATCAGTGTAGTGACACTATAACTCGAACCCTGTGGCACACTCCCAGCTTAGGACTGCTGGTGGCAGGAGGTGAGGAACATCTTGTCCTATGGTCAGTAAATGCTACAAATCACTCTCTCAAAGACTTTTCCCTACAAGAAACATCTGTTTAACATTCAAAATCGGGCCATCTGACTTTTTATGCCTAAGTATCCTCTATTAATAAGATGGGGAAACAGTTTTTGTTGGGTTGTCCGTGCATTTTACAACAGCCTTTATTTACCCAGATGGCAGCCTGGGTGACTTGTGCCTCCTGCTCTTTTGCTACCTACACTCTTGGCCAGAGTTCCACTGCCACTAGCCAGCTGGAAGGTGGTAGAGTTTGCTGCTGCCTCACTGATCAGGAGGTCCATCCACTTGTTCCATCTGTTGCTGTACCCAACCTGGCTCCCCCGGTTCTAGCAGTTCTCAGCTGTGAACTTGGAGCTGAATAGACTGCAACTTATTTTTAGGTACTGACAGAGGTCTTTCCTAGTTATCACATCAATAGCTTTTCTAGCTGGGATGTTTTAAGTGGCATTAGTTATGAAGGTCCTAAATGGCAGCAGTTTTTTGTGTTAGAGGTCAACAATTTGCATACCAGCTTCCAAAGAAATGTCTCACTTAGAGAGAAAATCTTCCTGCCATACTGGAACATAATGATTTTTAAGGAAAAATACACTAAGGCTATTGCTAACCACAGTTAAGTAATCGTGTTAGAAAACTCACTGGGTGAAATTTTATGCAACTCACTTGGACTGACTCAACCCACGAGTTAATAAAGAAATGGGAAAGCTTGGTCCAACCAGAGAAAAAAAGATGTTGATGCATGAGAAAATTATATGATTGTCAGCAGCCCTTCCATAACCATCGTTTGATTCAGTATTAATTAACCATTGCTTCTTACTGTCAGAACAGACTACAGTTACCAATGCTATATTGAAGCACTGCCTATGAACTCTTATCTAGACATGCAGGAAGCAAAAACTATTGCTTCCCATAAGAGTTACAAATCTCATGCAGTGAAAATAGCTGCATTTATCAGACTCTTCTCCCCGTATGTAGGGATACCGTTTGTTTGTTTGTGGGGTGAGTAAATAAGTATTCAGTTTAAACCACATGGGGCTTTCTGGATGTCTAGACATCAACTTCATCTACTTGGCAGACACCAGAACCTCTTTCCAGTAAATGCACTGTAGCCAGCTGTGCTGACTAAGGCCAGTAGGAATTCCTCTGTATAGATCAGTGTCCATCATCTTCCTCACTTCCTACTGCATATCAGTGGACAGTCCTTAATCATACGGCAATAGAATCAAAAGATAAGAATGAATTTATAGCAGTGTTCTAGGGTGATTTTCCCTTTGAACTTTACTATCCAAAGAGACAGCATGCTTTCATTTTGTGGCACCCCTGACATGAAAGCTTGCTGGACAGCTGAGGAAGATGCACTGCAAACAGCAAGAAAATACACTACGTTCAGTTTACCAGCATTTGTTAGCAAAGAAGTCTCCAAGCATTCAAAAATATAAAATGCTCTAAGCAATAGCATTTTTTGACATTAAAGAACAGGCACCTACCTCCAACCTCCTAAGCCATGTGAAATGACCGGATTTTGAGTTACAAGGTTTAATGATGCAGCAGGAAGGAAATGAGCTGTTTACCTGCACCTGATTTAACAAACAGTGTTTGCTCTGTTATAAACCAGTTGATGTGCTGTGTCTTTTTTTAAAGGGCAAATTGGAAATGTGGTTTCCGCAAAAGGTATAATGGCAGACCCCTGTGTCTGTGTGTAGATGGAGACAGGATGCAGTTCATTTGAAACTCTTTGGGGTATTCTGCATTATAGAGGAAATATTTATGCCCAGTGATGGCAAGCGTCCATCTCAGACGCCCGCACACATGTGCGCCTCCACTCCCAAGTCAGAAACTTGTGATTCAATAATGTGAGACCCTCAGACTGTTATTCAGAGAGGAAATTCATACCCCAGTCTTATCAGTAGAATTAATTCAGATAGATTTCACTAACCAGACAGGAACGCTTCAGGGTTAAGGAATGTGAGATCTGACAAACGCTCAACAAAAAGCACATGCATCCCAGCAAATCCCAATGACACCTAGCAATACTGGTGGTTTGAGGGAGCCAGAGCAGATCTGAATTTGGGAAAGAAAGAGAAAGAGAGTTAGAAAAGTCTTAGAACTAACTGGATGTTTTACCCCTTCCAATGCATCTTTTACCTTCTGGTTTTGTTGAACTGTGCTTATCCATAGCTAACCATATCCACATCCACTGAGTTCATGAAGCTCCTGATGAGATTACCAGTTTGCTTATGAAAACTTTCCGTTTTTGGTAAAATCCTTCTATTCCCCACAAAAGGGTAAGAAAGTGGAAGTAAACCAAATGCAGCAACTCACTCCAGAGATGAATTTATTTATGGGATTTCCTATAGATGTAAGCCACAAGCTGAGATGTCAGAACAATACATGTCCGTCTCAGTGAGAACACACGATACTGGACACTTACCAGTCACCTGGAGAAGTGTGCCAGGCATCAAAACACAATCCCAAACAGCAACCACCAAGTTCAGTCTGCAGGGTGGGAAGGAGATGGCTGTGCAAAGCCTCTTTGCCACACCAGTCACCATTGCAAGCCCTGTTCTGCAGCCCCAGTGGTACGCTGCCATACCCCATTATTCAGCTCACTGCATACTTCCTCACTGGGAATGTCATGGCACAGTGGTGATCTGGCTCCAGCAGCTGCCATACCCCTGCTTCTCCCATCCTAAACCCAAGGAAGTTCTGCAGCAGTGTAGGAAGTTTCCCTGTGGTGATAGGACAACAACATTCAAGGTATGGCGTCACCAGTGGGATGGGCAGATTCAATGTGGAAGAATGGAGTGAGAAGTGCTGACAGTGACTTGATTGGGAAACAAAGCAAACCACATCCCCAGTGTTCATTATGGGGCTCCCATTGATTTCCCACAGTCCCTTGGGAAAGTGGGAGGGATTTCCCACCGACAGAAGCTACAGGACTCTTCCTCGTGGTATCTCCCTGAGGACGGCCAGGATACCATCACAATCTCTCAGGCATTTCCAACATGCAGTTCTGGACAAGGACAGAAGACAGAATTCCCACAAGAGGAGATCGTTCAAAACACTCTCAACACCCTGCACCCTCAGCTCCCTTACAGGTCTGCTGTGGGACCCTTATCCCATCCCATAGGGGCCCACCAAGGACACCTGAGAGAAAAGGCTGGCACCAGGTCAGAGCTCAAGGTTGCTTGCAGTGGGAAAGATCAGTCCCCATGTGAGCAAGTGAGAGCCTGCTCTTCCCTCATCAAGAGCAAAAACTGAGCAGCAGCTGCCTGAAATGGCATCATCACTCCACCTCCTCCCAGCCCAAATTTAACATCTAAAGGTGCTGCCATCAGCACACGAGGGCCAGGCACACAGCATGCTCCTGTACACCTATGTGGAAACAGATGGTAGAAATCCACTATGACGTTCTGGTGTAAATCCAAGGAACATTTTAGAGGCCTTCTCCAAGTTTTGGGAGGTTGCATAACCCCTCAGCCCAGCCCACAGTCCGGGAGGGCACAAACAGCTCAAAATAACTACTTAGCTCTTTCTAGGGGAGCATGAAATTACTGCTGTTTTGATCTGTGGTATGACTGAACTTCAGTATAGCCTCTAGCAGCTATCCGTTCTCTGAAAGGTGTTACATGAAGACACGTCCCTTCACTAGATGCTCAGCATGTTGTCTACTCCAGCTTTAGCAATGGTCCTGGCAAGCTGAGGAAGACCAACAAAACAAGTGCTTTGCTGTTACTCAGGACATTTTTCTTCTGTTTGAGTTGGAGTCCTTCTGACTCTTAGTGCAAGACAACCAAATGGGACCAGTAGAGAAATTAGGAAACATGATGTAAATCTCCACTAGGATATGATCTAAAAGCCTTTTTTTGCCACAAAACTCAAAGCAGCCAAACCACAGGACAAAAACAGCTCAGAGCCCATTGTCTACTTTTGCTACACTGACATGATGCTGATGATCTTCACTCTGTGGAAAAACAACTCCAAAGAATCACTCCTCAAACATGCTTTTTAGTACTCCATTTCCCCCATTTTCTGTATTCGTTTCCCCAAGCATGTCCTAAACAATATCCAGTGATGTACCATATTAGACATGGAAGCAATTAGTTCCATAAATTAATCATTATGCGCACTTAAATCTTGACATTTACATCCAAATGATCATCACATTGTCATGATTATAGTATTTATTACAGTTTAACTGCCACCAGACTGTTTAGGAGGATAACAACACTCATAGAGGAACCAGCCTTTCCTTTAGTTACCACGCTTGTAGTTTCACTCTTGCAACTCGAAACAAAACTGCAGTGTGGCTGAAAGTCTTACATGCACTCACATGCAACATAGAGCTTAAAAAAAGTATCTGAGGTTCAAGTGGCATTTTTAGACAAGCTATGAGGTATTGTCACCTCTTGAAGGATCCTTACTGGGGTGAGCATGTATACTCTAAGACACAGGCAGGGTAAATCTGATGCTTCTTGAAGATGACAAAGATGGAAGGGTTTTTTCAATTAGCTACACAGTCGTTCAAAAGCCTGTTTGAAATCCCAGGTTTGGGAGGAAGGCAAGGTAGACTTTTCCCCAAGAGTTTAAGCTATGAACATGGTGCAGTAGCCTGTGTTGGATGGGCAGCATTGATGACAGTAACTGGCATCTCTGGCAAAGAATTTTCCTCGGGATGAGAAAAAGCTACAGATAAGGAAACATTTAAACCAAAGGAACAAACATCTGCTGTCAGTAATCTGGCAGCCAACAACTCAACAAGTGCCTTGTTCTCTTTCTTCCCCCCAGGTAGCTCTAAACACATCCTTGCCAGGTGTTTCCACATTGGTTTATTTTAAAGCATGAATACATAAGGTTGATCTGGCAGCTCTGACTGCTGCATTTTGCTGGTTCACTGGTTACAAAAGGTCTAAATAAATAGGATCAGGCCCACACAGTAGGAAGTGCAGCTTGTGCTGTGCTCTTCCTTCAGCTCTAGAAACACTCCAAGAGTTTTGTTGCAAGTCCAGCCCATGTGCTTGTACCTTTGCCATACATTGTCTCATGAATGCCACAAATCCTCCAGCTGAAATTTTGCATGCAGATGTCTGCCACGTGGGATGGACTCATCCCATGAAACAGAAGCCACTCACCCACCCGTCTCACGCTTCTTTCATACGCTCTTTTGCCTACAGAAAAACACATCAGATATTTAGCACACACATATGGCATGCACAAGCACTTCTTGTTTTTATGGGCCTCCTGCCTTTACCACCCAAATCCAAATACCATGGGGATGGAACAAAAAAAATTGTATTACCATATGACCTGCCCTCCACTGCATGATGAAACACACTAAAAGCCTTTCGCATGAAAACAAACTGCATGATGGTTTTCAACATACCAAGGGGAGGCAGGTAAGACAAATGCCCACAGCACTGTCCGCTCAGCATTGCTTTTGCAAGGCTCTGCTAAAAAAGGAAAGAGGGTATGCAGACTGGAGATGGAAAGGGAAACATCTATTTCTTTTGTGGAGTTAGATCTGATCTGAGCAGATTATGGCCAGTCACGCTTTTTCCTTCTCCAGCCTTCACCCTAAGAAAACTGTCTAAGTCTTTCTTGCAAGACCAGCAGAAGAATCAAGATTCTGAGCTGGAGCTAAGAGGAATCCATGTACTGTGTACAAACAGAAATATTCACAGTAAACTTCTGATATTTTTAAAAGAAACTCTTGTAGTATAACAGAAGACATTTTAGAAATACAAGGCTGTCTTGATGAGGGTGAAGAGTAACAAAAGAAGAAATTTAGAAATTTAGTCTGATATTTAGCAAATAGCTGCTCTTCAGACCTCATACAGGGAAAAAGATCACAAGTCAACCAATGCACTGTTTCTCTTCCTCTGCATCCTTGAACTCTAATTCCTGAGAGAGTGAACACTCAGTTTTGATCTCAGGATTCAATTTTTCTAAGAAAACACTGGCTAGTAAGCAGACCACCCTGTCTATAAATTCAATACGTCTATCCTAAGAGAACAACTGAAGCAGTCACTTCTTTAGTTACACTGAAAAGTTTTCAGTTCCTCTTTCTATCAGAGGGGTAACATTCATTCAGTCTGTTATGTCCATCCCCTCACCGCTCATTAAATTAAACCCAGCTACTGCTTTCTCAGGCTCTATTCAGTCATAGCAATGTTTACCACAAGGAAATGTTACACTTACGGGACAAAGAGTTCTCTCCATCAGAGTTCTGACGAGATGTTTTTGCTGAATTTGCAAGAAATGCTAATGCCAACTGGAATCACCACTTTTTTTTTTTGCAAGAACATCCAGTTTCAGTGCTGTTAATTATTGGAAAACCCCAGTCTCATGCTGGCATCTCTGGTTACTATACTCAAGCCCCAGTGATCCTTATTTCATGCTCCATTTGTGAAATGATAAGGCCAGGTACCCTAGACAGGGAGCCTCGGGTTCAGTTCAAATTTAGGATTAAGAGTAGGTATTCATATCCTGAGGAAACAGGTCACCCTCTCCTCTGGCTGTGGTCAATCAACCTCTCAGATTTTGTGTGAAAATAAAACTCTGGCCTTCTCCATTTTGAACAGAAACATTGCCTTTGTGAGAAGCCAAACAGTAAAGAAAGCACTTCCCCACGTTGTTCTCCCATTAGGGAGGTTATATACCAAGATCATAATGCCCTGGATTGTTTTAATCTAAAAAAGGTAGTAGAATGGAATGGCTTTAAAATAACTCACGAAACCAGATTTGTATGAACCCCAAATCTAGAACCCAGATTTATAAAAGCCATCTCGTAATTAAATGACTTTAAATTGGTTGGTTTTTCAGACAGTAATTTAAAAAAATCATATAAATTCTAAGTCTAACTCCACAGGACCTTAACCTTTTTCGCACCCTCCCTCCCCATTTGCGTATTGGGTTATTTTTCCATCATAAAACAGAGAATGGGAGCAGTTCACTCACAAGGAATATTCCCACACCCACAACAGTTCAGACCTCTGAGATCCTGAATCCTCTACAGTCTAAGGATGCAATCATTTCTACTGTCTGCTGAAATAAGTCTTTGATTTCCCTGTATTTGCCATCAGCATGGCTCACTTCTACCAGCTGAAAAATGTTACGGCAACAAAGACCAACAGGTTACAACTCTTTCAGCTACACCTCCCTAACCTCTCCCAGAGGACCTATTCACAACCCAACACAGGTGAAATCACAGGCTGGGATTTTCTGAAGCGTTCTTTTACTAAGAATCCTTCCCACTTCTCACTCCTGTCCCAGTGCACCCTAAGCCCCTACTCCAAAGACTTGTCTGTGATACAAAGAAGTTACTGCTCTCTGTAGAGCTTGTCTACTCTGCCCAGAGAGCACCTGCACTCCTAAGCAAGCTGAAGCGAAGCTGTGCAAAAACACTGGGAGCTTCAGAATAGGTGCCCACGTGGAAAAGTGAGCATGAAGTAGTTCTTCAGTACCAAGTGCATGCTTATCTTGTTTGTGCACTAACTCTTCTGTAAAGAGGAGCCCTAATGTTACTGTAGTGAGCCATCAAAGCAGCTTTATTTATAATCACACTGCCTGACATTTCAAAAATACACAAGACGTAAATCTCATCGCAGCAAAACGAAATGAGTCGATGATCCTCCTAAAGCACACACTTTGACTTGAAATTCTAGAGCGTGACTGAGTTTTAAAGTAGAAGCAGCTCCGTGATAGGGAGCACTGAAGCTCAAACTGCAGACCATCAGCTGTCATCTAGGTCAAACCAAAAGCACAATGGATAAAGCAACATTTCTGTGCACTGACGTATGATAAATGGACAGTCTTAATGAAACCTGTGTCCTCTGGGAAAATCTGCTGCACTGCCATCCTTGTCCCTTTTGTCACCATACATTTTGAAGTGACACATTTGCAGGCTGAAAACTAACAAAACCAGCACCTGGATTTGGGCATGTCTTTTAGATTTGCTCAACACAAGCACAACAAAACTATTAGTTTTCCCAAAGGAGTGAACAGATGTGAGAAGTTATATACCTCATATCCTATTTCAGTCCTTCAGACTGAATGATCCCAGTCTGAAGGAAACATGACGTGTGTCTGCAAAATCTGATTGCCTGTTTAAAACGAATTTTAAAAAGATTACCAGACTTAAGGGACTTCCATGAAACAGTTTCCTGGTCCTGAGACGTAAACTACCTTTCAGGATACCTCAGAAAAAAAGCATCTCTTTAATTTACAATAACTCTTCTTCCTTACTAACTCAAGCTACAAGTAGAGATGTTCCATATATGCGATGGCGATGCACTGCAGAACGATTTATCACAAAAAGAATTCATCAAACCTTTTCCTTCTTCACTTGGCTACATACTTATAACACGTCGAACAATAACCTGACATAATTCTACCTGAAGGACAGATTTTCAAGCAGAATCCCTGTATCACTTCTCCTTACCACCTCCAGGACGTTATGGCTTTTTCTGCCAATAAGCTACAAATGAAAAACAAAACCCAACGTGCAATGGCACAAACAGTTCACACTGTAACTACTGATATCCTAAGAAACCATGAGAACTCTCCTTTTCCTGATTTTGCCTAGATGTCTATGGGAAGACCTAGAAAATTCGATCTATTGGGAGGGAAATCAGAGAAGGAATCAGACTATCTTCCCTCTCAGAGAAACAGAGAAATACTTAGGTTGGAAAAGACCCTTAAGATCATCAAGTTCAATCATCAACTTGACCTACCCAGGTAGCACCACTAAACCATATCTCTTACTGCCACATCCACACGTCTCAAAAAAACCTGTAGGGATGGGGAATTCCTTGGGCAGACTGTTTCAATGCCTAGCCACTCTCTTCATGAAGAAATTCTTCCAAATATCCCATCTAAACCTTCTTGGGACCATTTTCTCACATTCTATCACTGTTACCTGGAAAAAGATGCCAATCCATAGTTCATTACAACCTCCTTTCAGGTAGCTGTAGAGCAAAGAGGTCTCCTCTAAGACTCCTCTCCAGATTAAACAGCACCAGTTTCCTCACCACTCCTCATAACACATTTTCTAGTCCCCTCTCCAGCTTCACTGGTCTTCTCCGCACACATTCAAGCAATTCCATATCCTTCATGTAGCGAGGGGCACAAAACTGAACACATCTTCCCTGAGCTTTCCAGTTCACTATTAGTCAGTCTGGCAGACCAAAAGTGTGTTTTCCCTAGGCTATGCAAGCTCGAGTGTAACACCGTTTCAGTCACCACCATCAGCCTTGAGAGAAAAATGTAGAACATCACCCTAGAAACACCATTCTGGTAAGGTTTTTCTGATTCCATCAGATTTCCTTCAACATCAATGTAACTTCACATTAGCAGAAAATGAAAAGCTGCCTTGCAGTCTTCAAACCTCTAGGATTTCTTCTTGGTGCATTCTCCTTGCAACATGCCTTTCTTCACCAGTCAGCACTGCCAAATCCATCAACTAGTCTACCCACACCTGAGCTGCATCACTGAATAAAAGAGTCATCCTGAAGCAGGTGAGGACTCGATGAGCAGACATTGTCTTCCATGGGCAGGAAAATAACAAGCTAACATTACACGCCTTCCCTTGTCCTGGTTCTCATTGCCGCTGGCTGCAGCACTCACACTTTTCATATGAAATTATTCATATTTCTCTGGACAATTTCTTGAAAGAGAAAACAAACACACAAAGAATGAGAGAGGAGACCTTTGCCATCTGGAAACATAGCCCAGGAGAGCCCATGCCATTGTGCAGTGCAGAGGGATTAGCATTACTCACACTCCCCTGAATCAAGTCCCCGTTCTGCTCCCTGTCATTTCTGCTTTCGGCACTTCATTGTCACTCAAAAGGCATCTGCACAGAACTTTCTCATTGCAGCAGCTGGCTAAAGAGTTGTTTATTGTCATTACCCAATTTCACCGTTACTTTCCTTCAAATGGGGTCCGTCCCCAAACCCACCAAGACCTGGGCATCACTAATCTGGATCATGTTGAGGTGCTGAAAAAAGGGCCCCACTCCTCTCCAAACTCCTGTAACAGCACAAGAGAAATACTCGAAGGTATTTAAGCATTGCCTGTTCAAGTTTTGGGAAGTTTGCGGAGGTCTTTTTGACTGTGCCTCACTCAGTGTGGTTAAAGTTGGGCAACACACATCATGCTCTTCATTGCATTTATGTCATGATCTTAACCACAAAAAAGGCCTCACAAAACTATGCGGTCGTACTCTGGGGATCTGGGCTCTGCTTAGCCCATCTTCATCATTTCTGCTTTCCACTAGTGCAATGCACTGCCTCCCATCAAGCCTCTGTACATACGTATGCCACAGGAACTCATATACAATACACAGTCAGCTTGAGCTGTTGTGCCCCTGAACTTTCCTCTTACCTGTTTTTCTCACCAGGATGGTGCGCACAAAAGTTTGTGTTACTTTGTCACTGTTGTTTTCTAATTGGAAAAGCCTTGGCTGTGCTTACATCTTTATTTCACCCCCTTACTCCCTGATTGTAAATACATTTTTTAAAAAAAAACAGTATTGCAATTTTAACACAGTATAATCTATAGACAGAGAGGACACTTGAAAATGGCAATTTAGACCAGTGCCACCTCCAGTTTCAATTATTATCCAAACCGCTTCAGTTTTCTCTGTCTTATGTTTAACTTCTTTCCCCTTCTTACTGTATTAAGAGTGGCTGCTTAGAACTCTATGAAATGTACCCTGATTGCTCATGCACTCAAGCACCAGAGTCATATAATCACAGAATCACAGAATGGCCTGGGTTGGAAGGACCTCAAAGATCACCTAGTTTTAACCCCCCTGCTATGTGCAGGGTTGCCAACCACTAGACCAGGCCGACCAGCTTCACATCCAGCCAAAAGTACTACAATGACATTTTGGAAAAGAAACTGCATGACAGTTGGACCAATTCTAAATATGTCAAGAGTTAAGCACACAGATCTTTTACCTTTGAAATCTCTCTCTTATTTCTGTGAACCTTGCTGAAATTCAAACAGGCCTTCCTGGCAAGTTTGAAAGCCCACATTTGCAGAAGTTGTAGAGGCACCACCCCTGCCCGGGTGCTGTGGAGAGGAATATTTGTTAGCAATGGGTTCGGAGCAGCAGTGGTGTGGCATACTTAGCAGACCTGGATTTAACATCTGAGCAAGTCACAAGGAAGAGTAAGTGACACAAACCTGTCAGATCACTGTTGTGCCCCCACAGGCTCGCTCTCTGTCTTGGCCATCCCCTCCACCCTGCATACAGGAAGGGGCCTCTTCTGACCCTTTCCACCCCACTTCCCCACCTCCAAGGTGCCTGCAGTGCACGCTATCTGTGCCCATCACTTGCCTGCGCTGCTGTGGTGCAGTGCTGCCCACCTTGCTCCTGGCACCTCTACTCCCTCCTGTGCCCCAGGAGGAGAGCACAGTGGCTCTCAAGAAGGTTCGATCCCAAGCTCCCGAGTTATTTCTCAGAAAGCTTATGGGAAGGGATGGGGCCTTGATGGGAAGAGCAGGTGGTTTTCACTTGCTCTCTTTTCTTTTGATCCCAAGTACAGAGAAAGCAGACCCTTCTCACATACTCAGGGCTTTTGAGTCAGCCTCCTGCAAGGGTAGCGGGTTTACAGAGCCAGGTTTCTGTGCAGCATTGAGGAAAATCAGCAACACTGAAAGCAATGTGTGAGGTGATGGAGAAAGCACCTGAGCCACGTTTATTAAATAAAGCCAGCAGGTAATGAGTTCAAAGCAAGGAAAAGGAGATTCCCCTTTCAAGCAGCTTGCAGCTCAGTTCTGAATATTTACCACTAGACATCAAGGACACCAAAAGTTCATATAGGTTTGAAAACCGATGGAATAAGACTGGAGGAAGAATGCACCCTGGCTTGTTTACATACACAGAGACAACCACGAGCCACAAAGGCGGCAAATGAAACCACAAAGGAGGCAGAGCAGCCTCTGGCAGCTTCCCGCTCTCCCCGGCCCCTCACGGCCCGGTGCTGCCGCCGAGCGCGGGCGGGCACCGCCACCTAGGGACCCGCAGCGGGGCCGCCCGCCCAAAGGCGCCGCTGAGGAGCAGCTTCCTCACGGAGGCCGAGGGGCCTGGTGCAGCGCGGGCGAAGGCGCTCGTGGGTTAATTGCCTACGAGCTGGGGTTCCTCGGTGCAGAGGCTCACCCCAGCCCTGAATAACTGGATGCAGTTATTCAATAAACGCTCTACCGTAGATCCCACCGCTGCAACATGATGCCGGTGCTAGAGGTTTGCAGCAATTCAAGTAAAGCTGAACAAAGTCACAGAAGAAATCTGACAAGGGCTGTTAAATACAGAGGTGTTGTCTGAGGCTTAGGAATTCCCTGAGCTTCACGCCATACTACCTAACTACTCCTTTTCCAGGGATCCAGCACCAACTGCTGCTGGAGACTGAAGCCAGGCTGGGACACACTGGCATGTCCCTGTTCATCCAGTCCCATGCAGAAAGACATACCTTACATATGAAAAAATACTAACATAGCCCTACAGTGCCTTATCCATGGCTTTTTCACTGTATTATCTCCACAACACAGGGCCGTTTCCTGTAATGCTGCACCTGCTTGAACTGGCAGCATAAGCAGTGCAGACATCTTCTTGGCCACCTGTGATGCCTCCTCTTTTGATCCCATCAGACAGCAAGTTTCCAATTGTTGCAGTCCCATTCCTCGGTACAAATGTGTGTGCTTCAAATGGTGCATGTTCATGACTAGGTCTTCTCTTCTTCAAATGTCACCCTGTAGTTGAACAAGCACTCCAGAGTAATTGAGAACCAAAAGAATCTCTCACACAGGTCTCTTCCCACAGCAGCCTCAGCAGACCCAGATCTCCTTCCTAGCTTTTCCTCTTTCACAACTGCTCAAGTTTTTACTCGTGGCTTGACATGCACCATGACCTAGGTTTTGGTTTGAAATTATCATCCTAATACTTTTGCTCTGTATGCTTTAGAAAGAGAGTCTTTGTAAGTTTTCAGCATAGAATCGGAAATGAAGTATTTAATAGTCTACGCACTTTTTTCCTCTGCTAGGGGCTAGGACTTGGAGCTGGGTGTCAGGGCTGCCATGGATTTTACCTGCTTCCCATACCTGGTCCACTGTAGAGAATCATCCAGCCAGAACCAACCAGCATGAATGAATGAGAGTAAGGAAAGACCGAAAGTGCAGAACTGATTTAAATAAAAAAAAAAAAGAAACGAAAAAACCAACCACACAAGGGAGAAGGAAAGGATCAGCTTCTGGCAGGTTGCTTAAAAGTAGTCTTGAGGGAGAAGTCCAGACTCAGCAGGAATTCCTGGACTGTTGTAATCACAGCCCAGAAAATAGTCTGGTTTCCAAATCCTCACAGAAGTGAACAAGTTCTAAAAGGTTTTTGGTTTTCTTCTTTGACAGTGCTATGCTTGAATCCAAACATGCCATTTTCTGCTTCTTGCATGCCAGCCCCTCATATATGAACAGATGCTTGATTCTGGGTAGTTGGCAATAATATTATTTGGTTTTATCAATGTTTCAACTGTAGAAGTCAATATTCCTGATTCTCCCAGAGTTCATATGCAAAACCTGATTAGTAGCTTACAGTTTTGTGCATTGGATGCTTCTGTTCAATTGGATGGTATCTCTTCCTTTCGTCATATCAACTTCACCACTCAGCTTGGGGTCATCTACAAATTCTCTGAGGGTGCCCCTGATCCCAATATGTAGGTCATTGATAAAGATGATAAAGATCATCTGTCCTAGAGGTGAGGCACTGAGAAAAGCTGTGGGTGCTCCATCCCTGGAGGTGCTCAGGGCCAGGTTGGATGGAGCCCTGGGCAGCCTGAGCTGCTGAATGGGCCTTAAGGTCCCTTCCAACCCAAGCCCTTCTATGACTCTATCATTTACAGAAAGCAAGAGTGAAAGAGTGCACAGAATGTTAAAGAAAACAGAGAACAACGTGACTTCTAACATCTCCTTTGGACTTAGTAAAGGGAAAATAATTTTGAAAAAGAATTTTTAGGAGTCCAGAGCTGAAGATATAGCCCAAGAAAAATGATTCAGAGAACGCACAGTGAAATAATACTTCTCTTTGGGAATGAGTAAAGACATAGCTTCCTCCAGTGGTTAGAATATCATATGCAGACACTTGCCAAGTATTTACAGGTTGAGCTCTGGCACACTGATTAATGGGTCCTTTGAAAATGCAGTAAAGCATCTGGAACGAAAATCAAAACTTATTAAGAACAGATGGATGCGGTCCAGGTCAGCCTTCTCTAGTGCACATATTTGTAAGCTGGATGTAAAAGTAATTTTGGAAAGATAGTTTGAATGGAAACTGTGTCTAGAACTCAATACATCAGACAACAGACTTCATCAAAAAAAGCAGGACTGCGAAAGAACAGGAGCAATTAAAGTTATTCCCTGAGCTCTGAAAGTCTGATTCCAGCCGATAATGCCTTCTGCAATCCTATAAACCCTTGGTCCCACATCATTACCTCAACCACACATTAATTCTGGACTGTTATTCCCTCAGTTCAGAAAGAGCCTTGTTAAATAATGCAATTGTTAAGCATGTCATGCCAAGAACAATATCTGTGTTTTCTCCACCTGGCCCCCATACAGTAGTAGTGCCAGGTTACGGGGCTCAGATTGACTTTTAGGAGTTAAAGTGCTTTGGGAAACAACATACTGTTCAGCATGTTCAATCAAGAATTAGGTTTCTATAGTTTAATCACCTGTAATAAATCCTCTTGAAACTGTTAAAAGAATTCTTAAAAAATGCTGGAAAGTGAAACTTGGCATCACTAAATTAAAAGAAGGCCTTAAAACTTGCTGAGGTGTCATTTAATAAAAAGCCTGGAACAGGTGCATAGGTATGTAACCAACAATATTAAAACCAGGGACACTGTGAAGACCTTAGAGCACCACCACCAGCAAATCAATTGGAAATAAATTATAATGAAATAATCACTTGAGCTAACATCTTTGCAGGCAGAGAAAAGTATGTATTTCTCTTATGTGGAAGAAGTGTCTTATTTATGAGTGTAAAACAATTGATTCTCCTGAAGTTGTTGCTGGTTCCTGAGAGGCAATTGTTAAAGGAATAACTGAAGAAGCTGCCAATACAGAGACAGGAGATCTTTGGGGGATCAAGTACAGAGGAAGACGACAGGGTGCCCCCACAGAGGCAGAGGAAGAAGCTCTGGCTGCACCTCGCCACCCACAGCCCTTCCTGATGGAGCCCAGGCCAACTCAATCCATCCCACTCCCAGCTGGATCCAACAGATTTCCCAGGTGGAACAAGGAAGCCACCTGCACCGAAACCAACTTTACCTCTCGGAACTGTCTCCCTTTGCCCCATTCCTGGTGGAGAGTCAGCCCTGGTCCCAGACACTACCATCTCGAATTCTCCTCTACAGCCAGTGCCACCAGCTCAAGGAGCAGCTCTGCACTTCAAGCTTGTTCTTCTCTGCTCCCTCCTTCTTGCTCACAAGTAGAAGATAGGTTTTGTGAGTGCATATTCGGATTTGTTTATTTTTCCCTAAAACAAACCCAAAAGCTCCTATTTGGAGATTCCTGATGAGATGGACTGACCTCTCAGCTGAGCCCTCTCCCTTTCCGCTCTTCAGCTGCCACGCTCTGTAAACCTTTCCATCATGCACAGGTAAAGTGCTCCCACAAGCACCCTGCAAACAGGCAATGTTTTGGAAACAAAGAGAAGTAATTAGTCAAGATCCCAACCAATTATTTAATTTCATGCTGAGAGCAGCTTTCTTCCATACCCATCAACAGAGTGAGCTCCACAAACCATGGACAAGCCCACCTTGACACTTGCCCACCCAGCACCAACCCAGCTGGCACAGAAAGCAGCAAACTCCACAGAAAGCAGCCTGGCTACTCACTGTGTTTCCCAGTCAGGCCTTCTCCACCGCTATCTCAATGATTCTAAAGCTGTGACTCTCATGTGTCCGAGTCAGAAGTCGTTTAACCTGCTCTCAACAGAATAGAATAGGGAAATTCTCATGCTTTTTTTTTTTTTCTGGTGTTGTTTTTTTTTTTTTTTTTTTTTTTTTTTTTTTGTATTGTTACTGTCAGATCCATGTTCAGTGCCTGCTGACAACTGCATGTGTTGCTGCCTATCTGCAAGCGTTTCTTACCTGAAGGGGCACTGAGGAATGCTTTCATTCACAGCTGCAGAACTTGGAGATATGCAGGTGCTCCAGCAGGAATTTCAGATCTGCAAAAGTTCTAGCAGATTTGTAATATCAAGGAAAAACCCCTATGAGGAAATATTTGCAGATTGAATTGCTTTTCATTTTTAACAGTGGTTTCAACACCTTACTGACCCAAGTGTTCCCAAATCTTTTACTGCACAAAGCCCTGCCTGGGCTCAAGGTTCAAGTATCATCCTTTGCCAGTCAGTGCTGCAGCTTCACCTCTTCTTTATCAATCCTGGCACAAGCTAAACTGGGAATTGTTCTTGTTGACATTTTGCAATTGTTTATTTCAAGTGGTCTGTTTGTTTGTTTTGGTTAAGTCACCTTTCAAGTAGGTGAATGCACTGCATTTGACCAAGCTCACCCTTGTATCACCAGCACTGGCACTGGGAGAAGAGCAGCAAACCACACTGGAGGTGGGACTGCTGCTAGGAATGATGTAAACTGAGAGATGAAAACAGTGATCCTGAAATAGTATGGGCTCCTTTGCAGCCCCAGTAGGACGCTACCACACAGCATTATTCAGCTCACCACAAACTTCCTCACTGTGAATGTCATGGCAAGGTGGTGATCTGACTCCAGTAGCTGCCATACCTCTGGTTCTCCTGGCCTAAATCTGGGGAAATTTGGCAATAAGGAAGGGATTCTTCCCATGGGCTCCAGACAAGGATACCATCAGCAGGTTGGGGATAGGATGAGGACACTCAAGATATGGCATCCCCAGCAGAATGGGCAGACTGCATGTGGAAGAGCAGGGTGAGAAGTGCCAACAGTGACTTGATCATGAAATAACGCAAAGTTAATCATAATAACTTCATAATTCAGCAGTGCTGCTTCCAGCAGCAGAACACATGACTGCATTAGAGTATGCAGAGCCACCCCAGTATGTATGTATGACCCCACCCTACGCAAGAGATAAGGTGGAACTTTAGCACCTTCTGTTGGCAAAACAATAGGTCCTGCAACAAAAACTATGCCCCCAAGACCCTTGGGAGACTGATACTGTTTTGCATTACAAAATGTTCTTTAGTATCTTAAAGGAAATTTTAGCATTAGCAAGTTCTAAAACTGTACAAACATGAATGAAAAGATTTATTAAAACGTTTCAGTGTAAATACAAAGAATATTCTGCCATTCATTAAAGGATCACACATAGAGAACTACTGCTGTACTCCAAGATATAGGCAGGGTAAATCTGGAGCTTCTCAAAGATGACAAAGATGGAAGGGTTTTCCGGGTTATCCACACAGCTGTCATAAAGTCTGTTGCGATTGTTTGGTGTGGGTGGAGGACGAAGGTATTCAGAGTCCCCTCGAACATATTTCCCAACAAGGACCTGAGCTACAAACATGCTGTAGCGGCTGATCCTAGAGGAACAGTACTCATGAGAATAACTGGCATCTCTGGCGAAGTAGCTTCCTAGGACCAGGAAAAGCCACAGGTAAGAGAATACATCAACCAAGGAACGAACATCTGCTATCAGCTCTTTGGCAGCCAGTGATCCAACAGCCCCAAATAGCTCTGAACATATCCTTGCCAAGTGTTTTCATGTGGGCTTTTTTAAAAGCAGACAGATGCTAGCCATATTTCTCCATCAATATCTCTGTCCCACCTGTCTAAAAGCTTTGTCAAACAGCAGATACTTGAGGCAAAGAGGAACGTTTTCTGTCCCTCCTGAAGGCTGCTGACACAGCTTGCAGAGATGCAGATCTGAACAGATGAGATTGCACTAAGGGCAGGTGTGTGGCATCTGGGACAGCCACGTCACACAGACTGGTCACATGTGCAGCCTGTTGTGCTGTGCCACGAACTCCCTCCCACCAAGTCTGCCATTGCCTATGGAGTCCCCACTGCAGCTGGGAGTGGGTCCATGGTAGGACTACATGAGTTGACATGACTGCTCTCACCAATAGCAGAAACAGCTTTGTGCTGCTTCACCAACAAAAGAAAGTCTAAAGAAATAGGATAAGTAGAAAACACAGCTCGTGCTGAGCTTTTCCCCGAGTTCTAGAAACACCCTAAGAATTTCTATGTAAGTCCAGCTCATGTTCTTGTACCTTTTCCATACATTGTCCCATGAGTGCCACAGATCCTCCAGTCAAAATTCTGCTCACAGATGGCTGGCACATGAGATGCGTTTGTCCCGTGGAACAGAAGCCGCTCATCCACCCAGTTTGATTTGTGGAGCTTCTTCATGTGCTCCTTCTGCCTAGTGACAAAAAATGAATGCCATTTTGCCCTGATTTAAATGAGGACAACTTCCCAACCCAACTCCTCATACTTTGGGGTTGTGGAGGAAGAGTGACACAAACCACTGTCAGTGGGGATACTGCCTGCTGTGCCCTCCTGTTGGTACTTTGCAGCACAGCTGGCTCCTTACAGCAAAACAGAAATTTCTCATATCATCGTGGACCATGTTGCATACAGCTTCACATATCACATTAGAGAATAAAGAGACAAACATCTCTCAGGAGGGAATTGTTCCCAGTTCCCAGGTTTTATAATCCTGAATGAATGAGTATTGTTATGAAATGAACAGCATGAAGCCACAGTAAAAACTGTGTAAACTCTACCTCTGGCTTTATCACATAAACAAAAATATATTTTTTTAAGCCCCATGAGAAGAATAAATTTGAGATTCCACAACTCAGTCACAGTGAAGGAAAATAAATTTCTTTTTGAATAACATTAGCAAACACACATAGGAGTGTGGAGGCAGTGACAAGTGAGGGATTCTCAATAACACGCCCAGACAGCAAGAAGCCCCAGTCCCTGCCAAGGGGCCCTTAGGGGCTGGGGTGACACCTAGCACCACAAGCAATGGAAAGGTTCTGGGGCATGGCTCGTTGACTGAGGTGGGTACTCCCTTTAGGAGTATAGAACTTATTATGGGATGCAGGGAAAGGGCATATGATTTGGGGATTACACGTATAGCAAGACAGATGGAAAAGGAGATAAAGAAGGCCCCTAATCATGCATGGACAAGTGACTGACTTGTCTGTAGGGTTGTCTAGCCATGCCCTGTGCCTGATCCATGCAGTCTGACCTATCTCTTCATCAGACTTCATTTCTAGCTCATATGCTGGGTGGTGAACTCTACAGCCAGTGTGCTGGAGTGCATATGAAGGATCTCAGTGCTGCAATTGGACTGGAGCCTCAGGGTAACAGCAAGTGAAGCAAGGAAGGTTATGCATGTCAGTGCATGATTGCTAGTGAATGTCAAGCTGGACAGCCAGAGAGGAGAGCAAGTGACCTGGGACATGGGTATCAGAGCAGTCATATCTCTGGGCCAGGTGCTAGAGAGAACAGTTTCTAGCTTGCCTACCAGAGGAACAATGAGGCTCAGGAAAACTACTTGATGGCAGCACAAAGTATAGGGGTCTGATGAGAGATCCATTTGTACATGTATATCTGTGTGCAGAATGCAGCTGGAGATGGGAGGATCCCAGGGCTAGCACTCCCTAGGCTGAGTGTCTAAGTCCAGCTCCTGAAGAGACATGTACAGGTGTGTGCTTGTATCTGTTTTCCACCAACAGGCTTTCATCCAGATTAGCCAGAGAAGGGAACAGCATGACATTGTTGGCACTATTTATCATTTCTTGAGTGCTGTGCTGTCTGTGTTGATTTTTTGTTCATCTATATGTATATATATAAAAGCCCATTTTGTGCGTACACACGTGTTTGTGCTTATGCACCTATTGTGAAACTCACTACCAGCAGGATCTTTGCACACAGAAACGTGGCAATCGAACCTCTGCTGGGCTACTGCCTTTGGCAACTCCTATCACAGACTGTGGATAACAGTAGATCAGGAAACACCCACACGCTCTGCTACCATCGGAATAATGAAACAAAATAGAAACAAACCACTGAAAAATTTGCCAAAGGGTTGGGTTCTGGATCCTCTGCAGCCGGCAGATGCTGTAGTCTTTCATCGTCTTCTGAAACAGACTCTCAATTCTTTTATATTCACTGGAAGTGTTGCCAACATCTACCAACTGAAAAATTCAAAAAGACCAGAAATGAGGTATTTCTGATAGTAACAACTCCCAGTCCTTCCAAAGGAGTTATCAACTTGCTCACATTAAAAGGAAAACCCTACCAATTAAAATCGTTAGCTTCTCCTGTCTTTCCAATCAAATATTCTATCCCCACTTTCACTCTCTCTTGCCAGACTGGAAGCACAGGCACTGAGGTGCTGCTGCACAAGGAAATGATTGCAATCTAACACAAGCTTCCCTCAGTGTACACACTTCTTATGCATCCAGATTATTTCTACTTCAAAGTATCCTAGAGCTGAAATGCACAGCAGTATCCAAGGTGGAGACGAGTGAATATCAGCTCCACCTTAATTTGATACCTGAGGTCCTTCTAGATACTTCCTTACAGGTCCGGCTCTAATTTTACCACAGCAAATGACATTTGGTTCAAAGAGACCAAGAAACGTAGACCAATAAATGGACACAATTCACCCACTCCACTGGAGATGTGAAAACTCATACCTTGTACCCAATTTCAGGCAGTGCTGATTGGTCCCATTCTGGAGGATAAAGTGAACATGATGGTTCTGTATGCAGGCTGTGAAAAAGAAGAAAGAGCAAGTCAATCCACAACTCTTCTCACCAAATCTCCTTTCTGGAAAATGCGCCTAGCTCTACAGCAGCTTTCAGGCTTCTCTGGATTCTCTTTTTTTCTTTTTTTTTCCAACCTTCCAGTTGCCTTTCTCTCCAGTTTGAATTTCCATTCACATCCTAGTGATGTTAATGAATTTCTTGGCAGGCATTTGTAGGAGACCTTTGGTCAAGAATTACCGTAGTTTATACGACTGCTCTCCAATAGACCTCTATGTGAGCTGCTTGAACTTCTAGTGAGCTGGGATGAGAGCCCTCTCCCTCCAGGTGCCTACTCATCTTAAAGTCACTGGCCAGACAAGCAGCCCACTTTCCCTGTCTCCAGGATCAGCCTGGCAGAGGACATGGGTGGGCAGTAATGTCCCCATGCACTGCTGCATTAGTTAGTCCTTAATAACTTCCAACGCAAGTCTTCAATCATCCACCTGGCATGAATGTTTTGCCCCAGGCAATAGGGGCATTACCATCTACTCAGAAGTTCTAGTTTGCCTTATTTTTAAATCAGCCAGCCTTTGGTTGAACCAGCCCTTAAATTGAACCCATGGGTTCTTATGCACTGCCTGCCAGTAAGTTTCTGGAAGTCAAGATAGATCTTTTTGAAATAAAGTAATAGCACCACTAACTTTTAAAGCAAACATGCCCAAATGCTGTCAGACCAAACTTCTATGAAAATACGAACTAAAAATGATTGCATCCAGGACACTTCATTTACAGGAATTTCTTCTATTTTATTTAATATTTCAGCTTTCCAGGAAATGGCATCTATCTGCTCCACAGTCTCGGGACTGGCACTCCCCTGTTCCTGCCCTGTGTATGGTTTAGCACTGTTGAGCTACAAGTCAAGGAACAAAAATTCCTGGCACAGTTGTGTCAGCCCTATATGATCTTGCTCTCACAGAAGGAACAAATCTACCCTAGAGGTCTCCAGTCTCCAATGGCTGCCAGGATTGCCACCAAACATCCCTCACGCACATTTCACAGAAGTATTGCATAATTTACAAATAATGTCACAGCAAAAATTAATGTTAAACCAGTCAGCAAATTTCATTTCTAAAAAGGAATTTAAGAAATCTAAAACTGAATTCTAGAGAGAAAAGAGGGATTTCTTAGTAGAAAAATGCCATCATCTAACATCTCCATTAAATAATGCAAGTATAGTACCTTTTGTCCTGCTCACGTCGAGAGTACAAATTTTTTGGCAGCCGCATAACTTTTCTTTGAGTTGCATAGACCACATTTCTTTGGACCATGTCTTGAAAGAAAAACACAATGACTCACTACTATGCAATTTATTATCCAGGGAATGCATGTAGGAAAAGTTTTGAAAGCAGGTAGCCCAGGATGGCTGCAGGGTGACATTCTTGCTATCACATTCACACCATTCCCTACTTAATAGTTTGAGACCGTTCCCACTTGGGCAGCTTCTGCTTGGAGATCACCAAGGTCAACAGCCTGTTAGTGTAGGCTGTGAAGCTGAAAGGCAACCACCAACTACTGCACCTGCAGATGTACTCACACCTGGGCTGCCAGCCAGAGAAAACCACATCTGATGTCTGGCCTGCAGCAGGGAAGGGTTTTCAATGTGATGGAGTCCCTAAGCCTAACTTTCCTGGCAGTACAGGATTGTTACTTGGTGCTTAGAGGAAAGCCTGTCTTTTGTTTCTCATCCTGTAACAGTATCACAGAGCACACGCAGTGTGACATTGCTAACCAGCCATTGTTTCTTCCTTCAAACGTCACACTTTCTATTCATGCCAGGAAACAGATTTTAATTTTCGAAACTAACAGAAACCTTAAAATGGTTAAAAAAATACAAATAAATTAGAAACAGATAAGAATTTTTCCATTCTCTTTCTCTGTAACTAGCCCATAATTTTCCTTTGCTGCACTGTGTGTTTTCTCATAACTAGTTTATGTCTACTAGAGCTTGCTTCACCATTTGACTTCTCTGATCTTTTTTTTTTCCTTTCTTGTTTCCTCTTCAGTTATATAAACCCAAATGCCTAAGTCAAATACCATGAAGTATTTTATTTCAGTTCTTGTTCTCAATATACAGCATCGACTACAGATGCGGAAATCTAGAAGTTTGATCAGAGAATCTCAGAACTACAGAGAAAAGTACATAATGTTCAAGCTCTGCTTGGAGAGAACTGATAAGAGGAAAAAAGACATGTTCCAAGAAATCCGGATACCCACAGGTTGACAATTCTTTGTATGAAAAAGGCTACCTTAGAGTCAGCAACGCAGTGTAATGAATATTAAGCAAAGAAGTACTTTACCTTTGAAGTTTAATTCATATATCTGAGAACCAGCACAAAATGTCAGAGTGCCTCTCTGGTCAGCTAGAAATGCCTCCTCCAGATCTGCAGAATTTACCGTGGCATGGGGGTAAATCGGGTGCTACAGATAGAACAAGGAAATTACACACGTTAGAAATAAGCCTGCGGTGTAAGTGGCACTGTGGGGACATACCAGTTTTTCCTCAGGTCCCTGTGATGAGATGCTGTGTGGAACTAGTCTCAAAGACTTCCAGCATTTTGTTCTTTGGGGAAGGTACCTCCCAGAGAACAACTGCTTGATACAACAGCAACCGAAGTGTTTACCTTGTGAGGTCTGCTTCAGCCTGCATCATCTCTGGAAAATACGCCCATTTCTAAAGGCAGTCCTTTGGAAGCTTTCACAGAGACTCAGTACTGCTTTGATGGATGCTTTGTAAGATAAATCCACCAGGGCATCAAAGCAGCACTACAATGGCACCAGCAGGACATGTAAAACACATCAGCTGCCAAACAATATGTCCTAAGCAACTCTCCAAAGATGCCTGAGCAGGAGCTTTCAGCATCAAACCATGGATCTCACCTCTTTCCCATATTCAATCCACTGCCCCAAGTCATCAAGCCAATACCAGGCATACGCCATTCTGAGGATGAACAGAAGGGTCTGAAGGCACCAGAAGCACAGGAGAACTGGTCAGTGCCTGGCTGCGTTCTCACCCCTAGCACAGAAAGAGAAATCCAGAGTCAGTCTTTCCCAAAGCTGTCAACCTATACAGTATCCTTGCTGATCTCAGAAGCCTAATGACATCTCAGAAAAGGAGACATCTTGGGCTGGGAAGTGCGGAATCAAGGAAATTAATCTATTTTACAGGCTTTACATCATATTTGACATGTCACGTATCAGAGGAATGACCCTGAGTTCTGTGGCTTGGGTCACCATTTTTTCTCTAAAATGTGTATTAGGAGAAAACACGACTGGCGCAATTAACTTGGTTTCTTAGATGAAGGTCAGCAGTGCCACCTGGATAACAGCAACAAGACAGTTGTTAAGCAGAAATCCCACTGCCTTCAGAAAGCACCAGCAGCACCACTCCTCCTTCTCTGATGAGGAAAGAAAAGGGGCTGTGTGAGGATAGGGGCCCCAGTGAGGAGAGGCTGGGCTTCCCCATGCCAGACACAGCTTGCTGTGGGATGAGACATTCACAATTTCTCTGGGCAGCCTGTACTGGTGCTTTGCTACACTCTGAGTGAATACTTTTTCCTAGAATTTCTCCACGTCAGTTCAAAGTGCCCGCCCCATGCTCCACCTTAAGATATGCCACCTCTGAGGACAGAACAGGTGGCCACCAGCAATTCAAATACAAATTTCCCTTTGCTTTTTCTCTCTCCTCCTCCTTCGGTTGTCCCAGCTTTGGATTGCAGCCCAGCTAACATTTTTCTATGCTCCTGCATCATGACCTCATTGCAGGGCGCACAAATGCAGCCAAGCCAGTTGCCCACCTGCCTGCTGTGGAGTTTGCAAGGGCCTGTGGTGGAGATGCTCACAGCAGCCCAAGGAATTTCAACAGGCTGTGCAAGGGGAAATGGGAAATGGTCATTCATCTGATTCTGACATCCTTCATGCTTTGGCAGGGATCGGGCTATTCAAAGCAGGCTAATCAAGGGAAAACAAACAAGGAGTTCCCTTCTAGGGTTGGTTGCAGTACAAAGGCCCATGAACAAAGGCCTGGCAGCCCCTTGGCCTGCCAGAACAAAAAGCAAGGAAGGACACAAGTCCCCTTCCCAGCCTTAGCTTGTTCCACCGCTGTCTTCAGACTGTTGTGCTCTTTATACTGAGTAACACTAGCCAGGCTTTTCCTAGAAAAACGCTCCCAATTCATTTTCTTTCAAACCCCATTGCAGGACATTCATGAGATCCAATGCTCCTGGGAGCTTTTTTTGGATGCCTTCACCCCTTCTTTCCCCTCTGCACAGCGGTATGCTGCTGCCGTGGCAGAACTGTGAGTTCTTGGATAGAGTGTGGGATTTGGAGGGGGTGGAGAAGGAACAGAGGAAAATGGGCAAGGAGGCTGGGAAGAATCAGATGAAGTTTCCAGCAGCTCTTCCCCCTGCTCCCCCCATCCGTGTTCCCTCTCCCCCTACTCCACAGACCACTGCTACCCCTGCATAGATCCGGGACCCCTGCTCTGCTCTAACCCCACCCTCTCTACAAAAGGGTGCACTTCAGTCCCGCTTTCACTTTCACTTCCCAATGCTTGTGCTCCCGGACAGTTTTTTTTTCCACTCAGCAGCTAACCCCAAGGAGAAAGAAATGAAGGTAAAGTTCTTAATATAGCAGACAGACATATTTCATTGTCAGGATTCAGTGTCCTCCACCTTTTGCCAAAGATGTCACTATCTGCTCTTGTGTAACAGATACCCCATAAATTTGCCTTCACGTCAGTGCTGCAATAGCCTGCACAGATGAAAAGCAACCTCACACCACCTTCCACATCGCCCCCGCTCTCAGAACGGAGGTATTAATGAAGACAACCATGGTTTATGGCCTGACTAACAGCAAGCAGGTGTCCTTCCAGCGGAGCCAAAAGCAAAACCTACAAACTGTGAAATCCCCAACTTCCTCCGCCTCCCTCCCCAGCTTGGCTGCATCCCAGGAGAGGTGTCAGAGCCCCATGCGTGCTGCCTCCCCAGAGTCCCCTACTCACGGTGCTGTCAGCAGGCTGCCCATCCACTTCCCATGACGGATGGGTGTCAGTCACGTGCCTATGCGTCACCACAGCCCTCTGACCCCTATGTCCACGTGGAAGAGGACCCTAACACGCAGTGAGATCTTCAGAAATAAAATACAAGTGGCCAACTGGAGTGCCGCTGCCGGATGTCAGGGATGCCTTCCCACTAGCCCAGGGCCCATTAAGGAGTGGAGCTAAGCAGCATTTCCTTCTGGTTATTGCGCCATACTCGCGCGCATCTGCCAGGCATGAGCAGAACGGCCAGGCGGAGCTAATGGTTCTGGCAGGCGTATCAGTAAAGTCAACATCCCTGTGAGCCGGCATAGCTTGTCCTTTTTGCTTAACTTCTCACACTGGGCACCAATGCCTGACTTGCACCTTTTCCCTCCTGCCCCTCATGTGGCCAGGAACGCTCCAGATCTTCTCCTGCCATTCAGCTTCTGCTGATAATCATTCTTTGAAAACCCAAAGCTGCCACTGCCTTGCAAAGCGAAACCCCCATCTCAATGCATGAAGTGGGAACACCCCTCAGCGTGCACCTGGGCTGGTAAATGCAGTAGGCAGAGTTGCACAGACAGACCCACAAAATGCAGAGCAAGCACAGGACTCTGCAGTGCAGGGCTGAATCAGCCCACACTGAGCTACTTACTCTCTTTTTTAATCCTTTACCTTCAAATCAGAGCCATTCTCTGCTGAAATCGGAGCAGGATGAGGTTTCCTATCTGATTTGCAGCCCCACGGAAGACTGACAGCGTTTCCCAGAAGAGCTGTGAAGCATAAAGCTTAACGATAGGTCAAGCAGTACTAACCACATAAAATACTTGCATCTGAGTAGGTTTGTTTTAGTTGCACAAATTATGTTCAGTTGAATTGCCCAGAACAGTTTCATCCTCTGATAATCTGGTCAGACCAGATCGGCGGTGACAGAACCATAGAGAGCTCAGTTCTTGTTTCTGGAAAGGCTGCCTCCTGAGTGTTCTTTATAAACACAGGATAAAAAAAGAAACAGAGCTGTGAGTGTGAAGCTGAACCTTGCTTCTTCCCCATCCGGCCCTTTCTGACTGCCTTTTGACCTCTCATATCATATCTGCTTCTCATCTCCATAGTTGTGCAACTCTTATGCTCTCTTTGACTGATGAGATTTATCAGCTCAGATCCCTCAGGTTCATTTCTGCATATGGGAATTCTCTGCTAAAATACTCTTCTGAACCGAAGCCAAGAGTTTCAGCAGACAGCGATACCAGCTCTAGGAAAAACATTCTGCTTGGTACAGAATGTTTACATAGCTTTCTGGGGACAGCATCCTCCATAAAACAAACAAGGTGCTACAAGTTGGAGGCATACGTTCACTGTAAGCCGGTACATTGTGACATTGTATTTTCCCTTTGTATCACTTTTAATTGCAATGGATGGCTGCGGGGCTGTTGAACCTCTGATTTCTGCTGTCACTCTAATAGTGACACCAGAACTGTCTACATTTCCAGGGTTTGACAAGTCTCTGAACAGACATCCCATGGCTCTGCCTTTTCCTGCATGCTTAGCAGAGGCACCCACACGTGGTTTCTCTGCGTTTGTGAAATTATTTATCACGCACATGAAAAAAGCACAGTCTTTATCTTCTCTCCACAAGTTTCAAGTCTCGTTGCTTTTGCAGAGGAAACAGACCACAAAAAAAAAAAAAAAAAAAAAAAAAAAAAAAGTGATGTTTCACATTTCTAAGTGTATTTCTGTAGATACAAATCAGCTCTGTCACAGCTTCAGACCACTCCAAGGTTTGGTGTGCAAGTACTGATGCTACAGTGCAAGCTTACAGTATGAGAACAGACTGACAGCACCTCATGATGCAGGAAAATCCCCCAAATCTCATTGCAAACCACACTGCCACTTGAAGGCAGCACCTTCTTCCCTAGCTGTGATGGTTTCCCCAGTAATTCCTGTTGTACATTAACTTGTCAGAGGGGGAGGATGAGCCCCGTAACCATGGTGTTCCTCTCTCAGCTCTGTTTCACACAATAACAGGAAATGGTCTCAACAAGAAAAGTAATTCTAAGTTGCTTTGGAAGAAAATAAAAAGGGGGGGTAAGGGGGGACGGGAAGGAAAGAAAAAAAGTGATTTTTTTAAAATGGAAAAAGAAAAAAAAGGAAAAAGAAGAGGAAGAAGAAGAAAAAGAAGAAAAGGAAGAAAAAAAACAAAGCCTTTATTTATTTCTAGTCCTTGACTGTGCATTTTACATGTTTTGGTAAATAAATGCTACTTTGGCATTACTCTAAGTGCATGAATGCTTGGTAGATTACAAATGCTTCACATTCTGCTCTTGCTCTCTCCAGGGCCATCAGATGAGGCTCAGGATGCTGCTTCCAATCTTCTAGGAAAAGATTAACACTTAAGTGATTGGAAATAGCTAATTGTGCTTTTTATCTCTTTAACTTCACAACATTCATAATGTAAACCGAAGTAATTCAACAACAGAAACCTTTCTGATGCCAGTAGTTCAAATGAGCATTTCTGTATTGATTCAGCAAGTCTTTGGTTGTAGATCTGAAGTTGAAGCTCAGACCTGAAGTCTTTCATGTCTTCCGACAGCACCAAAAGGTACACTTCATAAGGAATCTGCCCACGACTCATTACTGCTCTTGTCTAACAAAAGGATAATCATATTTCACTGCTGTTGGGACAAAAGCTGAATTTCCAGCTTCACTGGTGGTACCAGGTGAGGTGGGGTCCTTGGGAAAGAATCAAAGCCTATTCTGAACTCTGCTTTGGGGTAGTTAGCTATTTTTTTAATATACATTTTTTACTGTGTCAGTACATTTTGAAATATCATTTCAAAGCAATAAAATTCAAAATTGAAGCATTATTTTGAAGCAAAATAGAGTTATTTCACTTACACAACAATAAATAAAGCATTCTGAGTTTTCTTAGCTCGTTATTTGAATTTCAAATGCTTTTCAAATATCTTCCCACTAACCCAAATCTTTGCTTCCTGGTGAGTGAAGTTTTATCCTCCCCACCTCCTGCTTTCATCCACATGTACTTCATCTCCGGTTTGCACTCCTTGCCCATTTCCCTCTATAATCTTTCCCCACAGCATCATTCCACATGGTGCTACAGATTTCATAGAATAATAGAACCATAGAATGGCTTGGGTTGGAGGAGACCCTTAAAGGTCATCTAGTCCAATGCCGCTGCAGTGAACAGGGACACCGACAGTGAGATCAGATTGCTCAGAGCCCCGTTCAGCCTGACCTAGACTTCAGTTTAAATCCTGTGCTTGACTTCCATGTAGCCAGATTCTAGTTCTGCTGTAGGCTCTCTATTTGCCAAGTTAGGAAATTAAAAAATAATATATAATTTGCTGAGGATTGGGCTAGACTGCAGAATCTGGATCTTTGTTTCAAAGACACTCTGAAAGCAAGGAAAGCTTATTTCAGAGAAGTAGATTGTTCTGCTAAAAAAGAAAAGGGCTGAAGCAACTGTGACTTGCTCATCAGATCCCAAATGGCAAGCTTAGGGCTGCTTGCAGCAAGGTTTTGGCTCAGGCTCATCCTCATTTGCAGTGATTAAATGAATAAGAGCATGGCTTGTGTTTGGAAGGATCAAAGGCATCAGGCGTGTAGCAAGTAGATTATATCTTCTCCTGTAAGTTCTGATGGTTTCCTCAGTATGTCTTGATTTCTTGTTGGACTACTTCCAACAGTAGCTGCAGTTTGTGTGTAAGATAATCTGAAGGGGGGAAAAAAAAAGAAAGTTTAATCTGGGCAATATCCTACGCTATGGATAAAAATCAGAAGAACACTGGCATAGGATGGATGGAGCGTTTTATGTTAGCAGATGACTGAATCTGTTGGTGTTTTTTTTTTTGCTGTATGTTTTTTTCTGTTCACTAGTTACCAATATATCTCGACCCAACACCAAATCAAAAGAATTCAAGATTCATAATTGAAATTATAAGTTAAAATCGAAACCAGGCTCTTGTTTTAGAATAAATCACTGTTCTTGTGCCACCAGAGCTACACCTAAGGTAAACCTGTGCCATGTACTGCATGGGGAGGAAAGGTACTTCATTTCCACACCTACATCTACACCCAAACCCATACCATTAAATACATGGCCCCCCCACCAGGCAGCCTGCACCATCTTTTCCCACCACTCCCCTCCCCAGCCTTTCAGGAAATGTTTGTGCATGGGGCTCCAGTGCCTGCTCCTCCCTCACTCTCTCCACATCAGCATTTGATCTTTTGTTCTGTTTCATCCAAATTTGATAGAAATACTGATCCCACAGATATGATGAAGATATGACAGTGCCAATCTGCTTGGATCTAGACCTCAACCCTATCTTTTCTAAAAAGATTAGGCTGGATTATTAGTACGTTCCCAAGCAACCACCCTACCCCTGAGTGTGCTTAGGTCAAGAACACTGAAACCCAAGAGCATACTTACAGAGCAGTCTGTGGCAGCGATTTGACATTTTCCTATGGATTACGAGGTAGTAGACTGGAAAGCCACTTAAAACCATGGTGCATCCAATGCTAATGTTTACAGGGTCTGAGTAGATAGACATTGCTACTGTGAAGAGGCAGATGATGGTAAAAGAGACTGGAACAAACAGGGGGACCTGGGGAAAAGAGCAAAGGCAAAACTGATCATACCAGCCAGCACAAGCTATAATCGTGTATCCATTTTAAAGAAGAAGAGAAAAGTCTGTCCTGCACGCTATGTCTATACAATCCGTTGTGAACGAGTAGGATGCAGAGAACAAAAATGTTCTCATGCCAGCCTTGGAGCCCAGAGTGCCCTGCAAGGTGCATGCCTCCCTCCATGTGCACAGACAGAAGCTTCACCTCACTTGCAACCACACACCATGCTGGGGAGAAGTCAACTGCAGCAGCTCGTTCTATGTACAGCATGTGTGCATGTGCATACACACACCCCTAAACTTGTCACCTGTGGCAACTGCTGATGGAAATTCTGATGCCAAGAGCAAAATCCCTTTGAAACAATCCAATCTTTGGTCATAACACTTGTGACTCACTTTGAGCTGCCTCCAGCCTGCCTGAGGCCTATGGCAACCAACACAGGATAAACCAGCTCTGCAGCACCTGTGCCAAGAATGCGGTTTTCAGTGACAGTCTGCTGAAAGACCAGAACAGCACTCAGTGCTTCAGCCTCATTCTTTTGGGTGAGTCAATTCGTCTGTGTTATTTGGAGGGCAAAACTGAAGTAAGAAGCCATGAAACATTTCCTTCTTCTTTAGATCTGACCTCAGCCAAATTACTCCTCACCACATCTGATAAAGGAGCTGCTGACCTCACCTAGGGTGACAATCTCTTTTCTTGTAACACAGATCATATTTTGGATGCTGACCATACTAAGCTGGGGGAGATAGTTGCTCTAGTGATGGCAGCTGTCCAACCACCAAACTTGCATGCTCTCACTGACTTTCCAGCCTGAGTATCCTTTGCCAGCATCTCCTACGTGCACGTATTCACACAGCACATCTGTCTGAGAGATGCATGAGGGAACTGCTCTCTCCCCTTGCTGGTGTTTTCTTACCATTTTCAACTAAAAATCTGCAGGAGAAAAGTACCAGCACAATCTCTTATATTTGTCTTTGATTATTTGTTCTCTGCAAGCAAACTGCTGTTGGACGAAGAAATGTTTCTGACCACTGGAGAGCAGCACATGCACACATCACATCCGCGCTGTTCTTTGCTCTTGCAGATAACCATACTTCGGGTTTGAGGTGGGTCTAAAAAATGGGGAGAGAGAGGAAGAGACCACCAAGCTGACTAAAATGCCATCATCTTCCTCACTCCCGTTCTTAGGAATTATTAAAAACCTAAAGCTCTATCTCAAGGGGATTTTCAGAAAGTAAAAGCATCACCAGTGCTACTCAGTAATACATTTCCCTCAAGAATACTATTTTAAAAGAAAAAAAATCAAACTTATTAAAAATCTGAGTCTGGGTGACTGCATGAGCCAGCCAGTCAGCAAGCTCGAAAGCCTCAAGGTCTCTACTAAATACGCTGTCTCCAGTAAACACCAAGAAGAACTACCCCAATTCTGCATCAGGCCCCACTCAGCTTGGGGAGGAGCCCTGGGAGTGGTGGAAAGTGCTTCTTTTCCCCGAGTTTCTGGCTGATCAGCTGCCCAGTGCCTGTGGCCTCAGAGGTCTCCTCTCCTCTGCAGGAACTGGCTGGAGGCAGTGTGCAGGCGTGACTGGAGAGGGGAACACATTGTGCATGGCCCCAGCCAAATGCTGCCTGCAGATTATCTGGCAGTGGGAGAGTTGCCTTGAGCAGGGGCTCTAAAAGCCATGCCAGCTTTCGGGACCGAGCACTCCCCACGAGCAGGACCCCAGCGGCCAGCAAAAAGGTCCAGGAATGGAGAAAGGGGACAGGGCATCCTCCAGCTTCCCCTTGAGGAGTGGGAAACTGAACTCCTTTGGCTACTCTCTTCCCCTCTGTCCACTTCTAATGCTTTTCATTTCTTATGGCCACAGGTTTCATGCATTCCAAATGTTCTGGAGCTGTGCACATGGAAGCACCATGCATGAGGCAGTTTCTGAAACCCCTCAGGCTGCCTGTACTTGTAGTTCAGACAATATCCCATAGAGGCTGTGTGTGGCAGGGGACTCAGCGAGCTGTGCTCAAGCTGTTTAACACTGTACGATACTTTTGTACCGGGAGATGATTTCCTATGTCAGGTTTGCTCCAATCTTCCATCTGGCAATGCTCTTTTCCCCATGACACATTCCGCTTCTCACTAGGGCTAAGACATACCTGATACTGACATCACATCCAGGCAAAGGTCCTTCCCTGCAGCCTCAGAGAGGAGAGCATGAGAACTGCCTTCTGCAGTTCCCAGCCTGATACCTTGTCCCCTGGAGCTAGCTGTCACTCTGCAGCTGCAACTGGTAGCCCCATGTAGAACTGGTTTGAATAGAATTTACCACATCTGTTGTTTGGGCACATCAATCAACCTTGGGATTTTCCTTACAGAGAAATAGGCATTTAGAGCCCTTGGAGCCTAAAGGCAATCACAGCCACATAATGCTCTAAGAGAGAAAAATGACAGGCATGTGTCCAGGCTGTTAGACACAAACCATGAATTACCTTGAATGGGCTTTGCAGCTCCGGGTGACGGTAGCGATGGACAATGAGCCCAAGAGTGGCTAATCCTATGAAGAGCCATCGGGAGAAGCTGAAGAAGTTCAGTAGATGGTAGATATCTCCAATACACACCATGGCAGTAACCAAAGGGAACTGAGCATTGTGAAGATTAAATATGGTCAATTAAACCTTGCTATGGTCCTCAAACAGGGAAGGGTGATACGGGTCATCTCCCCCACCCCCCTGCAATCACAGGTAGCTACTTCACAGACCCAACATTTCAGAGGTCAACAAACATGTTGCAAAGCACTCTCACAGACTGAAGAGTGCTGATCAAAGTTCTAAATACAAAATTATGGTGCTACAGAAAGGATGGAGACCAACAGCATTGTTGGTGCTCTATGGCCTAGGCAGGGCAATTCAAACATGCCCAAAGGCCTGTGGTACAAAGGCTTCACACAGAAGTATTTGCTAAGCTTCTAACAGGTCAACTAAGATGCAGAGGCAGTGTTATGATGGACCACTGCAGGGAAAAAAAGATGAATGGGAAGGGAGGAAGAACCCAAATCTGAGAGCCTCTCCACAAATGTGCACTTCTAGCATTTCCACTAACCTAGGAATTTCAGTTTTTCAAGTAACCGAAGGCTGGCCGAGAAATTCCCATAGAAAATATCAGGCAGCAATGGTAGGGACAGTACTTTGAAAGAATATGGCCAAGACAAAAGGGTGGAGACTTTGAGACAGTGGGTTTGAGTGTTACTACTGACATGAGAGGACTTGCTTTTTTGCAAGCTGACAGTGTCTCAACACCCTTTAAAACTTTTCAGATTCTCCGGGCTCTGCAGATGGCCATGTGAAACAAGAAAGCCAAGACTGCAAGAAGTGAGATAGGCAGATCTCCTTACCATAAGCATGACAGCAGGAAGGGGTGTATGTCTTCGAATGTGGATCATGGAGAAGAGAGGAGGCCACTGCCCTTCTCTGGAGGCCACAAACAGTGTCCTAGGAAAAGACAGGGAGCTCTATGCATCAGCATCCCACATCTGCACTAGAAATGAAAAGATCAGCAGCTGGACTGATCTCGTCATCACAAGTCTGCTCTTTAAGGCCACAGTTCTCCATTTAGCATCACTTTTCAGTGGATTTGGGAAAAAAATCTCCAAAGATTTCCATACTTCTTCAAGGACCATTTATCTCGGCATGATGCAGAGCCCACTACTGGTAGTGTCTCTGTGGTAACAGTTAGTAGTGACCTTTAGTTGAGCACAGCATGAAAATAAATGTGTTGAGGCTGGAAGCAGAAACAAGCCAGTAGGAGGTGGAGGGGCCACAAACCTCAAGTCTTTAGAAGAGAGGTTGGCAAGTTCATGGAGAGGGGTTGTCAGTCCTGATGCTCATCCCAAAAGGAGACTAGGCTTAAGATCAAGGAAAGCCTGCTTGGCTGTGCGACAGCAGCAGCTATGTGCCAGTGATAATATATATGTCTCTGTCTATAAATATAAACTACATAGAGATATACATAAACTAGAGAGAGAGAGAAATAAAGCCCAAGTTCCTCAAAGAGCAGAGCAAGTCTCTTGCCAGCTGTTAGAAAGTAGTTTTGTGTATTACAAAGATGACAGCTACAAACAGGGCAAGCTACAAAACAACAGCAGAGAGCTCCTTGCCTCCATTCCTCTCCTGAATTGTGAAAGGGTAATTAAGGAGAAAGCATTGCATTTTATAAACTTAATATCCACAAACACACCAAGCCAGAGCATCAGCTGGGCTGGAACGGAGCCCAAAGCAGCTGGGGCATGAGTGTGTAACTGGTTTTATTGCCGTCTCTGTGGTTTTGCTGGGGTGTGGCTGGCCATCAGCCAGGGAGGCCCCATCACTGTTCATATGGCCCTTCTGCAGTGATTATGTTAATGATGCCAGGAAGGGGGAGAGAAGGATGACAGAAACATGTAGAACCTCTGCGCTCTCCAGGGACTTCCCATCCTCAAAGAAAATCTCTAGCTAGGGACGTTAAGCAGGGGGATTCTCCTCACCATGTTTAATACAGGACTTGAGGGTAGCAGATCAAATAACTCATTAGCTCTTGTGCTTTGAAACATCCCTTTCATATCAAATGATCTTTCCTTTTGCAATCAAAGCTGTGAAATGGAGCTGGCTCCAGAGAGTTTGCTCAGCTCCTCAGGACCAGGAGGACGCACTTTTCCATGAGCTCTGCCCTCCTCTCCAATTTCAAGGCTCGCCCAAGGACACAGTATAGTCGCCAGTGGAGCTGGCAAGATAACTTTTCCATGGAACAAAGTTCTTATTGTTGTTTCAGCAAGGCTTGTTGAGCCTCAGCTATTGCTTTAGGAATGACCTGGCTCTGATAATGTTTCACCAAACTTAAAGCAAAGTTCTCCAGGGAGCACTTGTTTTAGCCAGAGGTCCTCATAACACAGAGACTTGTGCCCTGCAGCAAAGGCGCTGGATGAAGCCAGCAGACAATGACTCTGCTTCACTGAGCAGCTGTCATGTCAACAAAGCTTGTAGTTCACCAGAAACGTTGATATTTTACTTCAAACTGGAGTATGAAGTGTGGGAGCAGGTGAAAACCTTGGTTTTCTGGCCAGTCAGAGAGAGCGTAAACCTGGCCAGGAAAGGGAGGAAGACAACTCAAGACAGCCAGAGTGTTCTGCAGGTTATGTATTGGGAGTCAAAGGCCTTAGCTTTCTCACAAAATGCCATCCAAATGATTGTCACGTACACAGGTTATTGGTGCTTCTCTCCAAAACATTAAGCCAAAATGCAATACATTTTGAGGGATCTGACCTGGAAAATGTGAGGATTCCTCCATTCATGGTGCCAAAGCAGGACAGTGCAACGAGGACAGGGACCACTGAAATAAGGTTTGTGCAGGCTTGCTGCACAAAACTCTGGAAGAAGAGCAATCATGACTGCAGGAACATGTAGTGATCTCTAGGTAATATCAGATTCAAGCAGAAAAAACTTCCTCCAATGAAGGAGTAAAATACTTAATACTTAAAATCTTGCCTTTTTTTTACTGTTATCTCTTCATAGAACAGCTTAGGTTGGAAGGGACCTTAAAGCCCACCAGCCCCAACCCCCTGTCATGGACAGGGCTGCTTCCCAGCAGCTCAGGATGTCAAAGGCCCCATCCAACCTGGCTTTGAGTGCATCCAGGGATGGGCACCACAGCTTCTCTGGGCAGCTGTGCCAGAGCTTCACCACCCTCTGAGTTAAGAATTTCTTCCAAACATGTAACCTAAATCTCCGCTCTTTTAGTTTAAAGCTATTCTCCCTTGTCCTATCCCTACTAGATTACGTAAGAAGTCAGCTCCCCTCCTGCTTATAAGCTCCTTTCAAGTACTGGAAGGCCTCAGTGAGGTCTCCTGGAGCTTTCTCTTATCCAGGCTGAACAATCCCAGCTCCTTCAACCTTTCCTAAGAGAGGTGTTCCAGCCCTCCGGCCCTTTATCTGCAGATTCTTTTTCATTATTTTTTAAGAAAGACTAGAAGGTAATGTTTTCTAATAATTCAGAGAAACAACAAAGAAAAACGAAAGACTTTTATGAGGAAAACTATCTCCTAGACCCTTGTCAAGATTACCCCCTTCAGTATAAACCGACCACACTAAAGACAGCTATCAGTAGGGTGACAACTCACCACAGCAACAGCTGGAGAAGCCAGAACATCTTGTGTTCCCAGGGCAGTGTAATAGGAGATGTTGGTGAGCATATACCCCACAATGACGGTGATCACAGACACAATGACAGCCAGGGGGATGTTTCTGTAAGAAAGGGGAAGAGAGACACGCAGTGAACAAGCTGTTATATCTTCATTTCTCATCATGTTACTGCAGACTGCAGCTGCTGTTGGTTTGGTGAACCCACAGACTTATTTCCTCCTGTTTTGTTTGCTGGTGCTTAGGGACGCAGTGGTAGCCCAGGACTGAGGCACAAAAGCCATCTACTTCTCCAGCCTTACCGTTCGGGTCTGACCAACTCCTCACGCACAAAGCTGGTCTGGAACCTGCGCAGACACAAGGAGAGGCTTTGAAGCAGCTCTCAGACAGTGACACACTGTCAGTGAGTTGCCCTCCCATCACACCTACCAGCCTGAATATGCGAACATGCCTGCATAAAAAGCCAAGGGCAGCTTATCTGGAACCAGCGACTGCCTGTCAAAAGCATCCTGGAAGTTTTTGGTGTGGCCTACAGAGGAGAAAAAACAACAGATGTGTCAGATATGGACATCCTTCCCGCAGGCTGCATACCACCTGCCCAAACCTGGGACAGGTGTGTGTGACATCATGGGCGCCAGGTATTCAGATTTGTTGCATTGTTTTAATTTACAGTGCTGTGTTGGCATAAGTCAGGGACAGAAGAAAACTATCCTCTCCTGTTCAGCTACAAGAGATATGTCAGGAAAGGCACTGTCTGGAAGTGGGAGATCACAGAGAGGAGAAGACCTGAATTCTCCCATCCTTTCTTACAGCCCAGCTCTGATTCCCTGGCCTGACCCCTCTCCCCATCCACTGACAGCCGGATGCTGGCTCTGTTTGATGTTGTGCAGCCAGCAAGGCAGCTAATGCAGCTCCCCTGGTCCCATGCTGTGCGGAGCATGGGAACCGAGAAGAGGGGCTACTGGCGTGGGAATGGCCCTGCAGGAGGGGAAGTGGGGACACAGGGGGCAAAACAAACGCAGTAATAAAAAGTAGAGGTGATTGGATCAAAGTGCATTTTACCAGCTCCTGCAGTTTTCCTAAAAGTGCTCTGCTTCAAATAAATCTGGGCCGGCACCGAGAAGCGGAAGAGGAATGGTGAGTTTTACAAAGCCGTTCTTCTTCAGAAAAGAAAAAAAATGTACAGATCAAAGTCAGGATTTTGGTTATAGGGCAGATTTTATCAGACTTCAGAAAAATAAGGAGAGGCAGGCAGGAGCATGGAGCAGCCTCTTATCTGAAGGAAGAGCAGCAAGAACACAGCCAAAAGGAGTTGTATTTCCAACATTTTCAAATCCAAGTGGCCCTAAGTTTGGGTTCCACATCTATGTTCAGTTTTCCATTTCAAAATGTATTTAAAAGAAGAGGCACAGAGTTTGTGTGGTTGTTCCTCCCAGTGAGGCACCTCAGTTGGGCATGGGGTGTGGAGCACTGGTCCAGCAAGGCTCTGAAACAAATCCCAGTCAAAGGGGAAGGCAATGGCAGGGGGAAGAACAAAAGTGTAAGCAAAGAGAGCAGGGAGAGGCTGCGGAGCAAGGCAGACTCATTTAAAAACAAGAACAAAAATGAAGTTAAAAAAAAAAAAATACATGGATTTGAAGAAAACTAATGTAGAAAATGGAATGGGCCAATTGGGGTAGTCTTTTTATACACTAAAGTGACTGCTTATAAGTGATGGCACATAAAAAGGATTTATTGTCTGCAGTATATTAATGAGTGATTTAGAATCCCCCATGAGTCACATTAAACACAACCTGTCATCCCGGGGTCTCTCGGTGGATTCTCTCTCCAGATGTCACCGGCACTTATCCTCCTCATTGGAAGACAGTGCCAGGGATCCAGATTGCCATTTGAAGGCATCCCTAACAATAATGGCTCTGGATTTCTAGCTGCAGGGCAGACCTTCAGTTCAAAAGTGCTGCCTGCCCGAGGGGGTTTTCGCGCATTCAAAGGAGCCAGCACCAGACATCAGAAAGAAACATGAATGTTGATCCTCCTGCCTTTGTTGTTTCCTCTGCTGAGGAAGGAAATAGTGTGAAAACAGAGCTGGCTTCATCCCCTGAGTGTGAATGCCATGGGCTTTTCTATAAACTGAGGCTTGGATTAAAGCCAATACTCTTGTATCAGTCCCAGAAGATATCGTTGTGAGGTTTTATCTTATGTTTTCTTTTCCTCTGGAAATGAGCACACAATTGTGCATGAGTCCATTGTAAGTTTACTATGTTACTGCCTGTTTAGGGGAGTAAAATTAAATTAGGGGGTAAAAAGCATCAGCAAAAGCCACAGGAAGGGTAGAGATGCAGTTACCAGGGCTCAGCTGGGGGCTGGTAACTCCTTACAGGGCTGTGACAGGCTTAGGACACCAGGGGATGCTGTCACATGTCCCCCACGTCCATGGCATTCTGCACTGCTTTGGAAGGACTTCAAGACATGCTGACAGTGGGTATCCCAAAGGAAAGGGTCAGCAGAGGAGTGTGCCTCTGTCAGCCCAGGTGGGCTCATACAGCCCCACTCATTCCCAAAAAGTACTGGAGTACTGTGTCCAGGTCTGGAGCCCCCAGTACAAGAGAGACAGAGAGCTGTTGGAGAGGGTCCAGAGGAGAGCCACAAAAATGATCAGAGGGCTGGAGCACCTCCCCTACGAAGACAGGCTGAGGGAGCTGGGCTTGTTCAGCCTGGAGAAAAGAAGGCTGCAGGGTGACCTCATTACAGCCTTTCAGTACCTAAAGGGAGCCTACAAACAGGAGGGGGATCAACTCTTTGAAAGGGTAGATAACTGCAGGACAAGGGGAAATGGTTTTAAGTTGAGGGAGGGAAGATTTAGGTTGGATGTCAGGGGGAAGTTCTTTACTGTGAGAGTGGTGAGGTGCTGGAACAGGCTGCCCAGAGAGGCTATGGATGCCCCATCCCTAGAGGTGTTCAAGGCCAGATTGGATGGGGCCCTGGGCAGCCTGGTTTAGCATTGAATGTGGAGGTTGGTGTCCCTGCATGTGGCAGGGGGGTTGGAGATTCATGATCCTTGAGGTCCCTTCCAACCCTGGCCATTCTGTGATTCTGTGAAAAACCTGCGGAGAAAGCTGAGCCGGGAACACCAGCCCCACAGAAGTGACACAGCTTGAAGCCAACTATCCCACACACTCAGCCCTGAGCTGTGTACATCCAGACATCACCTACCCTGGGCCAGCAGCATCATCCCTGGCACGATGATGAGCATGAGGGCCAGCAGCTTGACGACGGAGAGAGCCGTCTGCAGCCGTGCGCTCCAGGTGACGCTCCAGGAATTGAGGGTGAGGACTGCGTCTGGGGAGGAGAGCATGCTGCAGCCCATGCTTGGCACATGCAGGAAGAACTGCTCTTGTGTTGAGGGTGATCGGGACAAAAGTGCATCCTCCCAAAGAGGGTGTTCAGAGCAAGAGATGCAGACAGAATGCCTTCAGGTCTTGGGCCCCAATCCCAGAAGATAACACCCCATGGGAAGTCTGAGGCAGAGAGGCCCCGAGACGTGGCATGGAGGGTTGTACTTACAGTAGCCCAGGAGAGAGACGAGCTTCACAGCAGGGACGGGCGCTGCACAGGGGGCAAAAAATGGCTCCAGCAGGTAGCGACCAAATGCCAGAGAGACCACAGCACTGTTGGCGGGCCTGGGGGGGGAAACCAGGCAGGGTCACACTTGGCTCTGTGGATGGCCTCAACATGGCAGGACAGAGGGAGCGAAGCTTCCTTGTAGTGCATAGACCCACTACCACACAGATCCTGTCATCTTTTTCACAGGTTTTCTCAGTAAATAGGTTAAGAGGCACAGATGCAAGAAGTTTAATCTCAACTTTTGTTTTTGAGTTAAGAATTAATCACATACGGCAGTGCTGCATGTTTCATGTGTCCTGCTTCATCTCAGTGCACATGGAGGACAGGCCATTGGGAGAGGAGGATTAGCTTTTACAGGTGGAAAAAAAAAAGCAATTTACAAATTTCTAACTTGGTATTTAACTTGGGACTAAGCCAGAAAGCTTTTTATTTTCCACAGAAGAATGTGAGAAGCTTCACGATGGAAGCAGAAAATCAGAAACTAACTTGTCATTTGCTCTCAGTGGCCAAAAAATACCACAGCTCTTGAAGGATACCAGCTGCCAGGGGGGAAGAAACAGATTCCTCAAGCACAGATCACAATGAACACATGCAACTATTTGCTAATTTTGTCTTCTTCCTTCTATCACTGACAGTCTTTAAAGTTATCCAGTTGATTGTTGTTTGTTTTTTTTTCCCATTTCCTTTACAAACTACTTAGACTGTTACCTGGCACCATAACTGAACACCGAAACAAACAAAACACAGCAGCGAACTGCAGAGCACCCAGCAAAAATCAAACAAACAAAATCTCCTACCTGATAGCAAAAAACTCTGCCCACAGAAACAAGAAACTTGGCAGAGGCCCCAGGGTCTCCAAAATATAGATGTAATGTCCTCCAGACTTGGTGATCCTTGTTCCAAGCTCTGCATAACACAAGGCACCTGGCAAAGTATAAATAAGCTTAGTAAATCATCCTTTGGATTTCCTCTTTTCTCTGTGCCTTTGAGGGCCTGAAGGAGTCTGCTCAAAATAAGCAGTGAAGCAGAAGAAGAAAAACAGCTTTTAGCAGAACCATTCCTTTCCACATTTTTGTGCGTTATGAAGTTTAGAAGTCAGTTCACTCTTCTGTCAGAGGAAGGAAATTTTCTGCTAATTTGTTTAATGATACAACTTTCCAGGGAAGTCATGTGGAAAGGTAGGAGAAAGAACCACTGCTACCCACTAACCACTAAACTACAAGAGACCCCTTTTGACCCCTGGAGGTTTGGGTTGTCCCCTCTCTTCTATGCTACACAGTGGACAGGGGATGTTTTACGAGAGATCATAAATGCTTCACGCCTTTGAGCACGATGCCCACGTGAAGGGGCTGAGTGCTATTGGGGTATGACCCACAGGTGAGATACCCCATCTGCTTGTCCCAGCTTGGGCAGCCCTGCAAGAGCCCCGGAGTGGTACAGCTGTGCCCCCCTCTCCCGCAGAGACCATTCATGGTCACACCAATGGCAAAGACCCCAGACTTTTCTGCCTGTATGTGAATTTGTGCCAACACCCTGCCCAAAGTCTTGGCAGACCCCTCACATTTTACTCAGCGGCTCTCCTTTGCTTCAAGCTTGTGTTTAAGTGTTTTGTGAAGTTGGGCTAGAAGAACCAAACAACAAATTTAGCCACAAAATTTATCAACAACTTGACGAAGAGGCAGCCAGGCCACAAGAGGAGACCAAAGGAAGCCTCCCCATGCAGGGGTTGAGCTACATGACCAGCACACACCTGATCACTTTTTGTTCAGCTCAGTTAAAAGAGCATCTGTGATTTTTCTTCAGGCAAAAATAGATCTTTCCCCAATCAACCACGCACAAGCTGTATCCCACATGTGTAGTAAAGGCAGCCTATGCTTGGCAGCACATGGAACTTGAAATACTGGAAGGCATAGCAAAGAGAAGGAACCACAATCACTCCCAGGTAAATAATTGAACGTCTCGGTTTCTAAATGCTGCATTTAGAAATGTCTCATTCCAGGGTATTTTGTCCACATGGAGTATTTTTCCTTTCTTCTTTTGTTTTTGTTTTTTTCCAAGTGGTGAAAGAGGAAGAACTTTAAAGTTACCCACTGAAATAAACACCAGCTTTCTCCCCAGAGCTGTGAGATCTTGCATTTCTCCCAGCAGCACTGTTGGAGGATTGCTGTGAAAGTGCTTGTATACAGTTAATGAAGAAAACTAAAAGCCAGGGCTTTTTTTGCATGCTAACTGTAAGAGTTACATTATTTCAGAGGAGCAGAAATCAACATGTCATCAAAAAGTCAACCCTTTGTGAGACAAGAAGGGTACTAAAAGCCAACAGCAGAGCAAACAGAGAGCACTGACATCTGCTCCATCTCCTGGCTCTAAGGTACCACCAGACTCACCCAAAACATTTTGAACAGACATTCGCCTGCCCCAGCAGAGGTGCTGGTAACCCCCAGCCTTAGCAAGCCTTTACTTCTGTGGCACTCCGAATGGGGAGATTTTGCTCCATTTCACTCCCAACTTCTTACGCTTCCAGTTTTGCTGGCTCCCCTCACCTGCTGGGTGCTCAAGCAAAAGCCGACCCAACTTCCCACTCACCGAACATGGAGAGGAGCCCACAGGCAAACCACACCACCAGGGAGAACCCCACAGTGCCCGAGTTTTTCAGCACTCCTTTGGGGGAGATGAAGATGCCGCTGCCAACCATGCTGCCGATGAGAAGCGAGAAAGCCCTCAGCAAAGTTATCTTTTTCCTCAGAAAGACAGCCTCCTCTTTTTTCTTGTCTTTCCTCATGGCTGCTTTTCTATCCCCAGGGGAAGGGCATGCATTTAGGAGATACACAGCGCCTCAGCCGTCTTCAAGGTTCACCTGTAAGACGAGGAAAGAGTGAGGGATCTGGGGCTCTTCCATTCAGGACAAGATTTTTTGCAGCAATTTGTCAAGATCTGTGGAGTCCTCCTCTACCTCGAGATCCACCCAGCAAACAAACTGCAGGTTGATGTAATGGGGCCTAAGTTGGGTAAGCATCGATATTGGCACAGCGGCAGAAAGGATATTTCAAGTTGCAAACTTAGCAATCAAGACCTTGGAAATCACTTACATTATTTTTTATATTATTCTTTTTTCAGAGGAGCAAACAGCCCTGTTAATTGAGGTACACAAATGATATGTTTCAATTTCCTATTCATCTTTGATGAGTGAAAGAGCCCTGACTGCACTTTACCACAAAGCCTTTGTTTCATCAGTGTTTCTTAATATAATGTCAAGCCATTTTATTATCAGATCACTGAAGAGCCAAGGATAACTATTGCTATCAATTGCAAGATAGAGAGCAGACAGTCAGTGATATCGGAGATGCTTTTGGTACTATTAATATGAAAACCTTTCTGGGTAACAACAGCATGAACAAGGAGCTTTTCCAAGAAAAGAGAGAACTGCAGACACTCCAGGGATCAAGTAGGCTGACTTTGATCCAGCTCTTGTGCTGCAGCGAACTCCCACTCCATCCCTCCAGCCCTTGTCCCCCCCACGACTCAGTGGCCCTTGGCTGCCAGGACAGCAGTGTTATGAGCCTCGTTTCCAGGCTGTCAGTGACAGGACACGGAGTCCACAGATTGTGCTCGGGGTCAGTTTGTGGCAGGGAATCATTCTCCACTTTCCCTCTGTTCTGGGCTGATGTCTTCATCAGGAAACTCTCTAACCACTTAGGTAGGTAAGGCAAATTCACATCAAGTAGCACAGCCTAATTTGCTATAGCAAACATGTTTGTAGTTACCCCAACAGCAAGAGGGGCATTTTATGATACTAATCAATCCTGCTAGAGCAGACAAGACAGACATGGAGTGATTTGGAGTGATTCTCCTGCCTGCCATACATCCCCTCCCTTGTACACTCTGCCTCTGTGTTTTTTCGTTCTAATGCTGTCAGTCACAGGTACAGCAAACATTTGTCCCAGCCTCATGACTGCGTGCTATTGAAAGAGAGACTTTACAAGAGAACCACATCTTCTTGTTTCCTCAAATTATTTAATAATTGTGTCAGCATGTCGGTCAGCAGGCAGCAGTCACCTACAGAAACCCAAACTCATTTTGCTGACAGATTGCATTCTCTGTCCCCGCGGTTCTGAAGGGACATTTCCCGCTGCTGCTCACCCACGACAACGCTCTGCGTGCCCCATACAATCCCACTGTAACTGAGGGCTTCTGCCCCACATCCTTGCTCATCTCCCTGCTGGAGGAAGCGGGGGCTATCACTTCTCCCCTATCACACAGATGAACAGCACATGCACAAAGCCCTCTCCTTCCAGTGGCGTTAGCTGCTTTCTCTGAGATCACGCCAAGCCTGCACAAGCATCTTTCCTATCAAGCCAGCCAAGTGAGGTTATTAAGCCCCTAATGAGCCCCAGAGGACTGCACGGACTGATGGGTCGCGGCAGCAGCGCCATGGAGCCGCTGCCCACAACATCATGGGGCTGCCCGAGGCTGGGGCTGCCACCGACCTGCAGCACCCTGAGCCCTGGGCTGCAGCAGCTCCTGGCAATTAAGAGCACTCATCGAACACCGCTGTCTGCTATTGGGATTTCTGAGCAGAAGAGAGAAGCACAGAGCATTCGTTTGTGAAGACGAATTAAAATCAGTGGGAAGAGAGATGTTTTGTGCACAGATATGGCTAAAGCACGACTGTGAGAAAATTAAAAGGGCACTTATCTGGTTGGCTGGGGGTTAAACCAAGCAGGCGCATTTGCAATCCATCAGATTCCCATTCCTTGCTGGGATCCCGGGGCGGCAAAAGGCAGCAGCTCCTCACGGGCTCTGAAATTCCACTGAGAGGGGGGAGCATAAAAAAAGGAGAGATCAAGTCAAATTTGCACACCAGGTTAATGATCCACTGTAAATAACAAACTCTCTACTTCTGTCCACATGGTGTTTTTCTTCATATACATACTATTGCCACGCAGGTGTATTTGGAGGCAAAACAGTACGGTAAATTTCAGAAAGGTGAAATCTATCAGGACTTCTTCCAGAAGCTGTTGAAGAAAAAAAAAAAAAAAAAAAAATGGAGGAGTGGGGAAACAAGCAAGAGTAATAGAAAGCTGTTTAACAGCGGTTCAAAGAGACACCTAACAGTGTGCCCAGGGAACCCACTCTCCTGCTCTGCTTCTCGCTGAATTCCAGGCATTAACATGCAGGGATGTTAATCCTGGTTGCGATGCTTAAGAATATTCACAATGTGCTTAGCCCAAAGTAAATGCACAAAGCTGCTTTTTGTTCACCCTGTGATTTAAACTACAGGCTCACATCCTTCTCGTGCAAAAATACCTTTGCTGGAAATCAGCAGCCAGTGGGACCGGAGGAAAATAGAGCCATCTCACAGCTTCCCACCTGCTGCAAGTTTACTCCACTGTTCTTCGTTTTTATCGATTTTTCTCTTTCCAAGCCATTAATCTTACCTTGCAGATGCTGCAGCATGGATGGAGATGAAGGAGATCAATGTAAAGGGGAAGCCGTGTTTGCTATCTGTAGCGGTGCCTAGAGGCCCCAGCCGAAAGAAGGACCCATCGCCACGAGCACACAGAGAGATGTCACTCTTCTGGGAAGCCATCCACAGACAAGCAAGTTAGAAGAATTAGAGAGAGAAAGCACCATCCCCAGCTGGGACCTGGAGCAAAGCAGTGACCTCCCTCCTCTCCTATCATGCAGGAAGCGGGTGGCATCCCTGGGAAACAACAGTTCATACCTCCAAAGTCCCAGTTCAATGACTTACCAAAAAAAAAAGCCCCTACCAGGGAACACTCCTAACTGTTTACAGCTGTATTTTCTTTGCGTGGGCCTCAATCAATACAATACAGCCAAGAACAGGTTAACCCCTTCCTTTTCACGTCGCGAACAACAGAGGTGTCAAACTGTTCGCCGCGGTCCCACTGTTTTCGCTTTTTTTTTTTGAGCCCATAAATGTCACTCTGATTCAATGTCTGCCACAAGGCACAGGATCTAACTAAATAAAATCAGCAGTGAATGGGAGTTTTTTTATTCATGCATGAAAGTAGCATAAATAAGCTTTAATGAGGCTGGTGGTGGTCTGTTCTGGGAACATGATCAGAAAATCTATTTAGGAGACCTGAGAGATACTTGTTTATAGACCATAATGAACACAAGAAACTGGCTGAAAAGACAAGATGTGCGCCTAGACTTCTTTTCAGCTTTCTACAGCTGTTCTACCACCCTAAATAAGAAATCCAAAGGGACAGTAGTTAATAAATCAGCTCATTCTTGCAGCCTAAGCAGTAGTAATAAATGCAAGGTGATTGCTACAGGTGTAAGCATAAGGATCATTTCCAATGCCTCCTCTTTCTACTTCACAAATTTAGTCTTGAGAGTTATCTATGAGAAGAGTGGAATGTCCTCATTTTCCTTTCTTAATGAAAATATTTTGTTAAGCTCTGACAGGAAAATGGATTTTGGCCTGGGTCACACTTACCATCTCTGTCACATTATTTAGGGGCTTCCTGCTGTCCTTTGGACAAGAGTGACGATTCCTGGAAAACAGGCTGATGAGTCTGACACGTTGCTGATGTGATGATCATCCTTTAATTGAGAACCTAAAAATGTTGAACCCACACTTTCACTCTTTTGCTAGAAATTGTTCCAACTGAGCCTGGTTTTCAAGCATGTTGTTACAGAGCTCCTTCCTACCAGGATTTCTGACCTTCACTTAGTTTAAGATTATTTATTACAATCAGTCTGCCAAAGAAGCCACTGCAAGTGCATATATTTTAATGAATAGCAGCATTGATTTATCTTCACAAGATGTACAGATTACATGATGTCATCCCACTTTTCTGAGCATCTGAGTGTAACTCTTCATTCAGCTGCCACAAGAAACATGCTTCTGTGCAGCCAGAACTCATTTCCCATGAAAGTCACGCAGGAACATTGGCTCATAAGGATTTCTTCCTTTCATGTCACCTGTGACATATGCAAAACATAAATACGTGACTGATGTGCACCTGACTAAAACAGACTCCACTCTTCTTCCACAGCAATGGCTATTAATGTTATTAATGTCTATCAGAAGGATGTACCAGAATCCCTGTGAAAAGAACACAATACTCCTTCCAAACGGGAAGGAGTAAATACCCCAAGTGCTTGCCTCCCGGCCCATCATTCCCAAAGGGCCAGCACCCAGAAAACCAGGCTCTGGGGCACAGATAAAAAGAATTTCACAAGGAAACTGTTGAGCATAGCAGGATGCTCTGTGAGGCCAGCGTTTTGGCTCAATAGCCTCTCTTGTGGGGCACAGCATAGGGAACAGTCCTTAGAGCTTTGTTCTTTTGCAGTCTGCACTCCAAGTAGCAAGCTGTTTTCACTCTCCAAATCAGACCTCCTCCCTGGAACAAGACAGTTTGTCCTATTTGAAATTGTTTTCTTAGCTGTGTAAGACAGAACACAAACAAAAATAAATCTAAACTTTTCTATCTGGTAGAAGAGATCCAACAGAAAAGTCAAATGCTGTAGCAAAGCATGGCCAATTTTTCCTAAAATGAGAATTCCTTTCAACCATTCAAAATTTTTTAAAAATAATAATAATCCTGAAATACAGCAACATTCCTGCCCTTCCTGATGATTTGTTGTGCTTCATCAGTGCTGTGGTCTGAGTTCTGTTCTGTCTTTGACAGGGAGCTAGTCCTAGCTTTTGCAGGAGAAATTTCTCCATTAACCAAGTCTTTGCTTTACCTCTTGCCCTAGCTGGGAGCTATAAAGTCCTTCCTTCCTAATACTACTCTGTGATTAGCCAGAAGCAAGCTGCAGGCTGTTCCCTGGGGAAACAGGTCCCCATCAGGGTTAGAGGTGCTGTCTAGTACAGAGGGACATGGTTTGGTGGATGTGGCAGTGATGGGTTGAAGGTTGGACTAGGTGATCTCAGTGGTCTCCTCAAACCTTAATGAGTCTGTGATTCTATTCTATGACTGCCACACAGCCCAGGAGCTGCTATGAGGGGCGGGGGGGGGGGGGGGGGGCAGTTAATCAAGGCCAACGTCCCCATCAGTGCTAGGACAACAGCCCTGTCATCCTCTATTATCCTCCATCTGCTTTCAGATGACAATCCAACGTCAAAATCTTAGAAACGTTCTACAAGAACAGGACACATCTTATGAAATGCCAAAGTGGCCCCACTCCTCACCATCTGCACTCTCAAAGAGGACATTCCCTACTAATGCAAGCTGTTTTATCCAGCCATGGAGACAGTTCTCCCCTCTCAAGATGTTTTGTTGATGCAGAGGAAACCTTCCCCTGCTCCTGCACATTGTTGGATGGTGAGCCCCATCTGACGGAGGTTCCTGACCTAACCCCACTTTAACCATCTGGAACTGAATTCTTCCAGGACTGATTGTAATAAAATGCCTCTTTCCATATTGCCTCGTATATTATGCTACATTCCTCCTTAATCTCACTGAAATGCTGCTGATTTATCACCCCAGGCCTCCAGCTCCCCTAAGGCCTCTATCACAGTGCCTGGCTTTCTTCTTTCTCTTCCTGTCTTGAGGGAATTCAAAAGAAAATTTAAACATAAAAAAAAAGGAAATCCTTCACACTGGGATTATCCACACACTCATGATTGCTATTCACCTTTGATGTAGCTGTCTAACTGATGGTTAATCCTCAGTATTTTGTGCTAACTGTCCCACTGCAGTACCTGAAGCATGCACGGCCCAGACTGCATCGAACATACCTCAGGATGTGGGGACTCTCCTTTTGGCCTCTGTTCAGCTGTTGCTCATTTATTAAAATAGAAGCCAAAGGCACAATTACACTGGAGGGAACACATTTCCTTGTTAAACTTCTCTGGCTTTCATCCAGAATTTCTCAAGCTATAGAGATTTGTGTTTTACTGCACAGAGTTTCAGATTAATTGCTCACCATTCCCTGTGCCTCTGATGGAGCGGAGGAACATGAGTAGGATTTCTCTGACCAGAAACACTACCTCATCCCCCACAAAACAATACAGGAATGCACATCTTTGGTTTCTGACCATCCATCCCAGGTAACAGGGAGCAAGAGGTGGGAGAGGATTTGTTAAGGATGGTGGTTACCAAAAGGGACAGGATAACGACAGGAAACAGCTCATGCAGAGCTTTAACCCCAGGTCTGGAAGGAGTCCACCAGGCTGTGCACAGAGGTCCTGCTTTGTGACTGCAGTGAAGCAGAAATATGTTATTACAACTCACGATCTAGGGAATGAACATCTGGCACCGGATTCCCTAAGCACTCACTAACTATAGCCTGCTAAAGCAGATGCTGAAGTGCAAAGGCACACCAGAAGCACGTGCTGAAGGGCCATTCAGATCATGACTGTAAGGAGACATCATTCTCTCAAAACCTTATCCCAATAATTGCATCTACATACCTTGGTAAGGGATGGCATTGTGTCATTGTGTCACCATAGTAATGAGTGTGCTGCCTGTGCCAGCTTTCCCTCAGCCCAAAGGACAGAACCAAAAACCCAACTCATGTGCCCTTCCAGGTAACATGAAGGACACCTCCCATTTTCACTCATTTTTAGTGAGAATCAGATTCTAGGAAGAAGCATGTCAATAACAGTAGATCAACATGCTCACTGGGAAGGTTAAGTCAACATCAGACCACGTTTATTTAGTTTTAATGTAAGTACAGTCACAGAAGTGTCAGCTGGAACAGATCTCAGGACACCGCTGGTCCTGTGCCCCATGAGAAGCAGGGCTGTTACCAGTGCTAACTCAGATCAGCCATGGATTTCTCTAGCTCAGTTTTAAAAACCCCCAAAGATGGGGAGTCTCTGTTCCAGGTGCAGGGCTTCACCGCCTTCCTGGAAGAATCCTCCCCCAGCATCCACCCTGAACCTCCCAAGCCACCCATCATCATCCACAGCCACATCATCTGCCACTACGGGCACCTGCAGCAGCTCAGCTTCATGTCCTCCTGCACAGATCTTTGGTGCTGCTTCTTGCCTTGTCAAACCAACCCCAGAGACTCACTCCTCCACGTTTCCCTGAAGTCCTCGGACTCAGCAGAACTGTGGGCTGAGATGGCTGAAGCACAGAAGGCTACAGCCTAGAGAAAGGTGCCAAGTGGATGTTCCCCAGCATGACAGCTCCAGCATGGGTAGCTCATCCATGGTGCTCCCTTGACCATATCTCCCCTGAGCTCCACATCCAACCAAGTGTCTGCCTGTTTTTAGGGTGCACTATTTGGTTTTGATGTAGTTTTAGGTTTTCCCTCTTTTTTCCATCCTGGACTTAGAACCTCTCCGTGATCTCTGCTTGTCAGCCTGATTGCATCATCCACTGCAGGCTGTCAGCCCGATTGCATCATCCACTGCAGGTAACATTAGCAAGAATAGAAGGAAAAACAAACAGCACTTCACACAACACGCAGGCCCAGTGGCTGAGAGCACTTGCAGCCAGCAGAGGCTACAGACCTCGGTCAGGTTGAATACAGACCTGCGTCACTGAAGGGGCAGGAACTACAGTTGTAATTATCCATGTTGAAGTTGAGGTCACTACATCTCTTGCTTCAGGAGCAAATCTGAGCACAGCAGGGAACCCCAGGAGAACATTTCCTTTGCGCACAGCCCAACAAGGCTCTGAGTGCCTGCTGCCCAAAGGAAGGAATGCTGCTGTGATTCAGAATGCATGTAGTTTACGCACAGAGACAGGAAAGGAACTTCCATTGCAGGACAGGGCCATAGCCACAAGTGGCACTGTGATCTGGGGCCCCTATAGCCAGCACCAAGGTTCACCATCCTGAACATGGAAGAACTGAGGTCAGCACATCTCCCGGGTGCCTTGAAACCATACTGACCAAAACACCCCCAGCCCTTCCCAGAGGACAGAGAGAATGAGGAGAGCAGTGCTCACCTGGGAGGAGCAGCAGGGGAGGATGGTCACCTGCAGCAGATGGCTGCCCTGGCATTGCCAGTGGTGCTGGCAGGATCCTCCCTGCAGTACGGGTGGTTTTCCAGAGGTGTCCTTCATGAGAGAGAGTGTTGCAAAACTCCAGGCCTCTGGAATTTCATACCAATGCAGCTGCTCAAATATAATTGTGAAAAATATTAGCAATTGAATTGTGAAGGCTTTGCAAAACAGCCAAGTACAAAGAAAATAAACTAGCATGCTGTGCTTGATGTAAGCACACAACAGTCTCCACATGTCACTGGAACCAGTGCGTTCTGCACCAGCTAAACACTGCTTCTGAAGACAGAAAAACATTTCCAAAGGGAGTGGCCGTACAGCCATGGCCAAGCCCTCGCTCTATCACAGCGCTGGTGAGCCCTATGGGCTGCCCTGCCATGCATAGATGGGCTTCAGGGACATGAGACCTCCAGCCACAGACTAGGACTCTGCACTTAGCAAGGCTCTGGGTTAAAGCATCCTTCTGCTTAGCTGTGAAATGCTGTCTTGTACAGGCCCATGGGGAGACACAGACACAGTGGTCCCCAGGCTCTGTTGTCTCCTAAAAGCCTACAGCCAGCACCCACAGGCTTAGTGCCTTACCTTCCCACAGGGAGAGCTTGTGCTGCTTCAGGTTTTATAATCATAGGATCATCAACATTGGAAAAGACCACTAAGATCACCCAGTAAAACCATCAGTGCATCCCCACCCTGCCCACTGACCGCGTCCCTCAGTGCCACATCCATGTGGTTCTTTACGTCTCCAAGGATGGTGACTCCACCACCACTCTGAGCAGCCTGTGCCAGCAAGAGGAAATGTTTCCTAGTATCCAACCCAAACTTCCCCAGTACAAAATGAGGCCCTTACTTCTTGTCCTATCACTGTTACCTGGGAGAAGAGGCCAACCCCACCTCGCCACAACTTCCTTTAAGGTTGTAGGGGGCAATAAGGTTTCCCCTGAGCTTCTCTTCTCCAGACAAAACAACCCCAGTTCCCTCAGTCACTTCCCATCAGACTTGTGCTCCAAACCTCTCACAGCTCCATTCCCCTTCTCTGGACATGCTGAAGGGCCTCAGTGTCTTTCTTGTAGTGAGGGGCCCAAAACTGAACACTGCAGTCCACTGCAGAGGGACAATCATCAACTACCTCCTGCTGGCAATGCTATTTTCTATACAAGCCTGGATGCCCTTGGCCTTCTTGGCCAGCTGATCACACACCTGCTGGCTCACGTTCAGCTGGCTATCAACTAACATGCCCAGATCATTCTCCTTCATGCTGCTTGCCAGACATTCTGCCCCCTTGGTCTTGTTGAACCTCATCCCATTGGGCTCAACCCAGCTATCCAGCCTGTGCAGATCCTTCTGTAGTGCTTTCCATCCCCCAGGCAGATCATTTCCTCCCAGCTTGATGTCATCTGCACTCTTACTGAGGGTGCACTCAATGCCCTCATCCAGGTCATCCGTAAAGATATTGAACAGGACAGGACCCAATACCACCCCCTGGGGAGCACCACTCATGACCATTCACCAGCTGGATTTTACTCCATTCACCAGCACTCCCTGGCCCAGCCCTCCAGCCAGTTTCTTACCCAACTAAGAGTGTACCCATCCAAGCCATGGGCTGCCAGCTTCACAGAGCACCGTGGAAGGGAAGGAGGCGTTCAGACTTGCGGCAGCATTTGCACCTGCCATGCACTGGTAAGGTCTCTCTTCTCCTCCAGCTGTGGTGGGCCTGAGGTGGGCAAATACATCTCTGAGCACAGTGCCATGGAAGTGCCTCATCCTGGAAGCAAGGAGAGGGAAAAGTGAGAGCAGTAGCTCTGGCAAAGGAAATGAGGGGTACATAGGCAGAGAGCAGTGAGAGATTAAACCATCAGATTGAAAAGGAAGGGTAATTCCCCAGAGAAGAATATAAGCGGGGGAGGGGTGGAGAAGGAACAGATTGCAGCTCCATAATGAGGCAGACAGCGTTTCCCTTGTGATCTGCCCAACATCTAGTTGGCTTTTCTGACAGAAAAAAAGATCCTGTGCTACTCAGAAATCACTGGTGGAGCGGGTAAAGCTCTCCCAGGAGTGGATGGAGAAAGGCGAAAGACAGCAAGCTGCTGTTCCTCACACCCAGCCCCCAGTTCCCTGTATTTCAATAGGCAAATAACAGCTCGGGGTCAATAGTTGCAGCCTCTTTCCTGGAACTGCAGCAGCTGGAGCCAGCAGCCAAACTACTAAGTGGGAGATCTGGGGGTGCAGTCAGCTCCTTTCGTTGCCTGCAGCACGGCACTATTTGTGGCAGAGAGCAACAGCACATCTCTTCTGGGCTGCGGTTTGGAAGATAATATTGCATTTTAGATGGGGTGGGAGCAAAACCAGCAACATACTGGGTTCCTTCTTGGCAGAAGTTCTCAGGAACAAATGGGCAGTGTGTTAAACACCCCTAACACAGACCCCACAGTGTGTTTGTCTAAACAAGAGAAGCCAGAAAGAAGCCCGATTGCAGTTGATTCATTTTCTCTTTCCTAGAGAATGAATTAATCTATTCATCTAATTCATTCTAGAGAATGAATTTCCCAGCTCTCAGAGTTATCAGACTGATGCATGCCTTTAGTACTAAAGTACCTGAAACAAAAGAAGCAGCTCAGCACACAGGAAAGCTCTGCAGGCACAGCGTTGACCTACGGCCATGCAGAGCTCAACCCTGCAAATACACCCCCCACCTCCAGAGCTCGCTGGAGGATGCAAACTTACTGAGCTCCCTCCTGCCATTCAGTGGGAAGATGAGCACAGAGACAAAGCTGCCCTCACAGTGCTTCCTTATGATGATACACAAAGGCCTGGTTTGCATCGATCAAGTCCAGGAGCTGCCCACTGCTTTTGCTTCATGAATGCATCCAGCACAGCACCAACATGCCAGGAAGCCCAGGTTCTGCAGGCAGAAACCTAAGAGCAAGGTACTCCAGCTCCCTTTCGGCATGATACACTCTCAGACACGACACTGCAGTACACTGCTGCTTATATGCACAGCCGTTCCTTGAAATGTTCTCCCTGCTCTTGGAAAGATAAACTTTCTGTATAAGCAGTCAACTGCCAAATATCTCTATTGTGTTTCCTCTCACAGTCTAATTACTCAAGCTTGCTGAAAGTATCAGCATAAATTTTTCGTGCTGTGCACAGAAAAATCTCTGCAGCCAGTTCTGGCTTCCTTTACGTGCCTCAAGGACTCACATCAGTAAGCACCCAGGCTCACGCACAGCTACACAGGTCCAGGCTCACAGATTGAAGACTTCACAGCAGCACCACACCAGCAAGAGCTACTGGTTGTCACACAGCCATGCGACATCCTCAGCACAGGACTCCAAGTCAACAAAACTCCTTAGGAGATGAATGTGCTGTAGGCACACAGTAGGCACAAAAGGTCACCTTGTGGCATTTTAGTGTTGCTGTGGACACCAGGTGAAATGGTTTTAAGTTGAGGGAGGGAAGATTTCGGTTTTATGTCGGGGAAGCTCTTTCCTAGAGATTGTGAGGTGCTGGCACAGGCTGCCCAGAAAGGTTGTGGATGCCCCGTCCCTATTGGTGTTCAAGGCCAGGTTGGATGGGGCCCTGGGCAGCCTGGTCTAGCATTAAATGGGGAGGTTGGTGGCCCTGCATGTGGCAGGGGGGTTGGAGATTCATGATCCTTGAGGTCCCTTCCAACCCTGGCCATTCTGTGACTCTGCGAGTTCCAGCCTTCCTTCTGACAGGACAAGAATCCAGCCCCTGCCACGTGGAATTATGATGGACTGGATTTTTGCACCACAGTGTTTGCAAAAGGCTTGAATATACTTACACCCTTCTTGATGGAGCAGCTATTCAGGTGTTATCATCAGTTATCGTCCTACTGCCACATTGTCTTCTCCTACAAATATTTTCATCAGATGTTGGCCTGATGTTCGTTCGGCCCTTTATTCCAGGACACTTGCTTACAGAGGGAGGTATGTTTCTGGTTGCTGCTAATGTCACATGTTTTGTTAAGGAAAATTTGCCTGTCAATCTGCTTGGCCATGATATTTCTGAAAACAATAACAAAAAAGAAAACGCCACTTAAAATGGACCTCAAGTCACCAGTGACCAAAGCACTCCTCTTCATCAGTTTTGCACACAAGGGATGAATTATCAGTCCTTATGTTTTGTCAGTTTTGCACACAAAGGATGAATTATCAGTCCTTGTGTTTTGTTAAAGCACTGTGCCTGCCTCATACGAAGGGATGTTTCAAAAGCCACTTCTGTCCCAATTCACCTAAATCAAAAAGTTTAACAGGACACGTAGCTGCCCTGCAAATACCCATGAGTTTTTTTCCTAATTCAACATAGCAATAGAATACCTTCAAGGATAACAACTGATCTGCCCAAGTCAACAGCACGCAGTTTTCCAGACTGAATCATAGAATCATGGAATGGTTTGGGTTGGGATGGACCTTCAAGATCACAGAGTTCCAACCCTCTGCTATAGGCAGAGACGGATCCCTCTAGACCAGGCAGCTCAAAGCCCCCATCCAGCCTGGCTTTGAATGCTTCCAGGGAGAAAGCATCCACAACCTCGCTGGGCAGCCTGTTCCAGTGTCTCACCATCCTCACAGTGAAGAATTTCTTCTTGTTATCTAGAATAAATCTGCCTTTTCCCAGTTTAAAGCCATTTCCCGTCATTCTGTTGCTACATGCCCTTATTAAAAAGCCTATCTCCAGCTTTCCTGCAGGCCCCTTTCAGGTACTGAAGGCTGCTATCAGGTCTCCTTGGAGTCTTCTCTTCTCCAGTCTGAACAGCCCCAGCTCTCTAAGCCTGCCCTTGTAGATGAGGTGCTCTAGCACTCTGATCATCTTCTTGGCCCTCCTCTGGACCCACTCCAACAGCTCCACATCCTTCTTATGTTGGGGACTCCAGAACTGGACACAGTACTCCAAGTGGGGTCTCACGAGAGCAGAGGGGCAGAATCACCTCCCTCGACTTGCTCCACATGCTTCTCTTCTTGGATGTTTTATTGAGATCTCTTCTTCCCCCTTCACTCTTCGCCAATTCAGTGGAAGACAGGTTGCAAGATGGATCCCAATGGAGAGACATTTGGAGTCTTTCTTTGCTGTGACACTGAAGTAAAGCTTTTAACAAACGTAGCACAGCCTCACAGATGAAATCACATTGAATTCTCACCCTCAGTGCCTAAAAACTGATGAACTGGCAAAAACCCTTCTGACTGTTTTATTGTGTGCAGAAATGCTTAAGAAAACAGAAAAGTGCACGCAGGCTGCAGGAACTCTAGCAGCTAGGCAGCGTGTGTCAAGGTAGGGAAGCAACACTGAGGACCTAAGCGACAAGAAGAGGAGGGTTACAAGATGAAGGCACAAGAAAACCCTGCTGCAATGCACATTTGCTTCATTCCCATGTCTCCTCACAGGCATCTCCGACTACATAAAATGGCAGCCCATGATGTTGTGTTTCTGACCTTACTACCAAAAATTCCCAAACCTCCCCAAGTAGCACAAAACCATCACAAACCAAAACCACAGACCTGGAACAGATTGCTATTTTCACTTCCCTTCTCTCTCTCTCCAAAACTTCCCCCAGAAATATTAGTCAAAACATTTTGGTTTTACGAACAGCAAGACAAGCAATGCCCCGTGTCTGAGTTACGTTGCAATAAAAGTAGAATAACTGTTTGGAATCGTTTTTCCTCTAACCAGAAGCGGCGTCAAAAGCGGCATCAAAACCCAATGTCTTTTCACACAGGACGTGGGTGCCAAGCATCAGCATCCCATACACAACTCCTGGCTTTGTGGGAATTGCCGGTGAAGCCACAGAGCAGCTGAGAGGTGCACTCGAGAGATTGGCTTCTTCCTACAATGGGGGCATCCCTCTGGTTGTGTGCGACCCTCCACTTCAGCTTACCCTGGGGTACCTCAGCACCACGGTCTCCCACCGTACAGCCCTGGCAGTGGAGGAAGTGTTGGCCTCCGAAGCGGCAGCCGTGCTGAGTGCGGCCCTTTGTTTTCACCGGATACGTTCAGGGCAGCACAGAAAGAGCAGTCACATCTGGGACCCTCTCGAGGGGCTGCTGGCAAAAATCCAGAGGCTCCTTAGAAGAAGCGGCAGATTGTGGGTTTTGATGCCTTGGGCAGGATGTCTGCTTCCACAATGGCTGGGGAAGGAAGGAATAGAAGAGGAGATGGTCTGATAAGAGCACAGCTGTGATAAAAGGACTCTGTCTGTTCAGTATTCATTTATTTGAGCAAGAAGCAAAGTGCCCACAGTCACTGCATTACAGATGTTACAGTCTCATGCCTCAGCAAAATGGGAACTGGTCAGACTAGAGGCGATGTTAAATGCCAGCACAGAAACAGGCGCAGAGCAGAGCAGCGGTGACAGACAGGGGTCCTTCTCAACTGTTGTTAAAATCATTTCCTCAGCCTTTTGGGGTCTCCATCCCGCTTTGTCCCGGGCAGGGGCAGCTCTGCAGCTGCAAGATGGAGAGCTGTGCTTTTGGAAGGGCGGCCTCTCTTCCATAATGAAACTCCGGGCCTTTTACTTACAAATTTGTTCTGCTGAGAGCATTCACATCGGTGGAGCGCAGTGACCGGGCGGCCCATCAAGAGCTTTAGCAAGGCTTTCAAAAGCACCGCTCCATGGGAGAGCTCCTGCTTTTGGCTGCCAGCTGGCCTTCGCACCGGCCCGGCTCGCGTTTTGTACGAAGGGAAGACCGAGATTCCAGGAGCGCGTTTGTCACCGTCACATTCCCTGCCCACATCAGGCCGCTCGCAGCGCAACGGAGCACCGTGGGCTCCGCCTGGCGGTCACTGCTGCCGTACCGACATCCCCGCGCCCTGAGCCCGCAGGGAAAGATATGTTACTTGAACGCGGTTCTGCTCCTTTCTTTTAATCCTGAAAAGGCGTAGTTTTAAACGGAAACAGAAAACGAAGTATATATTTTGCATTCCCTGCTGGTTGCAGATGTGGCTAAGCAGCCGCACATCCTTTCTTCTCGCTTTGATTCTCCTATAAAAATCAGGAGTTCTACTCAGAAAGTAGCATGCACATTGCACATTTTCCTCTTAGCAGAAGAAATAATTTCGATTGTAGCTTCAAAGGAAGAACAGAAAACTCTTCCTTATTCATCCTGGGGGTATTCCATCCCTGGAGGCACTCATGGCCAGCTTGTTTGGGGCCCTGGGCAGCCTGAGCTGCTGGGGGGCAGCCCTGCCCATGGGAGGGAAGGTAGGGCTGGGTGGGCTTTGAGGTCCCTTAGAGCCCAAGCCATTCTGTGACCCTGTGACCAACAGCCAAAGGCAGACATCCTTCCTATCTTCCTTCACATCTGCTGAAGACTTACAGAATCACAGAATGGCCTGGGTTGAAAAGAACTACAAGGATCATCGAGTTTCAACCCCCCTGCTATGTGCAGGGTCACCAACCAGCAGACCAGGCTGCCCAGAGCCACATCCAGCCTGGCCTTGAATGCCTCCAGGGATGGGGCATCCACAGCCTCCTTGGGCAACCTGTTCCAGTGCGTCACCACCGTCTGTGTGAAAAACTTCCTCCTAATATCTAACCTAAATCTCTTCCGTCTCAATTTAAAACAATTCCCCCTTGTCCTAACACTATCCACCCTCATAAACAGTCCATAAACTCCATAGACTCCATACAGGATCTGCAGGGCAGGAAAGACAAAGGGGAGTTACCCACATCATTTTTTGAGATTGGGGCAGAACGGAAAATTCTATTCTACCCAAAATGAATGGACAAAAATCCCTACAGGAAGCTAAATTGTAAGTAATGATGTTAAGCCATCATTAAGGGCCTGCATTTTTGGTTAAAACCAAACCTGCACAAGCACCTACCACCCAACGGCTATTCTCTCAGAAAAGTTACATCACAAAGAAGCAGCAGTAACACACAAATGAAACAGAAGGTGGAAAAGAACACAGTACCACAGTTTTTGCACAGACTGTTCTCTAGTGATGGTTTCTACTCCCCTCTGGCTGGCTATTAGTATATGGTACTATGGCACTGCAGAGGATCTTTTCATCTGTTTGTAACATGGATTTGGTTTTCTCCATATGAATGCTGCTATTCAGGTAGGAGAAACAAAAACATGCTCAGAGCCTGGCTGTCAGTCGCTGAGCTGATGTGCTTTGGAACTCACCTTTGTCTGAACATGGCATCAGATCTTTCCCTGCCGGTAGACCTTACTAACAGTACACAGACAAAACCTCCCATGTAAGAACTACTGAACCCAGCAACTCGAACCAGAAAGGCTCAGTTTAGAAGCATGACGTTGGCCCTCAACATCAGAGACAGCTGTTGGTGGTATGGCAGTGAAGGCTGAACTTTCCTGCCGTACCAGCACATGTTGCCGTGTGACACATGGCAGCAGAGGGGCACTCTGACACGATGGCACCTGACCTGGAAGTGAGTATTGAGGTAAAGGTGTGTCATTCAATTTCTCCATGCAGGGGAAAAAAAAAAAAAAAAAAAAAAAAAAAGGCACCCACTGACATTCATCAGCAGTTGCTGAATGTTCATGGAAATCAATCCGTGGATGTGAGCACAGTGAGTGATGTGTTCCAGTAGTGGTGACAGTGGGTCACCTCCAGCGGTGCAGATAGTTACGAATGCAGCATGGAGGCTCTCATTCATCACTGTTGAAAATGTACAGTTACCGGTGGTGACTAGGCTGAAAAATAGTTTCGTAGCTGAGAATTTGGTCTATAAGAGCACTGTACTCTTTGCAGCTGTTGTAGTGCCCATGGAAATAAATAGGAGGCAATACTTTTGGAGTGATCTATATAGTATTACTTTCTGCATGCCTCTCAGATGCATTAAATTCTAGAAATTAGTAATTGCAGGTTCTATGTCAGAGAATGATCCTCTCTTAATATCCTCCAGGTTAGATCCTTTGCAAAGGTGACTAGAATCTAGATGTCCTAGTTCAATCTTCCTGGCAGCTGATAAAGAAATCTAAGCTAAGATATCCGGAGATCATCAATAATAACCTCAGTGAGGCCATGTAAGCAAGAGAAAGAGGAACCAAAGCAAGAGAAGGAGATCAGCACAATTTCAACATGAAGCTGTTCATCTGCCCCGAATCATCTTCTGTCCCAGTACAACGGAGACACGAATGCTGATAATGGAGCACTGCAGCAATAACATGGCTTTCCAAGCAGAGCTAGATGACAGGAACACCAGATGAGGCTCCATCCCACTCCGTTTTACTGAAAGTAACAATGCAGGTATGACATAAAGCAAAGTGAACACTCCTTAGAAAAAGCTTTTCCTGCATTGCAAACTGGAGATGTTTGTTTCACGTTACACCAGTGGTAGCCTGAAAGACCCTCCCCCTGCTGGAAGCAGCCCCCAGAGGGCAGTGGATAGGGATGGGAGCCTTCCTGTAAGCCAGTTGCAGTGAGACCAGCCAGCATGCCAACCAGCTGGGACAAGGACATCCCTTCTGCCTTCCGCAGGGCTCAGCAGTGCTGCAGGCTGCTTTCTCCTGCCTCCCGAAGGATGCGCTCCCCTCTGCTGCCTGGCCATTTGCTCTGAACCTGGTGTTCCCCCCCACCATGACACCCCAGAGGCCCTCAATCACATCAGCAAAACAAAGGCCTTCCCTTGAGAAGAATTCCTGCATAAGATGGCAGCTCCCAGGCAGCAGGGCTGGGCAACTGCTGAGACAACTGTGGGCATCTCTGTGTTATCAGAAGTCTTCAGAAGGGCTGTAAAAGGAGCGACCTGCAGCACCACCCAAAGAACATTCTCACTGTAACATCTTTAAGGACGCATCACCACATCAGCGTTAATTCAGACCCCATCAAATCAGTGCATGCAGGTAAGAAATCAGAGGTGGGACTGAAGCCAATTGTGCAAATCTAAGCAGACTCTTCCCTAGACAAATAAAACCTTAGTGCTTCTAGCAGCAAGTCAACCCTACTTGTGTCTTATTACTTGCAGCCTTTTCTATCACCTGACAGCCTGATATTTTGGGTATTAAGTTCATTCACAGAATCACAAGGGTTGGAAGGGGCCTCCACAGATCACCTTGTCTAACCCCACTTTGGTGCAACTCCTCCACACAAATGAAGTGCCACAAGAATGTTTGCTTAATGAATAGCATGATAATCATCTTGCATTCTTCTAAGTTCTTCTAAGTCAGGCAAAAAACTACCTTCCTTTACTGGTACGGTTTCTTTTCTGTTTTGTACCACAAAGCATATTTTGGTCTAAGTCATCAGAGAGCTCCTTTGACACCTCCTTATCCTTTCAAGGAGTCACAACAGTTTGGCACAGAATGACATTCATGTTTTTCTTAAAGCTGTAAAATTAAAAATTGAACTGGAAAATACAGTGTGAGATGGCATGAGTGCAAAAGTAAATATGTTTATTATTTGAGAAATCTCTGCTTGTCCCAACCAACCAGTAACGATAAAGAATTTAAAGACTACTGACAGTGCTATTCTGCTCTCAATTAAATGTGATAACGAAAGGAGCTGTGAGGACAATCCTTCCCTCATAAGTGATGGTTTAAACACTAGCATGGTTGGAGTTTAGTAACCAGTTTTCTCTATTGTATAAAAACCTGTGGAACCAGAGCCAAGAGAAAATGTGGGACAGAAACAAAGAACACGTCATTTTCCCCCTCTTTCTACTACACTAAGTGCCATATAAAACACAGCTTAAAAGAAAAAAGCTATCGAGGGCAACTCTGCTGAATGCAGTCTGTAAGTTAGCAGTTCAGAGCAGCAGCCCTGGGGCGAGGACATGAGCACAGGAACATCTGTGTGGAGAGGAGGAATTCCACACGCACTGCTCTACATGTATTTCACATCCTCCCAATACATCAGTGAGATGGATACAGGATCACTTCCCCCTATGAACTTCACTCACATGGGACCTGTGTGATATCAACATGAAGTCTTTCTGCTTTCTGTACAAATTCAGCTCTTCGAGAGGAATTCACTTTGAATGCCCTCCTTCCTCAGTAGACATAGGAGCTGTATGATCCCACAGGCAGTCAGCTGCCTCCTGGGGAGATGCACATTAACCATACAGAAAGGGCTTGTCCAGTGCCTGCCACATGGCAGAATGTGAAACAATTCTACACGTGCAAGTTGAGCGCAAGACATCCCTTACAAGACGAGCCTCACTGTAACATTACATACTCAAAGATCCTCCGCAGAACTGCAGAAACTCCCTAACACAAATCAGCAACCTGAGAACAAAGCATGCGACCCACCATCATTTTCGAATAAACACTAGTATGAAAAGGCAATCTCATCAAACCACATTTCCACAGCATGGGTCCTATCTCAGCAGACTCAGCAGCAGTTCATACAGTTTGGTTGGCTTTTACATCTTCCAGAACAGAAAGCTGACTTAGATCTTTACCACTTACCACCAAAGTGTATGGTTCAAGAGCAAATGTTTCTTCCTGATAAGCAGAACATTATCATTATTTATAATATATTAATTATATATATTATATTAATATATTATTATATTAATTGTATAATAGTAACATTATTATTTACTCACTGCAGCAAATGAAACATTCCTTATGATGAAACTTTCAAGCAAAGCACCACAAAGAAGCAGACTCTTTGTATACTATTCTTTTAGTTGACTCACACGTTCCAAATAATATTTTTCCAAGACCAAAGTAAATACAGCAGTATCAGCACAGATAAGTAGACCTATTAAGCCAAACAATTTAGGTGTTGGTAGCACTTATTCTAAAGAGTGAATATAACTGGCTTCAGAGAGAACAGACCTCAGTCTCAGACTCTATTAGGTGGAATCCTACAAGCTCTGGTAAAGAGAAACTATTCACCATCTCGATCACCAGGTACTTCTTCCGCAGGTGAGCATTTCAGTCACTGGCTGCTGTAGAAACAAAGGCATTTGAAACTCGGGGTCATATCAGAATGAGTGATAACATTCTGTTTTTACAGTTTCAGTCTTCATTTACTTTTGGCTTGAGACAGTTGATGCTACTGACCAGCAGTAAAAGCATGTTATGGGCACCCAGAAGAAACATGCCCACCCAAAGAAATAAAGCACTCAGCATGACTGACTTCACCATATCCGTTCGACTACCCACATTTCCATTAACAACCTAACATTAAAGTGGAAAATAAACGAGGAGGAGGACTGGTTGTGTTCTCTAATTGGCTAACACAATAGCTTCATAAGTTGAACAGGGGATGTAAAGCCCTCCAGGGAAAGAATTGACTTCCACAAAGTGCACCCAAAACTAACCTGGTAGGCACCTTACAGGGGGAGGAGGTACTACATCACCACAATTCTACCTCAAATTCAGCAGTATATTGTTCACACACACACACACACCACCAATCTTCAGTTTTCAGATACCAAAGAAATGGTACCTTGTCTATTCCTTAACCTGCAATTCTTTTGCTATATTTAGTAGCCTTGAAGCTTTTAAATTCACCTGTCCATTAGGGAAGAACAATCCACATTAAGTATTTCTCTATCCTCCCCAAACAGGAAACAGAAAACCAGTAACCCTAACTTATAATGGAAATCCATTTCCAGGTGCCAAAGCATCACTTAAAGCAGCACCTTTGAGGTATTTCAGTGTTCTCCATTGTATTATCCTATCTATGATCACGATACAGAAGTCAAAGGAAAAAGCACTGGAGTAGCTGGCAAGAACATAAGGACAAACAGTAAACATGCTTATCTAAGTTTTTACACACATATGAATTTTTGTGTTCCACTAATGTCCTCTCAAGCCTACCACTGCACGACCAAAACACGGGTATGAGCAGTGAGTTGTGTGTGACAAGTCCAGATGAGTGCCTGATGGAAGTGCCTGGGTTGCAGCACTGTGCTTGGCCAACCACAGTCATTGCTTCTTTAAAAAATATGTTGCTGCTCTGACAGAGCAACAGCTCTTTCTGATCTTCGGCAAATCTCTGGCTAACCAAACTGCTAATGAATTTTAACACATTAAAAAAAAAAGCAAAAGAAATGCCAACAGGAAAGAAACTATTTTCTGGACATACACTTCATTTTCATCCTCCACTTAAACCATAACTTTTCCTTGTGATTTCTTACTCAGTGCAAATAAAACCTGGTTTTGAAACAGCATAGAAGTTTCTACCCCCAACACTTACATGACTACCATGCTTTACACGTTAGGCTACAGAACACAGCTGTGTGTTATTTATTAAAACTCTTTCAGTCTTACACTAGAGCAGGACATGGTTTGATGAGAACAGCATTCTTGCTCTTTGCCTGCCTTGCATGTGGTCTGTGAAGAGACCTCCCAGTCATCACAGCCAACCGTAAATCCTCTGTAAACTAAGAAGCCCAACTCAAGAAATAAACTTGTGTAGCTGCAGAGGATGCCAACAACTAAACACCTTTTACCATCTGATCTTTCCAAGCCCATTCCAAGCTGCACCATTTGTCTAAGGGTCTCACAAGATGACCATCACTGGAGTCTGGGCATCTGTCCAGGCACAAGGTTCTAGTTGTTCAGTAGCACAGAGCACTGCGAGAAGGGGAAGAAAATGCGTTACATTGAGTGCAACACAGTGATGCTTCCATAACCTCCAGGGAGAGCAGTACCCACATGCCAACACTGTACTGCCATATGCAGTAAAAACAAGGAGCACAAACACATAATAATGTGGAGGGAGAAGTCAGCAGAGAAGCAATCCAGGATAAAAGTATGACAAACTATGTGGACGTGGGCAAGAGAAATCTCTTCTTCCAGATACACCACACCACTAAAAGGAAAAAGAAATTCAGGAACCAATCATCAGTAGCACGAGGCAAAACTTAACAAAAAACATGAGCAAGGAGACCAGGAAAATAGCATTTCTTTTTACATCCTGCTTACAGTTCACATCTATGCCTCTAGATTTGCTAATAGGACAGATCACAGAACACTTCCACCTCCCTTTTATATTAAGATCCAAGAAGAATACACACATCTTCACACAATGCATTTGGTTGCCATTTAACACACTTTGATTGAAATGAGATTTGCACTTTGAAAAATAAGAGAACAGTATGAGGATATTCCATCTCAAATTTCTGCAGAAAATATCTCCTTAAAAATGCAATGAGTAAAGGGCACAGAGACTGGACCTAGAAAAGCATTTTCTGTTTTGTTTTCTGTATTTACACTGAAGCAAATGAGAAGTCTGAAGAAATTAAACGCTTTAGAGTGCTAAAATCAAAACATAAGCAATACAAGTTTTTAATTTCAGTATTTTAAAGTACAGAAAGTGGAAACTATGAATATCAAATACAAATTTAAACAAAGCCACTTATCCTCCCCTAGAAGAATCAATGTGAACTACTCATAGAAACTTACAAATTTAACGTAAAATCGAAACAAAATAAATACTGTACATACACTTTCCCTGCCTGCAGGCAAAAGAGGATGGGAAATACTGTTATGAATTGAAAAAATGCTCTTAAAGCTGCAGCATCACCCTTTCCCAGCCAAATACTTAACACAGTAGTGCGTTTGTGTAAAAAGGAAGACACACATACACCGACCCCTACTGAGCAGACAAGCTAATATTTTCAGAGACAGCAGAAGGAAAGACAGAAATTAGACTATCAGAGTACAAAAAGGAGAGGAAGAGACAACCGGGCCAGCAAAACATTACTACAAAACTAGTAAATATAGCCAAGAACTAGCCCCCTCCCTCCCCTCCCCCCCTTTTTTTCCCCTCAAATTTCATGTTTTTTAAAAAAAGATTCACCAAAGCATTGGCAGCAATAGACATTTCCCAGCAGAAGTGACGATACATATCAATATAATCTCTTAAAGTGATCCCTTTCATTCCCTTCCCACAGCATGAAACGCATATGGCTTAGTTTATATTAAAAGTACAAAAAGTCTTTTATCCAAACGGAAATGCATCCTATGAGGAAGGTGCATCTCCTTATCAGTGCTACTTGTATTTCCCATCCGCTGCGTGATTTATCACTCTCGCGCTCCCACAGAGTGTTACTAGGGTGGTTTTTGTTTGGGGTTGTTTTTTGGAAACATGGATGTTGCAGCTTTTATTTTCATTTAATCACAAATAGTAAGGCCCTGGGTTCCATTTATATTTCATCTGTGAAACAGAGTAGCTCTGGGCTCACTCAATCCCATAGGTACGAACAGCTTTTAATGGTCTGGAAGTATTACAAGAATGAAATTCTGAAAAGATGCTAGATTTGGGGGTTGTGAGGGGGTGTGGAAGGAGAACTGGGCATGCGAAGCCCAAATAGGGCAGCAGCTGTAGGGTTGTAGTGCTAGGTCACTCCAGCTTCAGCTCTGCTTAGTCTCCACAGCTGCCAGAAAGCGATCAGCAAGATTTGTGCCAGCTGCGACTTTGAAGCCCTGCAAAATTTTCAACACTTTCAACTTTATGGCTTTGAGCATGAAGGTAGCTTATGGCATATAGTAAAGCCCAGGTAAAGCTGAAGCTTCTAAACGGTCATGACGACTCTGTACTCTTGCATCACCACTAAAGGTAACACAAGCACTTCAACCACCAAATAATAATACCCAGCCCCCTCAAAATCCCCCACGTGATCAGAAAGCAACAGTATTAACTCTCAACATCTAACCCTTTCAAAATTGTATTTAAGAATGGATTCATGAAGAGTATTATAGGTTGCATAGGTAATCTACCTCAGAGGTCATTAAAGGCTACCTTGTAGCCAGGGTTTATTAACAAGTCTAGCAGGAGGAGAAAAGGGAAAGTTGCTGGAAGGGTCATTGATAACAGTTTCTGGGTGGTCTTTCCATTTTCATGTTTTGGTTTTGGTTTTCTTTTCGTGGTTTTGTTTTCTCCTAGTTGTAGGAACGTGAGAACTTGAGAGAATGGGAAAACCCCTGCAATATTTCTTTTCCTATTGTTCTGTCTGCCTATAAAAAGAAAATTAAGTTTTATGTCAACTCCAAATCCTTTTTTGACTTTTAAATAAGGTTCTCCTTCAGAACAAGTTATCACGCCAGGCTTAATTCTCTGAATGGTTCAGTCAGTGCTACCCACTCTCCTTATCTTCTCCATCTTGACTGAGATAGCAAGGAAAAAAAACAAACAACAGGGCTTTTTCTCTCCGTTACTACAACACAAAGTTCAGTCCATCTATGAAAAGATTGGTGCAGTAGTGTTTTCACCTACAACACCACAAAAATATCCCTACAAACACGTACACAAAACAAGTGAGGCCACCACATCCTCTTCATAAGCTACCAGGAGATTTTGTTTTGTTTTAAACATGGCTCATCATGGCAATTAATTTTAAAATACTTCTTCTGAGGTGGAATATCAGAGTTAATTTCTGCTGGAAGCACGGATATCTGAAGAAAATGGGAATGAACCTCTGCCTGTTGACAGCCTGTGAAGAGACTATTACATAAACTCACAACAGCAACAACAGCGAAGAGCCACTTTGGGAAGAAAAAAAAAAGGTAGAAAGTAGAATAAAGAAAGAACAAAAAGAAGAAGAAATAATATATATGGGTCCAGCCATATCTGTGTTCTAATAGTAAGATGCAAGATAAATAATGTGGGCGGTCAGAAAACAGACTCTGTATAAACCAGTCACGTATACAAGGATGTGTATTCCGTATTTCAAAATTCCTTACTCCAGATTCTATTCTGGCACACTTGTATTTCCAATTAGTGCTCTCAGAAATCTGCTTTCATGGAGAGATGGCTCACTCTTCTTTCTGTTCTTTTGCTGCCCTAAACTGGAATTTTCTATTCTTAAAAACTATACAGCTAGCTAGAAGGAAGCAGTATGGTTCAATACACTAAAGTTAAAACAGATTTCAAAGCTCAGCAGCCATTAATCCATTTGCTCAAGCACAAGGAATACTTACATGGGTATACAATTTTAACTAATATTGACAACATATTTTTATTTCTTTCACTTACTACTTTGGTAAGAACATATTAGAGGATAGTTAAAATACTCTCTTTTGACTATTTCAATCTGGAAAACATAGCACCTGAGAACAGCAAGTAATTATTGTCACTTTCAGCACCGTAGAGTACCTCTTGGCATAGCTTCTGCTTTTTTAGCAATCTTCTGTTACCTCCATTCCCTACAGTTTACTAAACAAGGTTGATAGCTTGCATTAAATAAAAAAATAATTATTTATTTAAACAAAACAAACAAAAAACCTGGGACAGCCTGAATGCAGCCAGTGGTTTTCTCTTTCTGGAGGTGGGTGTGAGAGAGAGACCTATTTTTAGTGGAACTATAAGGAGCAAACAAACAAAAAAAAAGCTTTTAAAAAATTCATTCATACACACACTCACACATGTATACACACACAGCTCCGAAGTCAAATCAATATAATGTAAAAGCAGGGCTGCAAAACACGCTTAAGTTGTCACTTTCAAATTTTCAAGGAAGTCAGGCCATGAAAGCTACCTGATTTATTTGTAACTGCATTATGTTTTGATGTTTCTCAAGTCAGAAACAGGAGAACATAGTGCTGAATAGTTTTGACCCTGCAACAATCAAAAACACCTGACATCAGAACCATTTGCATAACTTTGCAAAGATACTAATTATCTAGTCTAGAGGAAAAATAACCCTGCACAAATACTCTGAAAAGTCCAAGTCAGCCTGCTTTTAAATTACAATATAAGAAAACTATTTCAGTATAGAATATGGAGGAAGGAAAAACTGGTTATGGAAAGTTACATCAACAAATTGGATAGCTATGCTTGAGTATTTTACGCTTAGAAATCACTCAAAAACACACAAACAAAATAAAACAAAAAAAATCCACAATACTGTTGTCACTAACATTTGGCTGGACCCTGCAAAATGCCCTTTTTCCAGAATCAAGTATTCCCCTTTAAGCCTTCATCCCAATACCCCAAAAGTTAAATATTTAATTTTATATTACAGAAAAAATACAAATTCTAAATCAAAATTATTTACAGTAATTCAGAATCAGCATTTACCATCGGCTCTGTATGTAGCCTGACAGAAATGGCCGTTCTGATACCAGTAAGCTACTTAACCCATGGACGTGCACCAGTTAAGACTTCCAATTGGTTGTCCAGCTTTAAAGGTAACACAGATTCTTCTACCTTCCTGATTCTTCACTAAGCTGCTTAAAAGACAATAGTTAATGCTTCTTTCATGCTACATTAAGCACTATGTCCAATCTTAAGACTGCAATGTGTCTTACGAGTTATTTCTGAGTAACTGTGAAGAAACATGTATCTTAACTGAGCTCCCACTTCCTCCAAGAAGATACATGATGTTTTCCTCCCTTGTACCAGATTCTAAATCACCTATGCAAACACAACTTTCAGGGAGCTTTTGCAGAAGAAAATCATCACAGACAGATCCAAACAATACATCAGGAGGAAAAAGATGCACTCCGACTTGGAGGAAAGGGGTGCAGCTTAAAACAAGTTAGCTACTGGACTGACATAAGAAGAATCTTGTGTCTTAGAGAGTCTATTCTACTCCATCAAATAAATAAATCTGTATAAAAAAAGAGAGATCAAAAAATAATCAAGCTGGCAGAAAATATGCACCTTGCAAGTCAACAGAAGCCCAGACAATAGCTTATCAAGAGCAGAAAAAAAATAAGATTCCATAAGCCTTAATTTAAAAATAATTAATAATGCATCTCATTCCTACTTAAGACTATAACCTGAATAACAAATTTAAGAGTCCAGAATAATTACCATTAATGTGGCTCTCCACTGCACCAAACATACATAATCAATACAATTAAAAGCTTTCACATTCTTAAATCTAAATTAATAACTCCCACCAAAAAAAAAAAAAAAAAGTCCTCCAAATAAATAGTTTTTAAAATGAATTTTAAAGTCGTCAAAATCTATCAGAAATAAATTATTGATAAACCACCTTCATCGTCTTCCCCTCATGGATTAGGTCAGAAACTACCAGCAACAAATGATATTCAAGCCCTGAATGAGAGACTAATTCTCACAGTCCATGTCTCTCCGAAGATTTCCCCATTCCCAAATGGTTATTGCTGAGCAGGTGTGGCACAGTGAAAATGCAGCATTGGGTTGTGGATTGGTTTTTTTGTTGTTGTTGTTGTTTTTTGTTCATCAGGCAGTGTTTTATATGGTACATGCAAGTCTGCTTCAAGCAGAGGAAAAACAGCAGCTCCAGGCTCTGTCGACCTCAATACTGGTCTGTATAGGAAAGACAGCAGTAGTAGAAGTAGCAGCTACATTAAACAAAGAAGCGTGCGTGGCCATTGCGGTTCAGCTTCAAGATCTTCCCAAGGCGCTGTTTAGCGGTTGCCATTCCTTTCTTTGGACGTTTGCCTGAAAAATGAAATCAAACACTTCAGTTGGGAATCTCAGAACAATTTTCTTTTTAAAAATTTAAGTCGTCATAGGAAAAAAATGAAATCCAGCTTCCAAGCTGAAAGCAGGCAGAATTTTCACGTGGAAACACTTTTCAATAAGTGCTCTTCATCCATCTGCTTCAGAGCAATCAAACGGGGCATCAGAATTCTAACAGCAGCAGCAGTTGTTTTCCCTTAACCTGGCTAGCATTATCATAAATAAAGTGATATCACTATTTCCAAGTACTTGTAGCCTATCGCAGGGCAATGAGTGTGACGGGGAAAACTTATGAGCAGAATTCAGGGAGCTCAGCATATAAATTATACCCTTGAGTAAATAAAGCAAAATAAACTAGCAAGCAGAATGGTCATCAGAATTTTTAATTATTTCTTTTTCAGTTGGCACGGTTTTCCAACCTTTCCTTAGATAAACAAACCTGACTCAGGCCACTGTTTCAGAGTACAGTTGTGGTTCTGTTTGTTCTGCTCCCTGTAATGAACATGCAACAGATACAACTGCAGAGATGGAATGGTAACAATCACAGAATGGCTTGTTGGAGCAGACCTTAAAGCCCTTCTAGTTACATCCCATGTTGTGGACAGGGTTGTCACCCTGTTAAAGCCAGTTAAAGCCAAGCAGCCAGTCCGATCTGCCTTACTTCCTCCTCCACACTCTTTGATATTTACAGGCTCCTCTACTTTAGGCGTTTATTGTTAACCTTTTCCCTGCCTTCTTTCCCTGGCAAAAGGGCAACAGAGATGAGCAGTACCTTTTGTCGCCTGGTTGCTGATAGGGGGTGGATTTGATGCTGGCCTCTTCGTTGGATGAAGTGGAACAGACAAAGATGTTTCACCATACGGCCTGTCAGGGCTGAGGCTGCCATCGCTCAGCCGGCATTCTCCTTGAATTAGGCTGGAGTCTCGCATACACTTGCCATGCTGAAAACTCAAGCCACTGCTGTGGACTATACTCCTGTTTTCCTGCACCTTATGATTAGCCTCTGATGCACCCTCTTTCTTGATATATTTTTGTGTTTTATTCGTATCCTGGTGTGCAAATGAGGAGGAGAAAGAGAAGAAGAAGTTAATAGCCCCTGGATTCAAATTCACTACAGTTTTTCTAATTACACTACTACATCTTTGAAAAAAGAGGATGCAACTGCACCAGTCTTCATCCACTTCATCTTTTCCATGAGTACAAGTTCCTCTCAAAAATCAGGTATACAACAATCAGAGTAGCTTCTTTCATATGCACTTGAAGGCAATGTTATACACACATTGTGAAGAATACGATGTAGTTAGACTTTATTATGAAAAACCTACAAAGCATGCATTATTAATGTTAATTAATTAATGCATTATTATAATAATTATTATAATATAATAAATTAATTAATGCATTATTAATTAAAGTTAATAAACAGCACATATCTTGTAATTTGAATTGTTCCTAATATTTTTAGCATATGCTGAAAGTGTTGGAAATATTTTATATTTCTATGTATTAGAAAAATATTAGAAATATTCAGCACAGAAAGAGACAAACCTATCAAAAAGTCATGAAAAACTTTAGAGAGTAAGAAAATCAGTTTTCCATTTACGTATTCCTTCCTGGATTCCACCTAGACTGGAATGGTATTCCTATCATTGGTTACTGAAAGGTTTTTATCAGTTTCACTGTATAAATTTTGGGGATTTTTTTTTTTTAATAATAAATTTGTTCTGAAGCTCTAATTGCAAGCAGCAAGCAAACAATACCATGCTTCCCCAGACAGACTCAAGTCATGCTTTTTTGTAAAATATATTTTCTTTTTCAAGATACTGTACTAAGCATCTTCATAGTAGTCATTATGACAGCAGGGAGTTAGAATGGAGATCAAACAAACAAAACAATGGGGAAAAAAAAGCATGACAGAAATACAGTCCTAGGTTACCAGCACCAGAACTGCTATCAGATTTTCAGTATGTAAGCACCTACCCATTTAGGTGCTTACAACTTCATGTGTTTGTTTGTTTGTTTTTAAATAAAAATGTGTTCAAAAGTTTTAGAAGATCCTTTTACCTGAGGGGTAATTCTTGAAGCTTCATTTAGGTGTCTAGTCCACGCTGAAGCCCCCAAGTGTCTTTCCTCTTCCTTCACAGACCTACCTAAAGAGAAGTTCAACAAGCTTAAACTTTGAAATCAGTAATTAGGAATATAGAATTTATTATACATTTGAGCAGCATCAAAAATGAGTTCAGAAAAAAAAGAAAAACACAATGGAAAATTTTCCCTAGATGTTAAATGGAATTTGTCAGATTGGTTTGGTGCCACATACTAAATCAGGAAAGCAATCTTGCAGTATGAAAAGGATTAATTAGACTCATATAGCTCCATAAGAAGATCAGATAAACACAACTGCACACGTTTGAAAATACCGATGCTGAGGATATCTTACTTTCTCTGTTACACCAGTTTTCAGTTTTCCACCATGACTTTGCCTATACTTAGCTCACACAAAGACCAATGCTGTCTTTTGTTTTCTTTCTAGGCACTGATTTACTCCTTGGGTAGAATGTACGGAACAAGATCTAAGCTGCCAGGCCTACAGTAGGAGTTCCCATATCAAAAACATTTACAACACAGTTAACTTCTTCAATGCAAAGTCTGATAATGTATTGGGTCAGCTGGAACTTTTTTCCCATAAAAATCTATGTGGAACTACATTTTAGGTTAGTGGCTAAAATGATGTTGGTAGCACACCAAAGTTTTGGCTATACTGGGCAGTGCTTGGACACAGTCACAGTTCTCTATTTTTACCACTTTGCCTTCACACAGTGAGAAGACTACTGGGGAGACAGAACCTGAAGAGCTGACTTGAACTGGTCAAAGGGATATTCCCTATCACATCACATCCTGCTTGGCCATGAAAGCCGGGGCAGAGGAGGGGAGCAGGGAGGAAGGCTGTATTCAAATGCACCTGCGGCTCAGAGACTGGCTGGGCAACAGTCTGTGTAGGGGAGGTGGTGAAGTCTTTGTACCACTTGTCCCTTTTCATCTTTCTTTCACTTATTAAACTATCCTCATGTCACCCTATGAGTTCCCCCCCCCCCCCTTATGCTCTCTCCTCTCGTTCTCTCCTCCATCCTACAGGGCAGGCAGAGCAGGGGAAGGGAACAAGCAGCTGTGTGGATGCTTAACTGCAGGCCTGAGTCAATCCATCATGTTAAGTAACTAGGGGTTCACATTTTTAATAAAGGCACAATGATTGTAGTGTGATGTGTGCCTGTGTGGTTTGCTGGGCTGGGGGATTTTTGCATGTGTTTTTCTTTCTGTTATGTGGGTTTTTTGGTTTTTTGTTTGTTTATTTTGGTTTTATTTATTTAGAAGGTTGGTTGGTAGGTTTTTAAGGACCTACAGCTACAGTTATCAAAACATAGCCCATGATACCAGGCTTTTCTGTTTTGTGCTCAAACAAACTCAAGGTACTGGTAGTTCTTTGAATTTGTACCCATTTGCTATTGAGGTTTTTTTTTTTTTTTTTTCAAATATTAAAAGCCTCTTTAATTTCATTCTCATGCAAAGAATTTTTACACACATAATGACTTTTCCTCTCTGTTTCAAAAACTGATTTTGATTCCTCTGAGGGAATTAGTGTTAAGTGCTCGGTTGTCTGTCATTCCCAAAATGCATTTAACAAATGCCTGTTTTCCACAGATGTTAAAATGCCTCTGACAAAAACACAAAGGAAAAAAACCAAAAACCACCAAATCTCTGAATTCTCCTCTTCAGGATTAAAATCTCCTTTAATGAACTGCTTTCACAGCAGAATTTCAGGAGTAAACCTGAATGTGCTTTCCAACGTTACATGAAAGAAGTCAAGCAAATTCCTATGGATGTCTCTGTAACACACATGCCATGAAAGCTGTAACTATGTAGGTCCTGTCATTTTTTTTTGAAGGAGTATACACTCTCAATCTAACCATAACTTTGTCATTCTTATTAGAATGTCACAAAACTTACATGTGACAACACTTAGGAGATGTGCTTTGATGACTTCTCAAGCTAAGCCTGTCCTTGCTTTACAAAGCAACTTTTAGTTTTTACAGCAGAAGAAAACTAAAAGAAATCCCGTCTTTTAAAAAGTTGTTCCAATTTACTTAAAAGCTTGAGTACAGATCTTAAGTCTTTAAGTACTTATCCTAAGCAGCTCCTCCAACACAGCAGAGAGCAGCGGTGTCATTAATTCAGATACTTACCACATTCTATTGTTTTGTGGCTCTGAGAAGGCTGTCTGTCTTTATGCCTACTTCTAGGATAGCTTCTTTGTTCCTGAAGAGAGGTTCTTTTATCTGTGCAGTCTGTGCTTTGAGTATGATCTGGTAAACATGTGGTATAGTGCAATCCTGCCATAGAAAGCATGCCCTGAATAGCTTCTTCTTCTGTACTTGTCGAGGTAGGACATTCCCTAGAAAAATACGTAAATACAAAACAGTTCAAAACAGAACAGTAAATCTCTCTGAATGGTTTTTTTTTTGTTCGTGTAAAGCAGAAACATAAATATTAGTGTGAAAAAGCCTAATACTAATTTATAAACAAATGCCAACAATGCGCTTACTTTTTACTGGGAGTTTCATTTCTGGATGGCTTCTGGGTAGTTTGACAAAGGTCTCTCATGACCTTAGATTCCTCCTTGAAATTTGATGTTACTTCCTGTTTCTCTTCATCACCTGAGCTTTCCGACTCCTCTGTGGAGGAATCCTTCTGCTGAAACAAAAACAAACAGTATACAGAATTGTCATCATGCCATCTAAAATAGAGATGCTACTTTACTAAAAGCAAAAAAACCCAACCCGATCTAAAGCTAAGTATAACATTTTGATATACGTGTGTACGTGATACATGTATGCACATATATATATATAGTATCCAGAATGCAGTTAAATTGAATGAACAATTGAGATATTATCTATCCAAGTATTGCAGCAAGCATCTTCAAATCCAGTTTTTTACAGAGAACTCTACATACATTAAAGCATGCACAAATCACTGCATTCATTTTTAAAGACTAATGACTATTTTTTCTTCAGTATTCAAAGTAGCAGAAAAAAATACGGAACAAGAGTTCCAAGGAGCAGCCCAGAATTACTCCTACTATTTATGATGAGACACGTGCTGCCACAAGTAACATTTCTCACTCCCACTCTCACAAATGGAAGATAACTTCCATCAGCAGCATATCTACAAGTGATAGCTCTCAGGCAAACCCAGAACACAGCAAGAGCAGGGACAGGGCAGGTGTTGCCTCACTTATAGTGGAAAAGCCTAATTTCTTGAATGAAAGTGCTTGTCAACTCCTGACGAGCTTGTATGAGCAAAACCTTCTCAAAGGTGAAGTAACAATATGCATCTTAACATGCCTTTAAGTGAAAAAAGGGCTACCACAGACACATTCAGCTCAGTAATTCAGAGTAATTATTTTCAACAAGTATAGACAACAACACATTTTAATTCAAGCCAAAGACTATAGGTGATAACTCAATAATAGGCTTCAGAGTGGAAGATCAGAAAATGGAGGATCACAGTCCTTCAAGACTGCCACCACCAACCACAATAACTGCAAGTCAATGCAGCAGATCACCAAGGGATGTTTTTAAACAACAGCTTCTTTCTCAAAAGCAGCTCTTTAATCTTCGACACTTCTGAAGTGACACAAATGGGTAATGATGTTATAACTACAATTCAACATTAGTAAGAAAGCTATTGTCTCGTTAAGATCTTCTCTGCCATACAAAAACATTTGAAAGATTTACAGGAAGTGCTGAGATAATTCACTTTGGATACATCATTACAACAAAAAATACAAACATTAAATACTACTAGAAATTAGGAAGCTGAAGAACATAGTGCTGAGGAATCAGTAGCATTAATACAAAACACTTCATTCCATGACAAAGTGATCCAAGGGTAGTTACATGCTTGTATAAAGTATTTAATTTAATTGTAAAGATACCATTAAAGTCTAGGCATTCAAAAGGAGGATCTCCATTTATTTTGAGTAGTCTGAAATGCCTCATTAGGGGTTAGCTACTTAAAGTTATTAAAAATAAATTGGATATTTATAGGATTGTTTTCATTTAACCATGCTTTAAAATGAAACAGCATGGTAGACACTCATAACTCAAATGATTAAATTTAGCTTCATTATAGAAGAAATGGACAAAGTAACTGTTATTTATCCCTTCCCAGCCTTTGCACGATTCAGAGCAGAGTCATCCTTTGCCAATCCCATCTTAATGGCAAATGAGATCATAGCATTTGCCTCAAGATGGCACATCTTGCCACATTCCTCAGTACAAAAATAAATTAAGAATGAGGCAAAAGTGTGGAGTTTGAAATACTGCCTTGAACAAGCATTAAGTATTTTATTTCCCAGATAAATTTGAAATGAACAAAATTATCCTGAATTGTTTTGTTAACTTTTTCTAGCCCTACCTGTGTAGTGCAATCAGGCTCAGATTCTTCTGAATCAGAAATATCAGAGTACACTGAGGATCCTTTCCTGAGTTCTGATTTCACGCTTTCAAAGAACACTGTGAAGAGAAAAATTAAAATATAAAAGTAAATATTTATTAAAAGGAATATTTAACAATTATGAGGAATGTAAAAAAATCAACATTCTGTGTTTCTAACGATCTGTTTTCAACAATAACAAAACATAACTATTCACTGATCTGGTTCACAAGTCAAGTTTCCTCAAAGTTCTGAATCAAACCATTGCTGACCAGCAGACTTGTAAAGTGGCTCACTGGATGAGGGCAGAGGAAGAGAAATCACACGCACCTTTTACTGCCCAGAACACAAACTGCACAGGTGGCAACAGTGACAGTTCAGACAATTCTCACTTTTGTATATACGCTAAAGTGGGTCCCAGAAAGAGTGGAGTAGGCTTGCAGTAGATTTAATTCACTCTCAGATTCTAAGTCTGAGATTTCCTTGGTGTAAAATAAGAGTGGTCACAGAGAAACATTATTCACAGAAGTCAGAAAATACTCAGTGACAAAGGCAAAGAAAAAAAAAAACACAAAACAAAACTTTGTGTTACTTGCAATTTTACATCACAACTCAGATATTCTGAATGCTTTGTGCTACTGAAGAGCTGCCAAACAGAGGTTACAATGACGATCTGTTACAGAAGATTAAAATATTATTGTGATGATTCACAATGTTCTTTCATTGGTTTTCATCACATCAAGACCTGTAAAGGAAGGGGTGAAGAGAAGAATTTTTGCTAGTAGTAAGATAACGTACAATCAGAGAATGACCTGCCAAAACAGACATCAAAAACACTGGCACGTGACAAAACAATGAATTAAATCAGCCATCTAGTCCACCTGATTTACTCATAATCGCTGAAGGAACTCAAGTACCAACTAGCTAAGATGCTCTCAGAAGCATTCACCTCTTAGGACAGTCTGTGTTCCAAATATCAAACTTTAAGAGTTCAGAATCATCTAAGGCTGTATATCTATGTCCAGATTGCTGGCTGAAATTTTGGTTAAGTACAAAGTAATGGAAGACTACAGTACACAGATTAGCTGGCAAGTATGTTTTCAAGAAAAGACATGTATCAGTAACAGAATGAAGAACTTTCGAATGTATGTCAAGAAAGTAGTGTGAAAAGAAAGCAACATAAAAATTCTGAAGTGCTTTTTACAAAGTCTCTGATAAGAAACTGAAACAAGTACCATATATTAAGTACTAACACAGTTCAGAAATCAGCTCTGAAACAAAGATAAGTAGAGATAGAATGTTGTCTTCCTTTTGACAGTTTTATATGAAACATAAAAAGAATGCAATCTTTGTAGCTAAATTAATTATACAAGCATTAGAGAGATAGTTGGTAACATATTTCCAGTAGGATTTTGTCTCTACTGTGGACTGTGGCAAGACTCATAAATAGGCATCAAATACATTCAAGGAATAGTAATAAGTTCTGAACTTTGCATAATAAGAAATTTTTTGAGAGTTAGAAGAAAGCTAAGAATAAGACTGATTATCAGAAGGGGAATAAAATGAAAGCCTGGGACCAAAATATAACTAAACTTAAAACAGCACTACAAAGAACTGTGAGGAATATCCCAATATAGTAAATGACCAATAAAGTGTAAATGAATTTAGGCCAAAATATTCAACATGTAGACAATAAAGTACATATTCCGAATGACTGTAGATCAAAAAAGAGGGAAGAGAGGAAGATTTCTGATGATAATTTAAGCCTTTGGCTTAAGAAAAAAAAGGAAAGAAAAAGATTCCTGGGACAAGTAATAGAACAGACAATACATAAAATAATACTATCATACAGCTCAACTGAATTCTCCTTTAGAATACTGTCATGTCTTTTTCAAGAAAAACACTTCTCCAAAGTCAGAAGCGGCAAAAATTCGTGTGTGAATAGTGGGCCACAATTAGAAAAAATAACGCTGATAAAGGATCCTCAAGAACTACTCTCATTTCAATCCTAGGAAACTTGAAATTCCTAATATTAAATCAACAAAACTTTTAAGAAGAAATGTAAACCTTCAGCGAAATATACGAGAAGGTGAATGGTTTGACAAGACGGAAAAAATGGGAGGTGCACATAATTAGCTAATTACCAAAATAATGAAGAAGATGTAAGATGTAAGACAAGCAATGCTAATGTAGAAACTCGTATTTTCTGGTTCATCTGGGGCTGGGTACTACCATATGTGACATAACATCATATGAGTCTCAGTTCTGGTCTGCGCTGTTTGGCTGTGCAAATATACCTACAGGCAGCCAAACCACTGCCCATTTCTAACTCTTGTTTATTTTGCAAGCCATGAGCAAAGCAATGAACTCACAGGTGTCTAGTTGCCTATTTCTGTTTTCTATACTGCCCCACAAATGATTCCCCTAGTTTTGTCAGGTTTCGCACACATTTACAGACATTCAGAGGCACACAGTATATATTGTCAGGAACCCTCATCTTGTCATGTATGTGATTTGCAATTGAGCTTTAAAAAAGAAAAATTGCTGTAAATATACATGTTGGTATTGCTTACCATTGCTTAGGTGATTTTCAATAGTTTTTTTGTTGTTGTTGTTTGCTTGGGTGGTTTGTTGGGGTTTTTTTGGTTCAGTATCGTGGTAATTACTAAATTTTAGAAGAATCAGTCTATCTTCATGTAAAGGCTAAGTACAAGATTGTATGTTTCAAGAGACTGGGAGGAATACTCCAAAAATCACATGAATGAAAGCTAAAACATTAAGCTAACCTACTGTAAACATCTTAACTCATCTTCCTCCCATTCACCAGAAGTACCTTGCTCACTGCACCAGATCTCTCTTCAGCCTTGGTCACCATTTAGAACCCAAATCTTGGCATGATATGCAATGTTGTATAACTTGACCTATGTAAAGGCATCTCTCTACAGACATTACCTCTTGGCCAAAAGCCCAGTAAGAACAATGGAAGGCAGCAGCCCGTTTATAGAAACAGGTAGTTCCTTTATGGAATTCACAGCAGAAGAAAAGTTTCTCCCTCTCTGTAAACCTTCATATTAGACAAAATAACATAACCAGAGGAAGGTGATTCTTAATAGGGAGGTCTGCAGACTCTTACCATTGAATTACGAACTAGGGAAAGCCTTGAGTGCTCAACCTCTGGAAGAATCTCAACATTCACTTCTAGTTCTAAATGTGTTTCTTAGATTTAGATGCCCACTGCCAAATTATTGAGGTATCAAGTAAAAACAACAATTTTGAAGAAAACGTATCATTTCTGTGTATGATTTGATCTTCAATTCAAGTGTAAAACTTAGCTTTTAAGTGGATAAACACAACATTATGCCTAACCTTTACCCAATAAGCCATTTGCCTTTTTTGTTCATAAGTACATAGGAGGATCTATTCTTGTGCAGATTTTAAATACTGTCCTCTGTGACCCTTGGAAACACAAGTCAACAGAGACTACAAACCACTTTGTTAGCAAAAATAATTAAATATTTTACCAGGCTGACAATGGACTCAAACACTGTTACAGATGTGCAGGAAACCAAGGGAACTGTAGGTCTCTAGAGGTTGTTTTTTTTTTTTTCTTTAATTATTCATCTTATAAACATTGACCTTAGTTTGCTAATATATATCCTCTCAGCCTATGGTAAGCCCAACAGTGAAAGTATGTGAATTTCATAACTAAACAGAGAGTTAAACAGAGCTGAATTTTCACCATACTCAGGCAGAGCTACTGAAAAAAAAAAAGTACAGAAAACAGGCATTTTCTATTGGTAATTCACTAACAGACTTTGTGATCAGCACTGCTGAACACCTAGCAGAAAGACTTGAGGTTACAGAAAGGTCAACAAAGATAACTCCTATTGATAGATGGTTTAGATACAAAGTACTGAAAAGAGGAGTTACAGTGTTTTAATGACAATATTGAATTCCTCCTCAACCTTGCATATAACTGAAAATGTTGAAAGCATTAAGATTTCATTAATGCTAAGTTCTATTCTTTGCCTGTATGGAATAAACCTATTCATTAGGCAAAGTGTACAAAATTGTAACACCAAATAAGTAGCCACCAAATGGAACAGAAAAGAAGAAAGATAAGATGGGGTTGATACCAGATGCATTTTTATTCTCTCAAGTGAATTGTATGATAAATTTTGATTAAATATATAAATAAATAAATCAGCATTCCTACGTTATGGAACTGACCAACGTTAACAAATACCTTTCAAATAATACCTAAAACACCAATTTAACTTCCACTCTGAAAGATGCCATCCAAAATGGCACCAATGTAAAAATGATTAGCTTTGCTTTCAACTCTACACTGTTGTTAGCTTCTTCAGTAGAATAAAAATATCCAGTAACACTTGATAAACCCATCATTGCAATTTTTAATACTAATTTCTTCGATTTGTTAGTCTATCCTCTCTATACTTCAGTAAAACTGCAGTTAGTTTTTACAATATTAGACCCTCCTTAAGACCATCGAAATGTTGAATCGGTAGGACTTAGAGACAAGCTTACTGTTCAGTGGTTTTTGGGCATCTGCATTCCCTTCTCCTTCAAATCCTGAGGTCTGATCTTGTCTCTTAACAGTCACCTTTTTCGACCTTGTCCTGTCATCTTCGTCTTCACTATCTGCCGTATAAAGACTGCGATCTGTAAACGGACGTCTATCATCTCTGTCTCACAAGAAAAATAACATATTATTCTTACAATGCAAAGCAATTGTCTTCCTCAATTACTTAAAGGACATCACTGAGACAATAACAGGAACATTCTCTCATATTCACCTCTTGGTTCTGAACTGCACATATTCCCATTTTGCACCCTGGGCAATTGTAACTAACAAACAGTGCAAAGCTTTACATCAAAATATCTTTAACTAAAATTACTCTAACATAGTGACCCAACTGAGCGACTGAATGAAATGCCATAGGAAAGGAGCTTGCAAAGCATCTCCTACTCTTCACTACGTAACTGTGACTCCACTAGGGGACAGCAAACACAACAGTCAACATACTTCTATATTTTTCACATGAATCTCACTGGTAAAAGGAAACATAGAGCTACAGAAACAAAAAATAAACACTATTACTATAAAAATAGCATGTTCTGGTTCATAGTGACTAGGAGTAAGTGATTCCCAATCAACTATTTGTACCTAATGATTCTTCCATTTGACAGCACAAGGCGAAGATCATTGTCCTTTGTTCGCCAGTCAGGTACTGTAGAAGACGGCTGAAAGGGCTTGTTAAATCTCCCATTCAGTTTTGAGCTTGCTATGTCCTAAAGAAGTAAAAACACTATTGATCAGTATTAGTTTCTACAAATTACATCGCTTTTTCTGCACACTATAAAAGCTTCAACTCAACACCAGGATGCTTCTACTTTTCTGATAACCAACTGAAGAAAGCTCAGACAATACATGTTTAGACAGAAGATGCAGTTTGCTGTTTCTTCCTTTTCCTCAAATCACCTACAGTCTCCTGAAGCATCTGTAATATCTGCAAAATCTCTACAATACTCCTTTTGGATTTTTTTTGGAGAAGCTGGGCTGGGAATTGATAAAGCAACTCCTGGATTAGCTGTCTGTTCTCTAGAATTAGTATTCCAGAATTTACTCAGAGTACAGCAAAACGTTCATAACGGAAAGTAGCCTGTCTAAAGAAAAACCTTCTAGGCTGAAAGAAATTCATGTTTGACACAAACTCTTAAAGAATCAAATAACAGGTTTATGTGCTAAACGAGGAATGAAGACAATAGTTTTGTTTTGTTGGTTTTTTTTTAAATGATAGAGAACAGTTTTTTTCTACATGAAATGACAATGACTGATACTCCTGAACATTTTAAATACATAAATGCACAGGTCTATTATTTGTGCTAAAACTGAAGCTCAGCTTCTTTTCTTCAGGAGCTAAAATGTATGTCTCTTGTTTTTGTCTTATAAAGGTCAATAGGTCCTGACACAGTTGTCTGCATTTCTCATTCTCAGAAAACTACTTATTTCCTTTTAGAAGGTTACTTATTTCCACATTCATGCTCTTTCTCCCATTTCTGCTTCTATTTTTTGAAACGAGGCCATCAAATCTGAAAAGATAATATATCAAGAAACTGTATCTTTCTCATACAGTCTGTGATGGTGTTGTAATACAACTGATCAGTTAACAAAACCACACTAGAGACCAAGGCAAACTTAGGCTTACTGGAAGGAAGACACAGTCATGGAGAAAACAGAAACATAAAGGAAAAATGAACCTCATCAAATTACAGTAACTGAACTGTAGTAAACAGCTACCTAAAAGCTCACAGAGAAGCAAGTCTGGCCCAGAGCTTCACAGAACCAAAGCTTTGAAACGAAAGCTTTGAAAGCTTTCCACTTTCTGCATGGAGCAGATTCAAAGTAGCACCTAATAGCCACAGCAGCCTTAATTCAAACAATATACATGCAGTAGGTGATGTACTCAGGGCATTTTTGGAAAAAAATGTTGAAGGAAGGTCCACAAAAAAGTACCAAGGAAGAGAGAAAGTTCTATGCGGAGAACTATCTACCCATAGCTCATACAGCAAACATTAGTAGGCTGCTTTCTTTATGCACATTAAAACCTTTTCCCTTTGAAAACACGTTAGAAATTACTCTATTCTGGCTTTGTTTTTCTTTTATGTAACACAATACTTGCCTCCTCCCACGGTGACATCTCCAGCCTTTTCAGTACCTCTCTTGTGTGGAGTTCTAAGATATCCAAATTAGAAGGAGTTTTGGTAGCATGGTCTCGCAGTTTCCTCACCCTTCGTCTCGAGTGGTGAGGAGAAGCTGTTTCATGTGAAGACCGTGAAGCTGAACACACACCAAGAATTCCCTGAGTTTTCACTGGTTTGTTGTTTTCCTCCTTTAATTTAAGAAAAATAAAATAAAATTAAGTGCTGCTACCCATTCCTCTAATAGAATGCAAGTTATATCAATAAAATTTTAAGAACTTTTAGAGAAGTATGTTTGCTATTATTTGCTGTACAAGGTTTCGTTAGATACTTCTTCATCCCCACGTGGGGCTTTTAAACTTTCCCATAACAGAACTCAGCACCAACATTTGTTTGTGAAGGCAAGGTAGGGTATATGGTATATCTGTACTATAGCCAACAGATTAGTTTTGTCTTCAGTTTTCAGAACTCCTTCCACACGCAAATGTAGTTTTGAGAACTGATATTAAGGAATAAAGGAGCAAAACTCCGCTACGATGGAGGGCAGGAGGAGCAAAAAAACCCTAAAACACTGACTGTACAACAAACAGGGACAAAGCATAAGAAAATGAGATGATGGCTGGCCCACAACTAACAAACAAGGGGCTGGAAGAACAGAATACAGACAGAATTTCAAAGGAACTCATAACATCCGTAATTATTGCTGTAAGCAATATATAAATTTATAATAATAAAATGTGTGGGTTCAGTTTAGAAATACAAATTTACAAATAACTTCAGCATTAAAATTGTGTGAGTTTTTTTATTTAACAATTACATAAAACATCCTCACCATACTTTATCTGAAATACAAACTTCATGGTATTTCCAACAGATTTCTCTTAATCCTCTATTAGAAAACAAACATTAAGATAAATACAAAGGTGAATATAATCAGCAAAGGCCCTGATTAAAAGATTTTTCTATGGAGTTTAGGGTTGCCTCCATTCTTACCTCTACAGAACGAATCACTTTTGAGAGCTCTTTTATGAGATGTCCAGGCCTAATGTTGTCTGGAATTTCAAAGGCATGTTCTGTTACAAGCTGCATGCAAAGGATGAAGATAATTAGTTAAGCAGAGGTAGTATAAAATAAACAAAACTACAGGAAAAAGAAGTTAAAGGAAGAGACCTGATTAATTTAATTATTACAGCAAACTGCCAGGGCAGAAATACACAAATCAAAGCTTCAAGTCCAAGATTTAGAAGGGAGCAGATACCCCCCAGTGGTGCGATGTTCAAGATATACAAGGGCTCAAGGTTAGACATCCCACAATTTGTCCGAGAAACTCCAAAGAAGTGTTAATACAAAGCCATTCTGATATTTGCTTCATTTCCTTCCTCAATAATTAACTTTTTTTACTTCCCTTTCAGCACAGTCAGTATAGAGACACACTGAGGAAAATAATTAAAGATTTTCAGAAACAGAATTTCTCTATGAAATAATATATCCTAAATAGCAAATGAGGAACAAGTAGCCAACAGGCAGATTTTAGACATCTGCCTCATCTCATTTTTTAAATGACCTTCTCAGCTTGTTTAAAACGTGGTAGGTTGGAGAAAGCAATTCAAAACCATTCCCTATAAAAACAACTCAGAAAGCTGTAAGAGTTTGCTCCTTTTAATCCTCTGAAATAGTACCAGAGCACAGGCAGATCTACTATACATTTATCACCAATCTGAGTAGGTCCAAAGTTTCTACGTTTAGACCTAGGAAAACAAGTTTTGTATTTTGTATCTAGTTTAAATTTGCCCCAAGACACACTTAGTTAGCATGAAGCAGACAGAACGCTGACACACAGAACAGAGTGACTAACATGAACTCCAGTATCCCCTCAGTTAACTATTTAAATGCAAAAATGTCCCACAGACACTTTCAGCTATCCACACTTCAAAAATTATTGCTATTCAACAATTACTGCTAGAAGCAAATTGATACTGTAAACATACTTCACTGCATCCGGCTTCCTCCAGGTCATTAAAAACTAGTCATAAGTACGGCCATGCTATATTCATTTCAGTATCATTATACAGGCAAGATAAAATCTGCTGCTATTATTTACCACTGTTCATTCTCAAGTGCATCACCTTTATACTCTGCTTCATACTTGGGAACACAGCATCTCCAGCATCAGATAAATTTTCCAGTAACTTAATGATAATTTTAGGACCACTCAGTCCTTTCGACATAAGGACTGTTCTAAAGAGCCTTCCTGTCCATGATGGCTACAAGAGGAAGCGACTCTGATACAATTTTCCAAAACACTGACTGGAAAGTTTCACCTGGTTTAAAAATACTGACAAGCCTCTCTAAAGCAAACACAGTTTGTACCAGAAGAAATGGATATTTCACAGGTAAAGTGCAAGTACTTTGAGAGAGGAAGCTCCATCTGCAAGCTCATTTGTTTGCTACTATAAAAGGTATCTCTCCACACCTAAGCTTTCTCTACTAAGCTGCGTCAGAATAACTATGGGAAAAAAATCCAGCCAAGCAACTTAAACATGTCAATAAACTCAAACTGATATCTAAGCAGGTAAAGTAAATGGTGGAAAAAAAAACTGTGATACATTGAACTGAAGAAATCATTTCATAGAACTGTAGAACCACAGAATGACCTGGGTTGAAAAGGACCCCAAAGATCATCTAGTTTCAACCCCCCTGCCATGGGCAGGGCCCCAACCACCAGATCAGGCTGCCCAGAGCCACTTATAAACGCTGGGAAAAAAGAAATAGGTGATCAAGAATATATATATATTCAAATAGTCTTGGTAGGCACATGAATTCACCAATATTTATAAATTACCATCACAATTAAGCATTCTGATAACATTAAAACACAATCGAGCACCTATCCTTTGGAAAAAAAAAAAAAAAAATCAGCTAATTAATTTTATAAAAAGCTATTAAAAAAAACAGACAAAAAAAACCCACAACAGAACAGTTACCCCAAATAATCTTACTGGTACATGGATCAAACATCTCAAAAATAGAATCTGAGGCCTGTTGCTTATGTAAGTTGGAAGGAAGCCAGAGCTACAATCCAAGAGATCAGATGACTGGATAAGTCATCATCTTTATTGTGCATATTAACCAGCTTGCAGGCTGACGCTCTGCACCAGAGAAACCAGAAGATAGATACATCAATAAAAACCTTGCACAAATTGAATTCAAATCAAGACATGAAAAGTAAAAATATTTTAGCATCCCTCAATCTCTATTCTCAGCATTTTGTAACTCTAGGCAGTTTTAAAACATTGCAGAAATGAAGATTATGTCACTTTGGTGAAGATGAGTCCAGTGCTGTGCCAAAGCAAATAAGCCTTCCTAGAGAGCAGTAGCAAAGCCAGTGTTGACAACACACTAACGATTTTACAGGCCAGCAAATCTTCATCAGAGACAGTACTCTAATTAAATTAATATCCTCCTCAATTGAAACCGATTTTTCAGCAGTATAGATATACCTGAAATGTACTCTCCAAAGCACTCACATTAACGGAAAACCCTAAATATCACAGCATTCTGTACCTCCATTGCCTCAGATAAGGATGAATTGACTGTATAAACAAAAGGCTCAATGACCTCTCTAGAATTCTTATCCCATGCTGAGATGAAGGCAAGATTCTGTTCCTATCAGCTATCATACAAGAACTTACTCACTGGGCTAAGACATCATTAGTGTCACACAACATAAAATTTTCATGACTCTTCCCCAGGTCAGCAGCACGTACTCTCCATAGTCTTTCATTACTCATTAACAGAAAAATAATCTTAAGTATGACAAGGACACAGATCTTCAATTATTTCTAAATAAAGTCAGAATTCACCGAAACAGTAAATCAGACTACTGGTACTTACCTCTTTTTTCATCCATAATCTTAAAGCAGTAAGTAAAGCCTTCACTCCTTGCACTAAATAGCTTGGAGGCTGAAAACCATCTTCTCTCAGTTCTAAGAAGGACACAGACATCAACAAAAACATAGTAAGTAAAAACAGTAGAATGATGCCTATCCTTCAGCCAGTAAAGTTGCCATTATGCAAGTCCAAAAAAAAAAAAAAAAAAGAAAAAAGAAAAAAATTGTGCAAGCAAATGAAATACTACATTTGGTATTTGCGTGAATACTCAATTTAAAAAAAAAAAGTTCTGCTTCCAAATCACAGTTCTCCAATGGAGTTCCTACTTCTTAAAGGGTGTGAGAAGAATAGCAAGGCCTTGAAGCTGAGCTGCAGCATGAGTCCAACTGCCCACCTGCTGTGACTTGATAAAAATTTGAGAATACAATGCAGCACTACATTTTTAGCACTGGATTTTGAAAAATATTTTTTTTATTCTTTTACTGCAGCTGAAAACATGCACTGTGGTATATAAGACTAATCAAAACTAATCAGCATTGTACTGATGGACAAATCACTTCTTCTTAAGTCCCTAGAGCTGCAGAGAAAAATGTACGCAAACGCCATATAGCTCACAGCATCAGAATACTCTCCTTGCCCATGAAAAGACAAAACCAGTTGCATGACTTGTTGTTATCCTTTCATAAAAAGAACCAGGAAGATATGGCGTGCCAATTGTGCTTACTGACCTGAACTTCACAAAGCACTGCTAAAAATCATGTGCTCAATGTATTACAAACTGGTATTAGTAATCACATTCCACAACAGAACTGGTATCATTCCTTATTTAAAAGCAAAGGATTCTGCCTGGTAAACATTTTGCAGATGTGAAAGTTGATGCCAAAGCCCAACTTAACCATCACTTTAGCAATGACGGACTAAATCCTGAATTTTCACAATAAGCCACAGATTAAAAATAACATGGAAATAAGCTTCATATTCCTCACTTAAGATATGAGCCATGTATCACAAGAGGCTCCTAGTCTACCCACTCAAGCAAGGAATAAAATGATAAAAGAGGGGAAGAGATGAAACGCAGAGCTTCAGCTCTAGGTTACTTAGGAACATACAACCCACTGATTTTCCAGCAGAAATACAACTCCCACATTTTCTGACACATTTGTAAATTTTAATTACACAAACGCGAGACCTACTACCAAAGAAAGCTTTCAAGAAGAAAACAATTTTTTTGCAAGTTAAAAAAATCTTTATTTGGTAAAATTTCTAAAAGCTTTCTAAATTTCATGGCTGAAAGGATAGTAGATAATTTTCAATACTGTTTTCACCTTATAAAAAGGTTATGTGAGTGATCTCTTCCAGAGCACAGGCTAAATTCTGCAGTGCCTCCTTTGGAGGCACATTTATTTGAAATACATAATTTGAAACATGGTATTTATTAATAAACAGAGCAGTTAGAGAGGTGAGACATTTGAGAAAAAGAAGGTAAGGTCAGGCTCAATTACACATGGGTATAATAACACAATTAATGGACTAGATGAAGAAGTTTGCAAAGGACTGGAAACTGTCAAGAATCAGTGCCTTTTGAGGTGTCTACTGTTAAACACCAATATAAGTCACTGGGCATTGCTCACAGGAACTGGTACATCTCTCCTCCAAAAACTCCTACGGATGCCTTTTCTTTGATAAGAAGGAGCAAAAGACAACAGGTAGCTTGACTGAAAAGGTCAAAGAAAATCACAGAAATGCAAGAAAACCTTTACATTTAACAGTAAAGCCATCATGTATCAGCCCAGGGGTAGAAATCAGTGGCATCGCTTAGAGAGTCATCTACTGAAAGAAGGAGAGAAAGGCTTCCAAAAGATACCTGAAGATCTAAAATGATATGGGAGAGGTCTAATGTAAAAAGCAACAATGTTGAAATCATATCTGCCTTAACAAGGCCTTTTCAGGTACTGGGAAATTAATCCTATCTGTTTGGTATATAATTGTACTGTGCCAGAATCTCAGATATTCTAGATTATCAGAATATCTTCATTAGTCAGGTACACTATTAGCATTGGAGAAAAAAAAAAACACTAATAAAAAAATTCAAAAGTTCCAGTAGGTTGCTATAAAATGCTAGTTACACACATCATCTTGTACACCACAAATTCTGCACAGCCCTAGTTATCCTAGAAAGCTTTAAACCCCAAAGACGTTTTCAGAAAGATCTTGTGTTGCACTAAAGCCTGTATTATGACTTGTTAAATCTACAACTGAAACAGTGCAGTATTTACTACAATATGGTTTAAAAATATGTGACTTGGAAGAAAAAAAAAAATAAATACCACCACCTTCTCCACCCCCCGAAAAAAAAAGACACCACAAATTACTATCTGGCTTTTCAGCTCAAAACATTTCATCTGTTCAAACAGCAGCAACATAATTTCTTCCACTGTCAATGAAACATAAAAGCAGACACATGTATACCATAAAAAGTAAGACAAGGATTACCTTTTAATGTTTCCAGTAAGTTTTTGGCCACAAACCAACAGATGGCTTCAAAGAAAGGAAATTTGAAAAGATCTGGGGTTTTTAGCCTCTTCTCCATTTCGTAACACCTGAACAAATAGAAACATTAACTAAAAGCATTCATGTCATCCAACTTATTTTTTTAACTATGTAATTATTCAAATTGATACAATGTCCAAAATAAAATAAAATAAGCACGGCCATGTTAAATAAAAAAAAGTCAAGTACAACATAGTTAAACCCCAACAAGACCACAGACAAGATTCAACTCTGGTCTCATCCAGGCTCTGACCTTATCAAGTTTGACTGCTGCACTTCTAAGAATAAAGTTGGACTTCATAAAACTAGGATACAAACCCAGTGTGTGATCTTTTAACAGATGGAATTTTATCAGGATTCCACTGTAATAAATAAAAACAATATGTTTAGAAGACAGCTCCACATCTTGGACAAAAACTAAACACAGCTGCCCTTTGAGCAATGCTGACTTGAGGATGCTCATTTCAACTCAGTGTTGCACACCTGGGCTTGCTCAGTTTTGGTTTATTTATTCATACTAACCTCCAAAGTAATGGGGTTGGGGGGTGAGGTTTACTTTGTTTTTAATTAAATTATGCATACCCTTCAGTTTTGAAACGAACTTTGCAGAAATGAAATAAGAGTATGTGGTGGATACAGTCTAACTGAAAATGCCATTATCGTCTGCTTTGAGAGCCTGTACCCATTTGATCCTGGTTACAAGCACAAAGAAAAATATCTATTAAAAGCATATCCTATTTACTGAGGAAAAGGTACAGTAAGAGTTGAGACTAACCTGAGCTGCATGCCAATATTGAGGTTGTGTAAAAAGTTTCCTCCAAAAGCCATACAATCCTGAGATGTGAGCACAGCGTGAATCCAGCCTGACACAAAAGATTCAGAAACTTAGTACATACTTACAGATTACTTTAAAGACTATTTTTAAATACTTGCACGTACATACTAAAATATAGGAAAAAGAGGGGAGAAAAGGGGAGAGGAAGAAGAAAAAAGGTAGGGGAAAAGGAAAAAAAAAAAAAAAGAGAAAAAGAGATGGAACAAATAGTCCTGTTTTTAACATACAGATTACAATATGTTTCAGAAATCTAGTTGAACTGCAGGTTAGTAAAGGCGTTGTGAACATAAGAAGGTCTTCAAGACATTTTGACTGGGTGGAAGTTGAGGGGACAGAACAGGACTAATTTCTCAAGTAAAAGATTCCCCAAAGTTCCCCTTCCAACAAACAATAATGGAAATACCACAGAAAAACCACATTGAGCAAAAGACAAAGGAAGACAAATAAAAATTATATTCATGTTTACATGTGCTAATAGTTGAGTTACGTAAGCAACAACACAAAAAACCCATCATTTAGCAATACTGTAAGAATCCAGAAGTAACTCTATACATTATTAATAAATACATCCCTCCCAGTTCCAGTGAAATTATGATTAATTTAAGACAATCTAGATATTCTAAGAACACTAATTTGGCACATAATTAAAATATTGTCCCTATAAACACTACCATTCAATATGGCAAAGCATGACCAACACTACACTATCAATCCAGCCAATTGCTACTGGATAATTTCAATTAAGTGTACAAAAGAACATATTAGCTTCCTAATTAAAAATTTGCACTGAAGATTTTGACTGTGCGTTTTTAATGTAAATAAGCTAAAAATATGCACACAGACTTGTTCTTATTTAACACGCATACAGATCTTTCAAAAGAGCAGTTGGTCACAGATTTGCAGATTACGTTGTGTTTTGACTGAGAATAGGCAACATGTATAAACTGAGAAAGCTTCTCAGCTTGATGCAAGGTCAGACCAAATCACAACTATATATTGCTAACTAGCACTAAATCCATGCCCTCATTCAGCTAAAACCAACCAATTTTAGTTTTGGGGCACCACATACAGAGAGAAAAGATCTGAAACTAGCAATTATGCCGAGTAAGCACCACATCTGCTCTATTGCCTGTGGAGGAAATTTCAGCCTTTCATGTATCATTCTATAGAGTACAGTGGTACAAGCAACGTATGGGTTGGTGTGCATTGGTTTTGTTGTGTTTGTTTGTTTTTAATTAATATTATAAATTGCTTTTTTTTTTAATTTCTGTTCTTTGCAAAGCGCAGCACAATGAAGACTGCCTTGTTTTTCCAACTGCATTTTGCCTTTATCATTATAGTTTCACTTTTTCACTCATCATAGCAGATGAAGGATCAAGGAAGATGTGCACTGCAATTCTATCACATGCACACCTCCCAGACAATGACTAAACTAACAATTAACTCTTGTCATTACTGCCTCAGCACCATTAAGGGTTGCTTAAAATCAGCACCATTTACTGAGTCTTATGCCATACTCCAATTCTCACAGTGGTGGTTTTTTTTTGTTTGGTTTTTTTTCCCCATTCAAAATTCCAAGATAAAACAAATATTGATAACGTAATGTGTCATTTTAGGATATCCTTAATTCCTGGTAATTAAACATGTTAAGTCCTAGCAGTAAGAGTAATATCTTACCTGTTGGAACAAATAAAGTGTGTCCTTGCTTTACAACACATTTGTAACATTTGTCAACTTTGTCTCCAAAATATACTTCACTTTGGGTGACAGATGAGCTCCAGGACTCATACAGAGCCAAATTTTCATCAGTGGGCTTGATCAAATAGAATATCTTTTCACCCTATTCAACAAAAACATCAAATAAATAAATGCATGTCCTCCTGGGCAGACAGTACAACCTCTGAGTCATTCGCACTAAACGCACCCGATATAAATGGCAGAATTCTGTAGTTCTACTAGGGGATACTGGTGTTTCCTAACTCAGTGTTTCACAATGGCAGTTGCACAAAAGCTTAGTCAATAGGACAGTAACCAATAAGGATAAGGGGAAGAAGGGGTATGTGTCTTGTAATGTAAAAAACAGTGTCATTGATTCTCATTTAATTCATTTTTTAATAAATACTAAAACCGTACTGTAAAACCTACTGATCAATTAAAATGGTCAGCCAACCACATAGCACCAGAGTTACCAACAGTGTGATCAAATAGAAGCATGAAAACAAGACGCTAACAATCACAAATTCACTTTCAAGCTCCTCACCTGTCTAAGTACAGAATTTCACTCTGAAGAGGCAATAATGCCATGACAGAAAGCTGAACACTGAATCATTTTTTGTTTCATACAATCATTAAGCAAAAAGCCTTCATACCCAGAGAACGTGGTACCAAACTGAAGTTCCTCCAAAATCGATATGAAAATCAGTATAGCTGTCCTGGACACCCATCAAGCAATACTTCTGAACAAAAGGCTTAGGGAAGACAGAATCATCTGGCCAATAATTTTCCACCCAGGAAAGCTTTCTGGCAATATCTGGTACTTCCACTAACTCAGACATCCTTTAAGAAAAAAAATAAATAAATAAATACATAAATAAGATCAAGTGCAAGTGCCTCTAGTTTTTGGTGGGTTTTTTTGTGTTTTTGTTTGTTTTTGTTTTTGTTTTTTCCCAAACAACAGCATTAAATGCACATTTCCTACCAAATTATTACTTATGAATTAGTAAAACTGTTTTATACCCATATTACATCGCAGTAACTGTCTACATAAAATATGCAGCCTCTTAACTTTAGTGCTAAACACATTACAGCTGTATACATACTGTTCACCTTTGTGAAAACCACTTCCTACATTCAAGAAATTGCAGTCAATACTCACTTTGTGTCCGAGAATTCCAGGCTGATCACGTTCAACACTTTTGGTCGGTCAGGATTTGTGAAATATTTAATATAATTATGGAGCTTCATTTTACTGTCTGCTTGTCTTGCTACATCTATTACATCTATCACTTTGTCACCACCTGTAAAAATAGGATTACTTGCTTAATCCTATCACAGGTAAAAAGAATTATTTAATGTGTTTAAGAGCAACTTTACTTTTTCCTAGCTTTTATCAATGTATTTCTGCACAAAACCTCTGCGACCATCAGCATTCTTGCAGAACAAAGATTGGTATAAACCAACTTTTAATGAGGTCAAGCTTTAATTGTTATTGTCAACTAAGGACACAACTGAGAACAGTGTACAAATAAATCCCCTTTACCCATGGTCAACAAAAAAATAAAAGGAACAATAAAGAATCACTGCAATTGGTTAAAACAATAAGAATTGGGTCTGTGGCTTTCACTGGTAAAAACAGTACAGAGAACTTGAATCTTGAATATTTAACTCACTTGAATATTTAACACAATGACCACAAAGAATTCTTCACAAATAACAGATTTTACTGCTCACAGCTTGTAGTTTTTAGCAAGCTGCACTGAACTTCTGACATAATTGACTAACAGCTTTTTTTATGTTGAAGACTATGCAGATACTCAAAAACATCCTACACTCTCACCCTTTCATACACGCATAGCTTTTAAGCACGCACGCCTTAATAATTCAATGAAATTACTAAGGCTAGCTTCATTTGTAAAGATAACACAAATACACACAGCACATACTTAAAGTTAAATCTGTAGAACCAGACAAGCAAGAAGTAACCCTTAGCCAAAATAAAGGAGTAATGACAAAATTATAATAGTAATTGTATTATGTGCATTTAGTTATACAGGGATCACATCTGAAAATTAATTCTGGAATGCATCTAGATGCACATTTATAAATATATTTAGTTTAAAACTAAAAATTAGCATAATCCTGACAAATCCTACTTGGAATAGTATTTATTAAGATTTCTTATTTTTAATTTCAGTAACAAAAAGTCAAATCTGCATTTTCTTTTTTTCCCTAAACCACAGAACCCGGCAGGGCAAAACACATGCATAGTAATGAGATGATCAAACTTTCCTCTGAATCTGAACTGACAGTTTTCCAAAAGATAAGCTTCAGAAATATCAAAACAACAATTACACTTTGATGCAGAATACATTACTCTTTATAGTCATCATAACAGCAACAGTATTTCTTACACTATGTATTTCCTCTATTCTGTTTCCATGGTAAAATTCTGATAGACAGACGTTCTACTTTTAGTACTCAGAATTATATGAAGTTCTCACAAGAACAAAGACCCACACACAGACTTCTCAACAGTACTGTTTACTACAGCAAACTTCATGCTCAAAATGATTCAGTCTATGTACTGCACACTTGCATGAAGTTGAAATGATTAAAGACTATCCAGAGATCAGGCAAGAAACAAATTGTCGGGAGCTCTGGCTCTCACCAAAGGAGGCCATGGTAGGAAGGTCTCCAGAAAGATTTATTTAGTTTGAAAAAGCCAATTCACTGAGCTCAAAACATCATGTTTTGTAATATTCTGACCAGTGACTCATCTCTATCAATCTTAAGAGTGATTCATTCAATTCTCACAAAATGGACAATCCTGTAGCATAACAAAAACATCACTCCACATTCATCTTGCACCCAAGTCAACACACTTGGAAGTTGAAAAATAATGGTGTTCTCCCATCAGATATCCACATAAACAAAATTCAAATTGGTAGCTTAATTGTATTGTTCTGGTTAGGAGTGCTTAGTTTATAATACATATTTAGCACTCCAGGAGCTCTTAGAATCATGTAAATATTTGTTTTACTTTACAGAGGGGATCATTTGCATTTATTCCACAGTGACCCTTACCTACATAGCGTTCCACATCTAAAACAGAGAAAGTTGGTGGAGGAAGTCTGAGCCCCAGGCCATCTAATTTAGGAACCATAATAGGTACATCAAACCCATGTTTCTCCAAGTATCTTTGTGTCAGTTGGCTTCCATGCATTTTCAAAATGACTTCATCAGCACTAACAAACAAGAAATTATGGAATATTAGCAGAAATACATCCTCCAAACACTAGTGAAAAAAAAAAGTCACAAATTCAAGGAGGACTGGTTGAAATGGCTGCATTTGAACCCCCCAAAAAATAAAACCCCATACTTCAATCAAATTAAGACTGTAAGACAAATAAACCAATATAACCCCCTAACGAAATATTAAGTGTTACACATAACCTGGTAATTCACTGTATTTCTATGTAATCTAACATAGTAATTTAAAAGGATGAGGAAAAAGAAAACATTAAAATACATTTTAATAACAACAACAGAAAGTTCTGTCAAGAGTTATAAGCTACCATATTTATAAGCATGAAAAACAACCACAAACAAACTGGGATGATTTCTGCTACGAACAAGTTTCTCTACTTTCCTATAAAGCATGAGAGAATGGGTATACTACTAGCACATGTAAGTGTTCTACATTATTTGGAATGAAACAACTGAGGAGTAATTTCCCATTCTCTCCTTACCTGGACTACAGAGATAGACAATATTCTGATATTTCAGGTGAGAGGAAAAAAAAAAAAGCCAGTCACTCTGCCACATTCACTCTGCCTTGCAGAGGGACTCTGACAGATTGGAGCACTGGGTGACTAGCAACAGCTGAAGTCCAACAAACAAAAATACCAGGTGCTGCAGCTGGAACAGAGTAATGCTGGGCACAGGTATAGACTAGGAGATGAAGTGGCTAGAGAGCAGCCCTGAGGAAAGGGATCAGGGACTGATAAGAACAGTGGAAGGGGGAGAATTCTAAAGGAGGAGGAAGTCTTAGGTCTTTGTTTTTTCACCAAAATGTTAAAGTGAGCTTCTGTACCTTGGGAAAGAGCGAGCCCGCAGCTGTTTAACAAAGGTCCGTGTTCCAGCCTGCACCGGTTTGGAGCCATCATCCAACTCAGTGTAGTCATGTCTGTGCCAGTTCCTTCTCTTTTTCACTACAAGTTTCAAAAGGATTAAACTTTGAATTAGTTAAATCAGATGGTTCAGATTAACAGTCGCTCTGTCAGTGAACCAGGCATGCCTCAACCCTATCACAAAGATTAACAAACTTTATTGTTTATACAGGTGAAACTATCCATCTGCCAAAAATGAAACCTTCAGAACACCTGACAGTAATCACACTTCTAGAGCCTCTTCCATCGGAGAACACCAGTGCATGTTATACACCGTGATTCAAAACTCTGTACTCAGTGCAGAACAATGAAAGTATACAGTAACAGCCTGACACTTATCCAATCTCAAGTCAATGAAGCCACGATTTCAATTTCCTAAATCTCACTTTTTTTAAATAAAGAGAAGAATCTTATCTCCTCAAGATCCTTACGCTTCTTCCTCTCATGCATTAACATAGAATTAATATGACTTATCTCATTGTGCTATCTGACCAGAGGAACATATTTACGTACGATCTGACAACACCGTTGTTCACCACTGCAATCTGTTTGAAAAAAAAAAAAAAAACCTTTCTTTTATCCACTGCTTATGTTTCCATAACACTTTTGGGTATAAGCTATCCTAGCAGGTACAGTCTTCACTCTGCAAGTACAATACATATAATGCAAGCATTATGCCCCAAAACAATGAACTTCTGAGTTGCTGCAAGCTGTTATTCACTATGGCAAAATATTCATATAGAACAAATAATAAATCAACGTTATATCACAATTTTGGAAGTCTGATAATCCAGAAGTAACTAAATTGCATTTTTTAACAGCTCCTTCTATTTACAGGGCCAATGAAAATGAATAACAGCGTTTTCATAAAAAGCTGTGCTGGTGGACTCCCATTGAAAAAAAAAAAAAAAAAAATAGATACTCAAACAAGAAAAAGCTGTTGTAAAACACAGTAGGGCTGTATGGAGCCTCTCCATTTGCATTTTTTGGCTTTAAGTGCACCAGAGGAAAAGGTGATTTATGATTTGGTAAACTTACCACCTGCCCTCAAATTTGCATTATTTAATAACAAATTATTTCATTCCAAATATGCAATTAAAGCATCTTAATCAAACAAGCATCCATTTTATAGCTTCATTTACAAAGAACAGAAACTCACTACTTTGAAAGAAAGTGTTCATTAATAGCACCTATCTGTCAGCAAAAGCCCTCTTAAGTTCCCAACAGATGCCTCAGCAGAAGGGATCTCTGTCAGTCCTCAGCTCGCAACCTTGCTAGTGACTTACCAGTGTACCACTTTACTACGCTAAGAAACGTAATAAACTAATTATTAGGTGGTTGCGTTTCAGTTTTCCCCAAAATAAGCCACCAAAATTAAGCCAAACTCTGTTCCACAGCATTTGATGGTTGCTACTGGAAGTCTACCCCTATATTTACTGTGACTAGATCTAGAACGCAACGACTAATACTGTGCAGAAATTTACTTCCATCTGCAGAAGAAACACAGAAGAGGAGAAAGCTATTGTCATTTGTCAGCACAAATGGTCTCTTACAGGCTATGCACAAACCACCATGCAACACAAACATACCCCAGCTAAGCAACTACATTAATACAAATTTGAACTTTTAGTTGAAGAAGAGCTCATCCTTAAGCATATCAAAGTCATGATAAACCAAACTCACAAGAAGTTAGCACCACATCAAAAACACAACTAACAACAGCATGAAGGATAGCAAATAGCAAAAAGGATTTTAAAAGGGGGGAAAAAAACCACAAAATTTCAATGCTGCTTCTGCAGAAATATCAGTTGCTTATATAGGAATAACTAACACCTTACAGCCACTGCATGACAAAAAGTTATTCCTACTGATAAGCTGCTTTCCACAAAAGTGACAAAATGTACCCCTTGGAAGACATTTAAGAGAATGAAGTGACATTTATAGCTGTTTGCTACCCTCACAATCACTGCTGAAGAGACTGCTAATGAGCCAACTATCCAAACACAGTGAAACTTCATAAATAACCAAGCCAAGTTTATTAAGTTTTCAAAGCCATTTTCTCATTCATAAATAATAATACAAGAAATTAGTGGCTAATGTTAATTTGCAACAGAGTAGCTTCTCAGAAATTCTGTACAACTGCTGTGTAACAGCTCATTAAGTCTGTAAGATGATACAGCTGGTTAAGAGATTATATATATATATATATATATATACACACACATATATAACTTTTTAAAGTCTGACCTTCCAACATCTGAAAAACAGAAATTAAACTTCCTCTACTTAGTACTTGTAGCATATATCATGCTTCCATAAATAAGAGAATGCTAAAAACCATAGAACAATAATGAAGGCTTCTCTTATGTTGCAGCTTTATAATTCCTTAAGACATTACAATAACGGTTGCAAGAAAAAAATATCTAACGGAATGAATCCCTGTGCTCACATTAAAATAAATTAAAAAGAAATGTTAAAAGACATCAAGAACTGCCTTCCTTCACTTCCAAATCCCTCAAAACTAGTGGAAGGAAAGCATTAACCCTTGGTGTTCCTAAAAAATGAGGCATAACCTGCAGAGACAATGCTATAAATATGCACCAAAAGCACACCACAGAGTTACAGAGGGGTTGAGAAATTTTTCATGAAAAGCAAGCAGGAATTTATTTTTAAATTATGTTCCTTATACATTCAAAACAATGGGCTGATAACTGCATCTAGCTTAGGCAAACTCTATTCTTTGCCTGCCTACACTTGTCTGTTTGTCTCAGACATCCTACATGGACTTGAAAAGGGAACCACTGAGAAGCACTCGCATCTGTACAACCAGGCCCCAGTCTTGTGAGAGTTCCTTTATGTGATGCCCACTAATGGAAAAGGCAAGAGAAATGTTAGCATGAGAAGAGTGGAAAATTTTAAGGAGCACACAGTAGCTTTCCTTTCATTACTGGAACTAACATAATTAATTTTGTTTGATGCTGAATGAAAATCCACTTGGTAATACAAAATGTATGTTTCTCGTATATTTTTAGTGATTTTTTTTTTTTGCACAATGCCATCTGATTATATTAGGTTGTACACACATGTGCTTGTCAAAATCATAGATGCACTTGTCCTCTTAAATTGAACATGGTTGAATTATGGTCTCCTTCAGAACTTCTTTAGACCAATGAAGTCTAGAACATGAAGTAGTAAATAAAAGATGTGCTTTTTACTTACATACATAATTTCACATTTCAAGCAGCGCAGCATTACTGCAACATTTGAAGTCATAAAACATCAGCCTCTCCCAACCCTAAAGCATGCCAATGTCCAAACCACAAACTATCAAAGATTTGATTATGACAGACTAGCTGAGTACAATTAATGAAACTGCAGATGAAGACATATTTCAACATATCACTTCTGCTTGGGTAGATAAGTGATATGTCTGAATCTTCTACTAAATCTAGACTATTTACTCACTTGAGGCAATACGAAGTAGCAAGGATAATTTTTTTCTACAGATTCTTATCTTTCGAAAAAGCTATCCAACACAGTATTTCACTGTCAGATTGCAGCAGGTGAAACAGAGCTAGCATGAGAGCTGGAAGTCTCTGCATTACAAGACAGGCTATTCACAGGCATCAAGAGGATGATGAACTATACCAGTTCTGTCAAACCAGAAGGATAAAGTTCCAAACTTCCATGTTTATTTAGTATTTTTAAAGTCTGATATGAACTCCACCTTTTATTGTTCCTCCCAGCCCCAGTATTCCATATGCATACGCACGCACACACACACACACACACCTCTCCACCCCCCCCCTAAAAAAAAAACAGGCAGAAAGGTGGAAAAATGGCTCGTATTTGTATTCTTATGTACAGAATACACATAAGGATTTGAAACTGAAAAAGACAACTGTAATAATAAAACTTCAAGCATGTAAAAGAGCATTCAACTTACCTTTTAGCCCCTAACATGAAGGTAACTAATACTGAAGACATTGAATATAACCCTTGTACAAGATATTTAACATATTTTAATTAAGTCAATAATTGAAATAAATCACTTTGCTCATACTCCACATGACTACCAGTGACAGTGCAGGGATTTTAAATGATCATTTCTAAATGCTAAATTCAGCTTTGTAGAGATTCTAGATCTTTTGCTAGCCGTAAATTGTTACAAGGTCTTCAAGCAAAGAAAGAACATGTATTAAAGAAACACAAATGCCCACAGTGTGTGTGGGCACACTAATCATACATAGATATTTTTCAGGTTTGAACATAGAAACTGGAGAGGTGAAACTCACTATCACGTTACTTCATTTGAGAACTGAAGTTGTGGGGGAAACCTAAGGAGTCAGATAAAAAAGCATCCCTACAGTAGTTACAAAAGACAAAAATATTTTCTTCCTAAGTCCAGTCTTACAATCTTTCTACTTCAGATCTCTTCAGCAAAGGCACCTACTGAAAGGAGAACCAGAGAGGTCCCTTCTGACTCCACATTCACTTCTGGCAACTCATAAAATTCCACGAGGAATTTGGGGGAATCATATTCACAAACCAGACACCTGGAATACACGGCTGTGTAATTCTCAAAGACATGAAGGAAAAGCAGACATCAATTCCAGCTCCAATTCTCAAACTACTCTGGACTGTTATGGAATACTGGCCTTAAACATCAAGAAAGCAAAGAAAGCTGGCTTGAACATTTTCTCAAGGTTGCCTTCCTGGGTATTAGAATTTTGATGATTAAAATACAAAAATCTTAAGCAGTCTTTTGGAACTTTTTTTTTTTTTTTTTAACAGCATATCATACATGCAGCAGGAGAAAGCATCACTACCTGCAATTGATTTTTCTTTTTTTCTTTTGATGATGAATTCCTAATTTTTGTCTCTCTCTCTCTCAGCCAAGTACAGATTGCTTTCTTGTAGCTCTGTACCCTTTGATTTCTCTAATCTATAGCTGTGGCTTATATTTTATTCTACCTGCATCTTCACATCAAGGAGAATCTCTCAAGAAAAGACACCTTGTAGGTTTTGTTGTTGTTTATCATCGTTGCTTTTTATCAGTTCAAAGTTAGTCACAGAACCAGTAACTCCTAAATAATCAAACTCATCTTGAATGTTCCTCTGAACGGACCTTTTTTCAACTGTACTTGGAGCGAAAACATTAAAACTGTAAAATAAAATCTGAATAATGCATACTCACTCAGAGAAGGTCCATGAAGAACTGCGCAGTTGGGACAATGGTACAGATCAATGTCAACAGCATGATGCTCCTCTACCCCAACACAGCTGCAACGATATTTTTTAATGTTAATGAGAATACATGCAAGACTTCTTTTTTCAGGCTAAAAAATAATTACATCTCAAGTCTTTACCAGAACATGCTTAGTTTACAAATTCATAATGAGCTACCAAACTATCTCAACTACTGGGTTGCCACATAAATTTTGAGTAATAATTTGTTCATTGCTGAAAAGAGAATGCCATTTAAAATAACAGAAAGGAAACAGGAATTAAGCTACCTTAAAAATGAGTCCATAAGATATATCAATAGCCTCTGCTCCCACAAAAGTCTTTGATCCTGATTACAGAAGAGTGTCCACAGAATCACTCAATCAATTCTCTCTTCATAAAAACATGAAGCCTACATGCTGTCAATTTGTAGAAGATATCACGAGGGTTTTTTCCTATTTTTCTTTTCTTTTTTTCTACAAAAAGTACCAACTGACTCCTACCTCCAAGACAGCAAATAACACTTCAGTATGCTCCCTGAAATTTTTACCCTACCAGTACTGGGTAAGAAACTTATACAAGTGATCACACAAATCATACAGTAGCAACAGTTTTGTAATTTTAGAAATACCATTTGTAGTAATATTTTCCTGGTGAAATTTTTGCCTGTTTAAACAGTCAAAGAGGGATTGAAGACATTCCTAGTAGTCACATTAAAACTTCTAAACTACTATCTGAACAACACTACTTTTAAAGCCAGAAGAGAGACAATCTTTTGGGAGATGAAATGCTAGAGATTAACTGGAGAAGCCAGGCTCTTGCAGAGAGCTCTCAAGAAAAAAAATCCCTTCTTACTTGTAGAATCTGAATCCTGACAGAGTTCTTTCTCTAAAAAGTTAATTGAAGCTTAGAAAACTGCTGACTTTATAATAGAGAAACAAGACTATAACGTTGAATATTTACACCATGTTTACATATTTCTATTTAATGTATTCAAGGAACGTGAGAACTTGAACATTGCTACATTCAGGTAGCCACTTCATATCAAAAGTGTAATGACAGCCAAAATACTGAAGCTCTGAAACAATCCATCTCCAAGTAATCTTCTTTCTAGCTGCACAGTGCCAAAGCTGCTGACAGATCCAATAAACGTCAGTAGATAGTACTACCACAACATACAAGTCAAGCATTCAAAGGGTACCAATGAGCCAGTCAAATCTGAGAAGTACCTCTCAAAGAGAAGTACATCACTCTGAATTCTCTATCATCAGCTTCAGCTATTTCTTCCAGTTCTCCAGTCACAAAACGCCACACGTAAATTAAGTTACATAGCTTTTTATACATACATTGTTCTAAAATCTAAGTATAAAACTCAGCTGACAAATAAGTTTCATTATAATTCTTGCAATATTTCATTTCTCTTTTTTAAGACCACAACTATAGAAATTGTTATTGCATGAAAATTCAGCTGATGTATAAACAGAAACAAAGGCAAAAGCGCTCTTTAAAAATGCATATCCCATCTTTTTCTGCCTATATGCTCTATTCTCCTTTTAGAGATCACTATCTCAATCCTAATTTTGTAAGAAAACTGTTTTAAAGATACACTCCGAAAGTCCCAAATCAGAAGGCTGGTTTATAGACATATTAGAGAAACCCCATATTTTAGCTAAATTTCTCATTTTTGAACAGCTGTAAGTATTCACATTGGACTGTATCTTGCTCAAGTTTGCACAATGTTCAATGGGACACAGTGTTCCATGCAAAGCTTTCATTTACTGCCTTTATTCCTATCTTGGTATCTATCTAACCTGTCTGTCATCTCAGCCAGATTAACTGGCTAATGGTAAGAACACTGAAAAGCTCAGCAACAGTTCCTTCGAGCTCTGAAAACTGTTTGTCATATTCTGCATAAGATCAATAATTTTATTCTCTTGTAAAACATTGCAGATAACCTGAAAATAAAAGCAGAAAATCTTTTAACTACTGTACACATTCTCTGGCTTGCTTAACTCCGTAGACTTTTATGAAGGCACCACAGGCTTTGCATATACAGAGATGGGTGAGACTGGAATGGAATTTAGTAGTTGGTAACCGCTCTATAAAGAAAGCAAACGTTTTCAATCTACAATTTCTGCTCCAAGCTCGGAACCAGAAAGGCAAAACACTAACTGGGAGACATGGGAAGGGGAAATACCAGTACATGCCTAACTGATGCAAAGGGCACATGAGGTTCCAGCACCTGCAAGAACAAGCACTGACAAAAGGAAGCCATGGAGTCTATCAATCACACACAGCACCACTACCAGTCACTTTCCTGAGTCTCTTTCTACAACATACAGAGACAAACGTGACATAAATCATTCCAGCTACAAGCGAACAATCAATTACTGTGATAAGTACAACGCTGGTCCTCCTGCATCAAAGCAAGGTCACTAGGAGATAGTAGAGAGCCTGGAAAGCATTAACATACTCAAACACAGCAATGCTCCCAAAACACCGGTTGTTTTCCTGAATGAAATATCATTATTATCCTTCACCTCTCCACCCATTTGGGCTGAAACATCCACAGTACACATTACCTCATTTCTGAATTGCTCATCTCCTGCAGGGAAGCTGCAGACTAATCCTGTAGTATGAAAGCAAGGTCAGCAAGAGGCAGGAGAAGAATTTGGGACGTGCTATGTTTTTTCACACACAACAACATGCCCATTCCTGGCAAGTAAAGAAATCCTTTGCTACTCAAAGTTCAAAAAAACAGTTCTCCAGATTATAATCTCAGGAGAGAATGAATGGCTTTGCTTTAGTCTGAAGTTTCCATCTGATTCTTCAAATTCTAGCCATGCAAAAGGTGGGCATGTAAAACAACCAGGAGAGTACTACTTAATATATGTGATAGATACTGACACATCCCAGCTTTTACCTGAAGGAAAAAGAAGTCTTCTTGCACAGGAAACAAGACAAGACAAACAAAAAACAAAAAACAACCACACACAAAAAAACCAAAGCCCTTACAAAGGCTGCTACTGCAGCAATGCTATAAATTTAGACGCTGCTAAATATAGTACGGATAATTTCAGTATGTTAATTAAATAACTTTCAAATTTAGACAATGTTTTGTGCAATCCAGAAGTCCAAAATCTTTTATATTGAGTTTATGAAGCAAAGTTTTGGTAGCAGGGGGCTGCAGGGGAAGCCTCCATGAGCAGAGTGTAGCAGCTGCCTCACATTAGATCAGAGTCAACTCCAGCTGCTCCAAAAGGCACCCACTGCGGAGAGCTGAGCCATGGAGACACACTGGGTGCAACTCTAGGAGAGCAGACTGAAGGAAAGGCAAAATAGCTGCAAACCGCAGCTCAGGGAAAGGAGTGAAAAAACAAGAGAGAAACAGCCCTGCAGCCAGCAAAGTCAGCACAGAAGGAGGGCAGGAGGTGCTTCAGGCCAGAGCAGAAGTTCTCTGCAGACCAGGAGAGGACCACAGTGGAGCAGGCTGTCTCCTTGCTGCCCATGGCAGCAGCTTGAGCAGGTCTACACAGAACACTTGTCCATGCGCAGCTTCTGGAGAAGTCCAGGGTACAGCAGGTGCAGAGTGACCACAAAAGAGTGGTGGAGACAAATTATGGATTGACGGCAAGCTCCTCATTTGTCTGTACTATTCAGGAGGAGGAGATAGAAAAGGATGGACAAGGGAACTTGTTTACACTTTGCTTTTCATTCTCACAGCTCTAGTCTGTTATCAGCAGGCGATAAATTAATCTCTCTTATGCTGAGTGTTTTGCTTGTCATGGTAATTGGCAAATGAGCACCGTGTCCTTAACTCAGGAGTTGTTTTCACTGCATTTTCTCCGTCTTCTGTTTCGAAGGGAGAGTGAGGAAGAACGATGGACTACCTATGGGTGTGAAACACTTGAGACTGTTGAACTGCTTCTGCTGGTCTTACTGAAAGAATCCAGGTTCAAGGGGAAAAAATAAAGGTTTTAATCGAGAGTGCTTTGTTTTTATTTTTCCATATCCTTAAGAAGGCGACGTTACTTGAAAAGTTGTTTCACTTTATTAAAGCAAATAGTCTATACACGCTATTGTTATATAAAATTCCAGGTATATAAATGGGAATGAATATAAACACTGCACTACAAAGATAACAGTTGTCAAGATACAAGAAGTTTAGATGACCAACTGCACAATTTAATCATCACAAAGTGATTAAGAGATTAATAGTCCAGATTATCCACTGATAGCAAGATATTCCTCCTAGACAACTCCTGATATTTCCTATTTGCAATGCGTACTGAAAATAAGAATCTTAAATTGAGAAATGCAAGCAACTCATAATGATCTAGTCAAAGGACTGCAGAAATCAGATGGATCATCCTCAACATGGAAAAAATGAATGCATTAAGCCAGTTCCTACATAAGACACCATTTTCCTTGACTCAGTCTCCTGTTCCTTTCCTCTATTATTTCATACAACTTTCACACTGAAAGATACCTCACAGGATCATCAAATTAGACAAAAACTCTCCCAGTGTAACTTTGTACCCATTGTTTTCTCCATGTCACTACTGGAGAAGTGAGCCTCTGACATCTTTGTAGTTGCCCTTTAGATGCTGGATGAGATCTCTCCAAGCCTTCTCTTTTCCAAAGCAGGAAGATCCAACCCCTTCCATTTTTTCCTTGTAAGGTAGTTTCTCCAGCCCCCTTTGAGATCATCTTTGTGGCTTGCCTTTGGACCTTGTCCAATCTATCCACATCTTGAATTGAATCGTGGAGGCCAGAACAGGACACAGTACTTCACGAGCAGCCTGGTTCACATAGGCGCTAAGCCAAAATCTTCATGAGGCCGCTGCTACAGTACTGTGTCCAGACCCAAGGATGCCAGCACTAGAAAGTCATGGAGCTGTTAGAGGAAGTCCAGAGGAGGACCACAAGGATATCAGAGGGCTGGAGCTCCTCCCCGTGAAGAAAGGCATAGGGAGCTGAACTCGTTCAGCCTGGAGAAGAGAAAGCTTTGGGGCAATCTCATTGTGGCCTTCCAGTAGTTAATGGGAGCTCAAAAACCGGAGGGAAACCATTTTTCTTTTTTTCCTGCATGCTCTGATAGTGATTGCACAAGAGGGAATGGTTCTGAACTAGAAGGGGGGAGATTCAGATTATACATCAGGAGAAAAATTTTCACTCAGAGCGGTGAGGCACTGGCACAGCTGCCCAGAGAAGCTGTGGTGCCCCATCCCTGAATGTGCTCAAGGCCAGGTTGGATGGGGCCCTGAGCAGCCTGAGCTGCTGGGTGGCAGCCCTGAACATGGTAGGGAACTGGAATTATATGAGCCATTCGATCATCAAACAGCCACTGTTAATCCTACTAGAGGAGCACACTCACCTGAGTACCTGTAGTTGTAAAGATTCACTGTTGCTCAAGTGGAGCAGAACTGTGGATCTGAGGGGGCATTACTTCCCTTCACTCCTTTCTCAATCTCAGGAAGCAGACAAACAGCTTCACTTGTGCTTCCTTGCAAGGAGGGTTTTCTCCTTTGGCAAACAGATACATTCTTCTCTCATGTTGCTTTGGATTGACATGCCTTAGCATTTCATTAGCATATTCATTTCCACAGTAAACTGCCAATAATTCTCAAGCCAAATAATGTATTTAAACAAAAGGGACTCTTGAAAGTCTTTCCTTCAATCAGTTTTGAAATATGCTTGCAATTAGCTCTATGCCCCTGAAAGAATTTTAGCTACTGCCTCCTCTCACATCTTGTTCAGTTCAATTCTCTGATCTTCTTGGAGTGCTCTCATTTTCTTGTTAATTTCAGCCAGTAACTGTGGCATGTCAGATACTGCTCAGATTGCTCTTCCTATTGGACAACCACTATTTGGTTAATTCTCACCTCATTACTCTTTACAGATACCCATGCCCAGGTCATCCTGCTTAAGAACTTTGCCTGTATTCAATTGCAGAAGCAACTTTTTCACCTCTTTCAGTACCAAATACAACACAGTCTACTGGACTTACCCTTCTAGGTGCAATTTTACTACATGAGTAGTTTCCTATGTTAACCTCCACTTCCCTCAACACTAGCACGACACTTTGTACTTGCAAAGTGAGAAGAAGAGGAAACACGGTATGCCATCGTAGGAATATCTACTTTTCCTCAGCAGCTTACACACAGGTTTACAGCTCAGAAGTTTTTTTTCCTTCAAGTCTCTTACCTTCTTCTTAGGACATACAAGGTCCAGGCCAAAAGATCTCTAGGTTTTCAACAGCCTGATCCAAACAGTCTGACTTTTTTTTATTGACACTGCAGACAAAAATGCAGGCTCAGGATTCTTGACAGTATGTTTAATTAGACAACACCATATATCTTCCCCAAAATACTTCACACCTCGGGGTTCAGTTCCACTCAGCATGGTTGCTGCTGCTACAGAAATGTCCCACCCTCCTTGCTGCACCTACCTGACCTCTGCCTCTTGTCTCCCACCAGATCTAATACATGAGCACCATGTGGTAAATCAGCTCAGCAAGTCAAACCACAGAAAAAAGAAAAAAAGAAAAAAAAAAAAAGGAAAACAAGCAGGCACAACTCACTTTTTAGACAGAATCTTACTGTTAGAGTTTCTGAAGTTATAAACACGAATAGCTCAAATGTAAAAAGTTACATAATACCTAATTATTTACCAAATATATTGGTGGTATTTTCAATGTATTATTTGGAAATATTCTGGTTTATTTCATTTCTACGCTATTTTACCTTTCTAAAAATGTCTGCTCAGTTACAGGAAAAAAAAAAGTCAATTTAACCATCTAATGCTGCATATACACATTAACCATCTAATACATGCACATAAGAAGATGACTGATTTATGCTTTTAAGTATCAGACCTTATTATTAAATTTCAGATAATCACAGATGGGAGGTGTTTCTATTAAAAAACTGAGCAAATATCTGTGCAAAAAGTAGGCAAGTACTACAGTAAACTTTTCAGTTTACCTGTCAAAAATGCCAGTCTGCCATTGCTCCAGTATTGTATCTGTTTAAGCTTAACAACGAAAGCCAAAATACTATTGCCTTTATTGCCAAAATTAAATAGAAGTCGCAAGTTATGCAAGCAGCATTTGAAAGCTCAGCTTCATAGAATGGGTTCTGAAAAGAAGAAACTTAGTAAGAAAGGAAGGAGCAATGGGACAAAGCTATTAAGTTAGATAATGATAAAAGTTCACTTAGAATTACACAGGACCTTCTCCCTGTGCTTAGGGATATAGGGATGTATTCAATATAATCACTGTGGTACCTAAAATCTCAGGAAAACAACACTGAAATATATTTTTTGCACAATGATTCTTTCATTCTTTAATTCCAGTCCACTTGGAGCAGGAGCTGCTAAGTTTTTGAGAATGTATATACGCTCTTATCCAAATACATAAATTATCAGTACCATGCAACTGCTAGAATTTAAATACGTTGCTAGAATGAAGAGAGAAAGGAGCATTATTTTTACAAATTATTTTGACAACTGGTACAATCAGCATAATTATATGATGAAAGTGTTATGCGGAAAGCTGATTTTTCACGCAGTGAAAAACCTATTATTATTATTTTTATATTATTATTATTACATAGTATTATAACTACTACAAATTACACAAATTGGAAGGGGCATAACTTTTCGAACTGCAGTTCAAGTCCACGCTCAGGTTATCCAAAGAGCTTTACTTTCAATAATGCCCTCAGAAGGCAAATAACCTTTTCACTAGCATGTAAGAGTGTCAGGAAGAGACACAGTCCAGTTTAATTCATAATGGCATTAACCATCGTGGATTACATGCAGCAGTTTAATGAGAGAAGTAATTATGCTGGTAATGGTTTCATGACAAGGCAGAGTTAACCTCACTGAAGTACTTCTGTTTAGCATCATCCATTAAGCGCACACAAAACTTCTCTCTCCTTCCTACGTAAACTGACATTTCTGCTTATTCTTCCCAACTACACTGATTGCATTTAGTTGCTTTAAAAGAACACTTACAATTACTTCTCGTCCCTGCCCTTCTGAAATCACTGTGTTACAGAAATGAAGGTCTGAAGGAACCTAGACCATGCACTGTACATTGCTATCAAAATAAGCTGCCTCAAGATCAGAAAAATCACATTTAAGTACAGCAGACGTGAAAACTAAACAGCGTGTCAGTGAGAGCAGAGAGAAAAAGGCTTTCAAAAGCTGAAATTGTATTTGAAGAACTTGTTCCGGTGTGAAAATGATTAGTTAAGATAAAACAGGATGACACCAGCAAGCAAATCATGGCCTGTGATTTATAGAAAAGGAGGAAAAAAAGAAAACTATATCAATCTGACCTGAAGGAAATTTCTTTAGCCCTTTAAAACTAATAATCAGCACAACAATATGAAGCAAAGTGCTCCTCTCAGGAATTCAGTCTCTCTGCTGCAGCTCACATTCTCATTGCCCTCCACTATTTTCCCAGTCTGACACACTAAGGAAGGGGAAAAATCAGTTGCCCAATCTTTAGATACTGTCTTAACAGACTGTCTTAACTACTAGATACATATTGAAGTAAATGAAAGCCATTCTATTTTCTCCACAAGTGACGTGGAAAAAAAGGCTTAACACTGAATTTAGAGTAGTTCTAAGAATAGGGGGGTCCAAATCATTTGAGCACAGCCATTACAAATGTCAGTGGTGGTCACAGTGCACAGTCTGTAGCAGTTTTGTGCTCCTGGTCAGTGGCAGTGCCCTTTTGTACAAGAAGCAGACATACCAGTTATTTGGTTCTGGGAGAGAGGCCACTAGAAGAGGAAGAAAGGAGAGAAATTAATTGAATCACAGGCAGTCTTCGAAGAGAAACTGAGGTTCAGCCCAAAATGACAAGTTAGGAAGAAGTGACATGGCATAGCTTGCATTGATTTAACAGCTGGCAGCCAGTAGAAGAGGCGAGTTATTTACTTAGTTTCAACACTCTCCCTTCTCTGCAATGGCCCCAGTACTTGCACGATGACAAAGCCACTTGTTTTCACCTGCCTACCTGACAGCAGAAACTAACCTAACCCGTTCAGTCCCTGTTTACCGAGCTAGTTTGCAGCGCAGTCAGACAACTATCAGAGCCAATCTATGAAAGGCAGTGGGACTGCGTAATCTTAAGAAGCAGAACTGCCTCGTTTGACGATGAAAGTCGACAGACCCAGCCAGGCCTGCTGCATAGCTCTGCCCTCATTAGTCACTAACACTCAGAACTAGTATGAGTTAGTAGATTGCCAACAGCTTACACAACCAGATGGCAGGGAGAGATGCTCTTCTGAAATCGATCTGAAAAGCTGCCTAGAATTTAGCCATATTTTCTGCACAACAGAGAAGCAAGATGTTATCGCATGCAGAGATGCACATACTAGCACTGGGCGCAAAGTGAATGCCAGGTAAAGCAAACTTCTTTAGACAGCACAGCATCTAAGGTGACCTCAGTCTGACTACCTTCAGGTATCCTGAGCCCTTCTTTGAAGAGATACTTAGCTTTTCAGTTCCTCAACATTTCCAGCTATCAGTAGCTTCAGCTGCAAGAACAGCTGCTGCAAATGCTGGTTTTGTTTGACTTTTTTTTTTGGTAGTTGTTTCTTCAGGTGTGGATCTTGGGGGTGCTTGTTTCAAGAGACTGAATAAAATAAACACTAACAGCTCTTGCACGCTCACTTGTAACAGTCTTTGAACTCCAGAGCTACCTACACCCAAGCATCACGAAAATCACGTAATATTGCATGCTTACATAACAAATCTCTAACAAGGGGCATCAGGCCAATCAACAGTTAGGTGATCTGCACCACATATTAAAAGTGTTTTTTGATTCATTTGGGACACTGTTGCAGTACCTTCAGCTGTTCCACTTCCTTCCCAACATCTAGAAGAGCTGCCTGCTCCACAGCAATGAAGGGCCTGGGCTGCACATCCTACAGAATGCTGCCTGGTTATTATTCAGCTTCCCTAATGAAGATGAGCTATTTAGAAAGACCAGGTTGCCTAATAAAGATGAGCTATTTAGAAAGGTCGTGATGCATGACAAGTAGTACCAGTACTTTGTTATTTCATGCAATGCACATTCTGTAAATCTTTCAACATCTTGAGCAATGCTGTCAGTAGATACCATCAGATGTCTGAAGCTCAATCATAATAAAAGTTCTGGAGGCAAACAGGTAACAAACCCACAAAGGTTCCCCTCAGCCACTAACAGAAATGCCAAAAATGTCACTTTTTGACAGAAGTACAAAAAAGAAAAAAAAAAAAAAAAAAAAAAAGCAAGAACTGGGCCCCTGCATTGGGCAATTTCAGGCATGCTTTGAGAACGCAGTTTTCAGTTCGCAGTGAGGCAATACCTGCTCCTATTTCTCCCAGTCTAGCACCATTAAACAGTATCAGCACAATCTTAATACTCCACTGCTGCAAATCCCTTCTTCCTGGGTTACTTACTGTGGCTATTTTTACAGAAGGCAGCAACAGCAAATTTGCCTTCAGCCTGCTTTACACACCTCTTAATTGGGGCCTTAAACCGAATATACCATATCACCTAACTGCTTTTAAAGTTTCTGAACCAGATGGTGACTGGTTTTAAAGGCCTCCTAACACTCACCAGAACACTTGGTCTTTGCAGTTGTGCCTAAAATGAATTTATTTCCTTCAAAATTTACATCATGAAATATCTCTCTTCCTTTAAGGAAAAAGGCTTAAAGCTATTTTTAACCTCCTCTGCTTCTCAGCTGTGCAATTCCTCTTCCCCCTCCTCCCCCCCCCCCCCTCAAACTACAATCCACTTCAGATACTGCCAAGAACTCGTCCCTTGATCAAGCTTTTTTGTTAACAGAATCATTTCTTCAGCTTCCAGCTACAAAAGAGTATATGATGTCCTCTATAGCACTGAAATACCTGACTTTCACATGGCAAATAGAGTTGCAGTCAATAGCAAGCAGAGACAGATGCTTCATTTTTGAAGAAATCCGAGAGCAAACTGGCTCATCATCTCTAGCTCGCCATCCTCATTTCAAACGCAGATGGAGTAGCTGATTACATTAACTTCTATTTAAGCTATGATACAAGCAAACTGTTTCAGATACACAAATAATGAGTTTAAATATCAGATGTTACTTTGGCTGGCGGGCAGAGCTGTAAGTAGAATAAGCTCCTTCAATCAATTGGATAATGCCCATCATTTAGGGATCTTTATTGGATTTTCAGCTGCTTATAGAGGTCCAGAGGGGCCTACTGGCAAAACTGCATCTGTGCAGTCCATAACGTATCAAGAAGTTGTTTCTACACATTTATTCTATCTACAGTAATCTAACTGCTCAATCCTTCTCAGATGGATCTAATGAAGCATAGTTATTTTCTGGCCACATGGAAACTTCAAATAGCACAGAAGAAAGCTGAACAGAGATTGGGAGTTGAGTTACATCAACACTAAGGTTTAATTTTATCTGCATCGATTATTTTTATTCTGGTTATGATTTGACACACTGATTTTAATCTAAAACTCTAAACAGTTCAGATCCAGGTTAGTGAAACCAGCTTCACTCTATCATAAACCACCTGCAGTTATCTACATTACTTGCAAAAGGACAGATCACATCCTTCACTCTAGATTTTGCACACAAACCCTTTTAGAGATAATCTTTACATCACAGTCTATGCAACCCAGTTCTATACCTTCAGAAGGGGAAAAAAACATATATAGGTATTAGTCTGGCACACATACATACAACTCTTATAATGCCTCCTTTCTCTTCATAGCAAGAGAAACACACAACATTGGAATAGAAATGCACACAGGAAGAAATAAAGCAGGAAGCAGAGATCTAATACAAGAGGTCCCCAAAAGTGAGCACAGACATTTACTATTCCTATAAAAATTACAAATGACATTAAGATTCACTTATTTCTAGGGGGAGGGGAGGAACAAACAAGAAGTTAATTCTTCAGAAGATTCCCAGCTCAAATTTTGCTTAATTTGATTGTGAGTGAAGACAGGAAGTCTGCCAAAAAAAGCAACACATCCAAGCATTTTATCTTGGGCGTCAATACAACAAGCAGTGATTATATGAAAATGTTTTGATATAAATTAAGTAAATGAAGTATTTGCAATTCAAGAATGAAAACACACATTATTACAGGTCTTCGGCTTTGTCTGCATCGTCATACACAGGAGACCAATGGGCTGGAATGCAGCTCTGCGGAATCATAGAATCACCAAGGTTGGAAAAGACCTAAAAGATCATCCAGTCCAACCGTTCACCTATTCCCAGTAGCTCCCACTAAACCATGTCACTCAACACAACATCCAGCCTTTCCTTGAACACCCCCAGGGTCGGTGACTCCACCACCTCCCTTGGCAGCCCATTCCAGTGCCTGACCACCCTTTCTGAAAAGTAACACTTCCTAACGTCCAGCCTGAATCTCCCCTGCCGCAGCTTGAAACCATTCCCTCTGGTCCTATCACTAATGGCACGAGACAAGAGACTGACCCCCAGCTCACTACAACCTCCCTTCAGGAAGTTATAGGAAGGAACTCACAGCTCTGGCAATCAGCAAACTGACCATGACCCAGTAAAGCAACCATAGCAGAGGGCTGAAAGCATCTTGGGCTTCATCACCTCGGCTGCCTGCAGGTAGAGGGAGGCAATCTTCCCCTCTGCTCAGCACCAGCGTGGCCACACCTGCAGGGCTGGATCCAGCTCTGGGATTCTCAGTACAAGAGCAACAAGGAGTCATTGAAACAAGTCCAGCCAAGTGCCACAGAGAGAGCAAAGAACTAACCCTTCAGATGAGGAGCATTGAGAGCTATGAATCTTCAGCCCTGACAAAGGAGAAGGCGCAGGGAACCACTTGGAGGGAAGAGGCAGACTTTTCACAGCAGCGATGGGACAAGAGGCAACAGTCACAAACTGAAACACACGCGGTCCCATTTGAACACAATTATTTTTTCTTTTCATTTTTTAGTTTTTCTTTGTTACCGTGAGGTCAGCCAAACACTGGAAGACACTGCCACAGCAAGGGTGCTGTGAAGTCTGTGGTTGTGGAGATGCTCAGAATCCAGCTAGATGCTTTTCTGAGCAGGCTGTTCTAACTGTTCTTGTTTGGGTAGTGGGGTGACTAGATGATTCTTTCTAACCTCAATAGTTCAGCGATCCTGTGCAAGTTTTCTGGGTCTATCACTACTCTTATATATCTGGTTTAAATCAAAAAATGATCCAACTGCTAGATTTGCTCCACAATGTTAATAGTGGATTAGTTAAAAAAAGTGTGCAATAGGATTTAGCTTGGAATAAAAAGCTGTAAGAAAGGAATACTTCCAAATTCATAATAGAGAAAAACTAGGGGAAATTGTAAGAACGGGGAAAAAGGGTATATCTGCACGAAGGCATCAGAGCAATGTCAAAGTTAGGGCATAGACTCCCTAATGACTACCTACATTCATGACAGCCATGCACAGAGGTATCTAAACTTCTCTCACACTTTACTGCTTGACCTGAGAATTCCCAGAGCTCTGTCTATTCCCACTCACCTGTTACTGCACGCCAAGCACACTCACAAGGCAGCCAAGCAAAGCACAGTTGTCACACTTTCCCACAACAGGGCACTGAGATTACAGAGCACAGTTCAGGGATTAGAAGGGGACAAATTACTTCGTTTCTCCAAGAGAGGTGGACAGCAGAGTTCACTCTGGTTGTTGCAGCTGAAACCCACACATCTCCAGGGAATGCTCATCTCAGGGCTACTTTGATTACCTTATCTCCCTACTGAGGCTCTTACTCTGCAGAAAAGGATCCAAGAATTACAGCTAGAAAAGAACGTAACACAACCCAAACAACCTCCTGGTTAGGGCACTCAGACATAGCCAAGATTATCTTCAGTCCTGCTCCTGCCCTTCTCGAACACAAACAAGTGAGCACGTGTTACTGCACAACCTCTTCTGCGCCCTAAAACATACTAATGTTTTTCTTAAGTCTATTGATCAATTTAATACTGTTTCCTATAGGAAAAGGAAAGTGCAACCCAGTTATGAATGCATTTGTTGGGGGAAGAAAAAAAACAATTTCAGGAACTGGTGAGAAGGACTTTAAATGTGCCTAACACCTGACTCTTCAAGCTATTTGAAGAGTGACAACTCCCTAACTTTACAATATAATTTGTTGTACATCTGCTTAAATACATCCAGAGTAAGCTTTCTCAAAAAGGAAGTTTTCTTGCAGCAATTCAAACCTTAGAGTTGCGTAAGATAACCTCAAACTGAATATTCATCTTCAGAAAACACAAGAATTAAGACTATACATGATGAAGCCAGTTCAGGTCAGACTGCACCCAGAATAGGAAAGAATACAAAAATATATATTCTGTATATATTGTACACAATATATTGTAAAGATACAGAAACCTGTGTTTAAAATTAAATTCACATTGACCATCACTTATTTTCTGTACACCTTAAAATTGCTGCCATCAAAAACCCAACCATATATTTGTGCCAGCATCAGCAAGCTCATAGCTGCAACAGAACAGGTCTTCTACATGTCACTCAGCAGAGCTTGGTCCCAGTAGCAGCTATTTTAACAGGCTTGGTTCTCTTGTTTTGTTGTTGGGTTTTTTTCCTTTGTTTATTTTACATGAAGAAAGTAATGTTCAAATTTACAAGATTGATCATCGGACCGTATTTAAAAGCCAGAGCTTTATTTCCCAACTTGTACAACTTTCTCATGATTTTGCCTCCTTTCCTCCTCCCCCTCCCACATAACATCACTAGGTAAGATTGAATCAAAGATAAAATGAAATTAGATGTAGTGCTACTGCATTAAAAATGAAGATTTGGCAGCTATCAATGGAATTCACAGGCATTCAAGTCACAGACATGCACTGACACTCATACTAGGAAAAGAAGTGCCACAAGGGCACTGACATGCAGTGAACAGCACTGTAGAGCTCTCCTACCAATTTCTTAATATAAGGAAGCAACTTTAGGGAAAAATAACAGCTGCACGTGAGGCATGTATTCAGTTTTGTAAGAAGCAGATAAGAGTACCTCACATTAACAAGCCAAGCACTGGCACGAACAGAGATAACTTCCTTCCTCCAATAGACAAAACTTCAACTTCTCTTACCTAAATGAGTCTGTACAGTACCCACTACTAGAACTAGCTAGAAGTAAGAATTTTTACACATCTAGAGAGAGTTTCGGTTTTCTTTAAGACCCCCACTTTGCTAGCCCAATCACTCAATACTGACAGCTAGAAGTCACTTTTTTAGCAAGAGTAAGAGCAGCATTCAAAGCTACTTCTTCGTGCTCATTACAAGAGCAGCACATTTTACTGAAGCACTAAGAGACTTCAAACAATGTCCCCAGAGGTCCCAGAAACTGACACAGGAGAGCACAGCAGCAGCAGCAAGTTGCTGCTCATTTTCCCATCACATTGACGTACCCTCAGTGCAGACAAGCACTGAAGTAAGAACTCAGTTTGAGATTTAACAGATCACATGTAGACATCGTTTTTGTTAACATGCTTGTGGTCCTTTCCTTCATAAACACAGCACAGTGAAACGCCCACAAGGACAATTCATTTGGCCCTGAGGCTGTGGCAGGCCAACGTGGCACACCATGGTCAAGTTAGAAAGCATTCTCCTCAGAGGCTGAGGGGCAACATTTGCGTGGGCACAACATCACATCAGCATGCCTGTCCTGGTGCTGCTCCAAGCCACCCGCACGGCTCACCGCTCTGCCCCCAGCACTCCCACGAGGCACGTGTTGGCTCTGCAGTGACTCAGCCCACCTCTGTTGTTCCCAACACCGCGCTCTGCAAGCCAACTGCGTGATGTAGTCATCTACTGAATAGCTCTGAGTGATGTTACTGAAACAAAACTAGAAACCCATACCACTGGCAAGCCAAGCAGAAGTTTTACAAGCGGTTTGGCTTAGTAAGACACAGCAATTTGTTTGGCTGCTTTTCATTTACACAATTTGGCCTTTGTCTATCCATCCCCAAACATCAATATCCCAAAAGGAAAATGTCAGTCTGTTCAGAAAATACTGCCTGATAGCCGGTAAGAATGACAGATCAGATCAATCCTGCATCCTGAATACCAAAGGCTTCATTTCTCAGAACGTCACCTCTCCTCGCACTCATTTTCATGAGAAGTGCTTTAAGAGCTTTTAAGTGAATAAAGCACTAACGTAAATGGAACAAACAATTAAATTTATGAAATGAATTTGCCAGCCTACACGCGATATCAGCTCAGCCTCAAATGAAAATAAATAGACTTCTTCATACCGCAACGCATTAAAAATTTACAGCAGTCATCCTCACTCCAGTTGGATTTTTCAGACAGAATGATGCTGAAGAGTGTTAAGGAAGCTTTCTTACTTTGTAGCAAACGTCAGCATTTACGGCTGCCTGAGCAACAACAACTTCAGTATTTTCAATGAGAAAGGCCAATTTTAAATTCTACTTTAGTTAATGCTGAAGTAATGGAGAAAACAGTATTAAATATTAATTCCATTCAAAAGCAGAATTGACCTGAGGAAATGTAACTAGCCACATAAGCCCACATCACCACCATATAGCAGACTTCTGAAGGCTATTCATACTCCACAGATTGCTATTTCTATGCATTCATGAGCTAATGCTACAGTACATTAGAAAGGACTAGCAGACGAGAAATAGCTTTGCCTTTTTAAAAGCTGTACATTTCACTAAAATCTCCCTTCTACATTACCAGTAAAGGCACAGTGATATTGCTAATTGGATGCTCGTACTCCAGCAATGAGACAACTGTGAAGCTTTTTGTGTTTTTTAAGCAAGCACGCCATACCTGTGAAAGCGTTCACTGATTACTCAGAGCTGTTCTGAGACAATGGTGTTTTGTTTTAAAATTATGTAGGGCAAGTATAAATATTTATGTGAAGACTATGAGTTCATCTTCAATTTGTGCCAACTGTCATGTAAACAGAGCGCAGACACTATCGCGTGGCCTTTCAAAGGATGATATAGGAAGTGCACATAAAACTGAACCGAGCTCATGAAAGCTGCTAACGAATACGGTAACCGTCCACAAAAAGCTAGAAACCACAAATGAAGAGTGAAAACAAAATTAATGTGATTTTTTGCCCACTGGCAGTTAACAGAATGAAACTCCACTGCAAGGCTTAATTCGTTTTATTACTGCTGTGTTTCCCTAAGAGAGCTCAGCATTATAAACAAATCAACAGATCTAGATAAGTTGAAAGAAAAAGGAATACATTTCATTTTTGATGGGTGCCACAGTGCAGAACAGAGACATCAGCGCACCGAGCAGCCGCCTCCTACCCACACCTTTCTCACCTCTGCACTTTGCAGACATATGAGTCACAAAACTGAGCCTTTGGAAAACATTTTAATTCCTCGGTCAAATTAAGCACGTATTTAATAAAGTATAGGAAAAGAAGATACAGAAGTGCTATGTAAGCATCAACAAATGACATTCTGACATACAAGATCATCATAAATTAACTGACCAATAACAAATTCACTATTTGCTATTTAAACTACACAAACCCATGACCTTCATTTACACTACGAAGAACGGCTAAAACAAAAACAGTGGTATCAGTAAGGCTGATGTTGATCAATCACAGCATTACAAGAAACCAGAAGGTACTGTTTAAGTCATAAATGCTGAATCTTTGCATATTTAACTAACATTTAATAGGCAATGAATTTTTACACTGGAAATTAAAACCAATAGCATTCTAAGCACTGTTTAGAAGCTCCCTAAAATCCTGTCACAACCCTAATTCCAAAAGCTCAGCTATGGCTCCCCCCAGCATTTCTCTTAGAAATGTTGATTGGACAATGTTTTGCTTTTTTCTCTTGTTCCTGTTACTATGCCAGAATGCATATTCTTAACTAGCTGCTATGTTTTATCCCAGAACATCAAATAAGAAACAAAAAAAAAAAACCCACAAACCAAGTTACAGGTCTAAAGGAAAGCAGCGTTAACTTGCAGATGCGCACATACTTCAAACAAAGCCGGTTTTGCAAGAAAACTGGAAAGGACAAACTTCATACATATAATACTACGTGTTATTGCAGCTTCAAAAATGAAGAAATTTGAATACTTACTGTTTACAGTGCTTATTATGGTAGAATACATCTACTTTAATATATATTAATCAGCCTTCCCACTTCACAGATGGGAACAGAGGGGGGAGGAAACACGGCTTACTCAAATTAAGACTATAAAAGGATTTGAAACAATCAATTACACAAATGCTAGTCTGGGATCTTTGTTACTACTAGTTTCTTCTCAGTTTAACCCAAACCACTTCAGCTTTGGTACTGCTAGAGTCACTGAAATTCCTTAATTCTTTGGTAGAAGACACAGCTCACAGGACTTGAGTTCAAGCCTCCACCTCACAGTAAGGAAACAAGGCAAAACCAAAGACAAGAAAGAACAAAAACGTGTTAACTTCTCCTGAGGTCTAAAACATACTCCTAGTTTCCAAGAGAAGAATTTGAAGCTTGCATATCATAGAAGCCAGCAAGTCAGCACAACAGCCTCTGGTGCCAGATGAAAGCTCTAATGACCAGACAACGATTTGTTGATTCAGCTCAGGCTCCTGAACATATGTAGATGTGTCTCACAGTTGCAAGGTGTTAATTTTCAATAAACAGAAGATCCACACCAAAAGGCATTTGTAACAGTCTTTGCAGCCATCTCTTGCCTCCCCTTAAGAGAGGCTCAGGAGTTTCACGCAGCTCTACAGCTGGGACATCTCTGGGCCGCACAACGCAGCTGCCCAGGGGCGTCTCACCCACCGAGGACCTCAGTCAACGAGCACTCAGATCTGGGCCGAGCACATCAGGCGCAAAGCAGCTTGCATCTGCAGACTGAGACACAGAAATGTTCCACTTATCCCAACAGGGCAGCTGCCTCATCTCTCCTCACCCACTGTCATCCTCTCCAGCAACACAGCTCTGAGCGGTGCACTGTAAATGTCTGACACTTATCCCAGTCCACGATGAGGCCACTGTGCCCAGCAAAAGAACGGTTTTGGTCAGTTTTCTGAGCAGAGCTGACTTATCAAGCAATTAGACAAGCACTGACCCAGCAAAAGAGAAATTACAGGAGCCGGCAGTCAGGAACAGGCCGGCCTCTCCGAGCAGCAAAGGGTTGGTGGAGCCCATCGTGCAGAACCTTGTGTACAGCCTCGAAACAAAGAACCAATTCAGGAAAGGCAGCCTCTATAGCATATACTTTTCCTTCTTTTCTTGAAGAGTCAACCAGCCCCTGGAGTACAAAGCAGGGCAGTGGGATACATGGCACCCTCTTAACAGCTGCAAGAGGGAACCCTGACTTCGGAGCAGAGATCAGGCTAAGGAACAACCAAGAAATGTTATGTTTCTTCAGAGACTAAAGGAAGAACATGTTCAAATCTATATAAATAGCAGAAAAACTCTCCAGGAATTCATACCTCAACGTACTTGCAATTTAAATAATAATTCTCAGAAAGTACATGAGTCACCTTACTTTTCAAATGATGCTACTTCATGGCAGAGTTGTAAAAAAAAAAAACATCAAAAGCTAAATGGCAAACTTCTACATCTGCCATCCAGGATAAGGGAAAAAAGTTCTTTCAAGAAGGCTTCACAGAACACAGAATTAATCTTGAGAGCAAGAATCATCAATTTAGAAATGATTACATAGAAATGCAATCAGTTGAGTTTCATGTAGAAATAGAGGTACATCCATATGTATGTACTGGAACTGGTTGCCCAAGGAGGCTGTGGATGCCCCACCTCTGGAGGCATTCAAGGCCAGGCTGGATGTGGCTCTGGGCAGCCTGGTCTGCTGGTTGGTGACCCTGCACATAGCAGGGGGTTGAAACTCCATGACCACTGTAGTCCTTTTCAACCCAGGCCATTCTGTGATTCTATGATACGTACATTACACACAGCTGAGAGCAGAATTTCCTTTACTGCCCCCTAACCTGACCAAATAAAACACTGATTTCTAAGCTACCGAGTTTCATTTACAAATCACTGAAGATGCAACCGCACATAAAGCTGCACTAAGGTGGATGGGCATTTCTTTCCTCTTCATGAGGAACTGGAGAGGGCACGGCTTTGCTGACATAATGATGAAGTTTGAAGAAGAATCCTTAATTTTGAACAAAAGAGATGCTCCCTTCTCTTCCCCATCGTTCTGGCTTTGAAGAATAATACATTACCTTCATTTCAAAAAAACAATATAATTTTTAATGTAAAAAAAAAAAAAAAAACCATCAAAAAAGGTGCTTGCATTTTAAATAGCAAAGATTGTTTGGGGAGCAGGATTCCTATACTTGACATAATAGGCAAACTGCATAAATCACTGGATAATTTCTTACCCTACCTGCCACTGAGACATGTTGGAAGCTCAGCGTACGCTCGCTGACAGACAAAACATCGCTGGAGAAGTGCCATGCAGAAAGCTGCACAGGGACACTTACAGTTTTTAATTGTCAGTTTGACTGACTTCTCCATGCTTCGTTATAGCCAGCGCCGTACCAGCGCAGCTTCACAAAGCACACAGCCTCAGAAAGCTAACTCTGTGATTATTTATTTCTCAAGCATTTCAGACAACATTACATTGTGCAAACAAAAGCTGCATCACATGCTTAAAAAAAAAGCATAAGTTCATTCAGATCTACTTCAAACCCAGTACACGAGAATAAGTGACATCTATGCAATGCCCCTAGATCAAGTTGAGTACACGAGTCATGGATAGGATAAAAAAGGACAAAGACTTCCATGCTGACAATAGGATTTCTGCACAGTCCAGACACATTCTAAGAATAGCTAGCTGTACATCAGGGCCACGTGCCTGCCCACCCCACACACCTTTAACCTTACACAGACAATATGTATCATTATGATAAAAGAAGGCAGGACACGGCTGACTTAATAACTGTGAAAGAGCATCAAAAATTGGAGACTGAGAAGAATCACAGAATGGCCAGGGTTGAAAAGGACCACAGTGGTCATCAAGTTTCAACCCCCCTGCAATGTGCAGGGTTGCCAACCACCAGACCAAGCTGCCCAGAGCCACATCCAGAAGAATGCCAAGGGTTAGGCAAGGACACCAGGTAACATCAGAAGACAAAGCCCAGAGCTTACACAGGTGCAAGGAGCTACTGGATAGCCTCAAGGAAAAGTTGAGCACACAGCGAGGTAAAGGAGTTTTTCTGCTAGAGTATATTCCATACAAGGCAGAAAGGGACAGGCGGCTTAAGGGGGCATTTAAAAAGAACAAATGAATAGGTAGATGTGGAAATAAAGGGACTGACAGTTTGTCTGTCTTCTGCAAAGCACCAAGGAAACTATGAAGCCCACAGCACACAAACACACGTTACAGTCTTCTGCTCAGCAGACTGTAACTGCACAAGGCTGTGGCCAGGTGCTCAGCCTGTATACAGAGCAACTAAACCCAGAGCGTAGGCTCATAACCTCGTAAGGCACATCACAGTGTTTGCCAGAAGAAAGGAAACACACATTTGCTAGCGTTAATATATGGACAACAGTAAACCAAAGTGGTCATTTGGAGATGGGCAGTGCAGGATGAATGCTCCAGCATCACACAGAGCATAATGGGGCTGGCACACATCTGTCAGAGCTGCGGGCTGCACAGCACTGAGGCACTCTCCTGACTACACACGGGAAGGCAGCAAAGAGCCTCTAACACGGCAGTGAGTACTGCCAGCACGACACAGCCTCCACCAAGCATGGTTTTACACGCTTCCTAATGAAGTCACAATAATTTCAACGCACAGGCTGGAAGAGAGGAGCAAGAAGCCAATTCACCCAGAACTTTAAGATCTCAGGCCGTGGCGTTTTCCTTCAGAAACCCGGCAGCAGCCTCCTGTCGCTCCAACCAATGGAAGGAGTCCTCGGAGCAGAGCGCAGCTGGGAGAGGACAGAGACCTCCCACGGCCCGTCCCTTTGTCACCGGCCGGCAGCACGCAGCCGGAGCCCAGCACGGCGGCTGCCAGCTCCTCCGAGCAGCCTCCCCCACACACCTGGGGCTCCCGAGCAGCTCGGTATCACTGCCCTACTGACTATGCGGCAGCACTGTGACTGCTGCAACCTTTATGCAGCCCCAGACTTCGCAGAGCTGTGGAGCGGTCCATCGCAGCTTATTATCAGTCAACGCTCTTCTTCTATGAACACCATCAGTAACCAGCGTGGCTGGAACTGAGTGATATCAGTGCAAGGGAGTGGCGTTTTGGTCCGGGCGATCAGAGTAATTGCCAGTTCAGAGTTAGAGGCATACACAGAGACATGGTGAGCCTCAGACCTGCACCTTTACTGCAAGGAGCAAGTTCTGACAAACTTACACAGAGCTCCCATAATCCAAACAAGCCACTGCGCTTCCAGCTCTAAACAGCGAGACGCTGTCCTTAAAGGCGTGACAACCGCGTTTTGCCCGTTTTTGCAGTTTACAGAGCTGCCTGAATATATTTTCCTACACCGTGCATTGAGTCGAGAGAAACCCAAGCGCAAAAAAGCAACCAGAGCAAGTCAGCAGCCGAAAAACTGGAAGCGCTCCTCTCTCATTACGGCACGGAAGCCGCGAAGCACGGTGACGGCAGCCGGATAGCAGCCGAGCACGCACCCCGCTTCCAGCCAGGGCTCTCCGCCCGCTCCCGACCCCGCTCCGTGCGGGGGCCCCGCTCGGTGCCGCGCCGCGCCGGCAGGGGGCACCACAACCGCCAGCCGCCCGTTTTTGTGACGGGGTATTTAAATGTCCGCTGTCAATCACCGCGCACTTCCTACGCCGCCGCCGGGGCTCCCCGCATAATGGGGACGGCCGCCGGGCCCCGCCGAGCCCCGCGCCGCGAGCCCCCAACTTGCTCCTTTGTTCGGCCGCCCCCCCGGCCGGCAGCCCGCTATTATCCGCGTACAGACACGCGCACGCCAGACGGCCGCCCGGCACCGGGCTTCGGCCGTCACCGCGCGAACAACACCCGCGGAGACCCGCGGCCCCCGGCGCGCAGCCCCCGCGTCCGGCGCGGAGCCACGGAGACGCGTCCCCCAAGCCGCCGCAACTTTGGGCACGGGGGCCCGCGGCCGCCGCCGCTCGCTCCCACCGCGTGTCCGGGGCCGGCATCGCGCGGGGAGCGACCCCGACCGCGGAGCGAAGGGCGAACGAGTCGGTGAGGTCGTGGCCATTGTCCGCCGGCCGGTACCGGTCGGGGGGTGCCCGCCGCCTCGCCTCGCCCCGTCGTCGCCGCCGTCCCGCGCCCCGCCGCTCGCCGCCGCCCGCCGGCGCCTACCTGCCGTGGAACCAGTCCTTGCAGATGTCGCACTCGATCATGAAGCGACTCACGTCGTAGGGCTCCCGACACACGCAGTACACGGGGGTGGCGGCGGCCGCCGCCGCTCCGGCCATCTTTAAAGAACTCCCTGACTGAGGCGCCCGCCGCTCCTCCCCCGCCCGCCGCCGCCGCCGGCACCAATAACAACAGCGCGCGTGCCAGCCCCACACGCCGCGCGCGCCCCGCCGCCCAGAGGCAGGCGGCGCGGGAGCGAGCGGACAACAGCGCGCGGGGACGCGCGCACGTGCGTCACCCGGCCCCCGCGGGGGGGGAAGGGGGAGCGAGCCCCCGCGCCTGCGCTCCCCGGGCCGCCCCGCACTTCCCACTGATCGTGCGCGAGGAGCGGGCTCCCATTGGTTGCCGGGAGGGGGAGCGCACGTGCCGCCCGCCCGCCCCTCCCCTCGGGGGGCGGGGAGAGGGGAGGCACGCGCTGGCCCGCCCCCCTCCCCCGGGCCGTGTCACGCGGGGAGGCGGTGGGGGAGGGGCAGGGTGCCGCGAGGACACGGAGAGAAAGAGCGCGGGCCACGGCGCGCGCCTACCCTCCTTTTCCCCCCCCCCCGCCTTCCCTTCTTACGTAACCGCGGCGGAAACAGCCGAGCAGCGTCGAAAACACCCGACGGTCGGGCTGCCCGCGCAGGCGCAAAAGCGTACGAGCGCATACAGGCTCGGCGAGGGGACGGAGGTCTCTGTGGACGGTGGTGTCAAGGTCTGGTGGGCCAGCGCCTTACCCTGACAGACTGTCCGCGCCGACAGCATTGCCGTGTTCGCTCCTCTGCCCCTAACAGCAAAGGGCCGTCCTGTTTCCTAATGCGTCCCTATATTTCCACAACTCGGAATACAGCCACGGATGCACCACCAATCCAAAGAGTTTAACAGCAGTAGAAAGGACTGGTAAGTAACAAATGGTGGTTTCAAGGTATCTGGAAATAGTATGTTCCAGAGCATCTTCATAGAATCACGGGATCATTAAGGCTGAAGAAAACCACTGAGATCACCCAGTCCAACCACCAGCCATCCCCACCATGCCCACTGCCCACGTCCCTCAGTGCCACATCCACACGGCTCTGGAACACCTCCAGGGACGGTGACTGCACCACCTCCCTGGGCAGCCTGTGCCACTGCAGCTACACTCCCGCTGAGCAGAAATGTTTCCTAATATCCAACCTGAACGCCCTCTGGTGCCATGAGGCTATTACCTCTCATGGTATCACTGTGCCCAAGGAGGCTGTGAATGATGGAACCCCATCCCTGGAGGCATTCAAAGCCAGGCTGGATGTGGCTCTGGGCAGCGTGGTCTGGTGGTTGGCAACCTTGCATGTGGTAGGGCGCTTGAAACTAGATGATCTTTGAGGTCCTTTTCAACCCAGGCCATTCTGTGATTCCAGGAACCATTCACCTTACAGTTGTACATGCAGCCACACTGTAGCCTGAAAGCAAACAGCTCCCTGCTCCTTAGTTGCTGTTTCTTGAATCGTCACTTGCTGAATTTTATCTTGAAGCTAAGCTCACCAGCTGCAGTGGTAACTTTACCCAAATTGGCCATAAAAATGCACACGTGTTGTGTTTCGGGAGGTCTCTCTAAGTGACGAAACCTGTAATCACCTCGGTAAAGCACACATTGGGTATTCCCACAAGAGATGCATGAGGCTGCCTGAGTTGCCTTGTATTCCTCTGTTCAGGGCTGGCTCGGTGTTGCTTCGTTCAATTTCGGTTGACTGCTGACTGTCCAGCAGTGAGAGTGCCAAGAATGAGGAAGCAGAATGAAGCAGGTCCCCTGCAGGGACTTTCCCTTTACCAGCCTTGCATACTGCAGCAAGCACAGGTTTTGGGGAGAAAGAAGAAGTTACAGCTTCAATCACGCAGATCTAAACTCAATATTTAACAAGTACTTTCTTTGCTACCACAAACAACATCCTTTTGCTGTTGTGATTTCTGACAGAGCAAGCTATACCAGCGGCACAGTCTGCTGTGGGCACTCTTTGGGCAGGTGGTGCTCATCTGCTGCAAGAACATAACATAAAACAGCTCCATCGTGCTCCCTGTCAGATCCTCTCTTGTCAGCTCTTCTCTGCTCAAGATTCCTCTCCAAGCAAATCCATTAAGCTGTACTTGAATGTGGCACAACAGAAGTTCAGAAGAGCAAAAAGACCACACACTCACTGAAAGAGAATTACAAAACCACTTTTAATAAGTATTCTTCTCACAAATATGGGTAGCCTCATTACATGCAGTTTAGAAGCAAAAATGGCAGTATCAGCCTTGAACATACATAAATCAGATAAGTCTGGTTAGAGCACGCTCCCTGAAACGTGAGGGAAAAGGTTGTCCTGCTCTGCTCTGTGCTGTGTGGCTTCACCTCAAGCACTGGGTGCAGGTTTGGGTGCCACAATATCAGCAGGACACAAAGCTATTACAGAGTGCCCAAAGGGGGGCTGCGAAGATGAAGAAGGGTCTGTAGGGCAAGGTGTGTGAGGAATGGCTGAGGGCCCTCGTTGGCTCAGCCCAGAGCAGAGGAGCTGAGGGGAGGCCTGATGGCGGCTGCAGCTCCTCACAGGGAGCGGAGGGCAGCGCTGAGCTCTGCTCTGTGTGACAGCGACAGGGCCGAGGGAACGGCATGGAGCTGTCAGGGGAGGGCAGCTGGGGGTCAGGACAGGGTCTGCTCCAGAGGGTGATGGGCATGGAACAGAATGCCCAGAGCAGTGGGCATGGCCCTGAGTGCCAGAGTTCAAGCAGTGTTTGGACAATGATCTCAGACATAAGTGTTTGATTTTGGGTGGAGCTGTGCAGAGTCAGGAATTTGACTTGATGATCCTTCCAACTCAGGATTTTCTGTGATTCTTTGATCTTTCTATCCTCAGCTCCACCAGAACGTGCTGTGCCTGGCACAGCCACAGGCAAACCCAGCTTTCACCCTGTGTACCCAGCTAGCCCCAGCTGTCCCCAGCCCCGTGCCCAGACTCCAGCAAAGACTCTAAAAGCACATCTGTGAGCGCTGACAGGTGGCAAGTTCCAACGCTTAGAGGCAGTGACTTCACGCCACGTTTTGGCCTGTGGGTGGAGAGAGCATCCATCACCACACACTACAGGCACCCACAGTCCGTGCCTGGCCTCACATATCTCTCTAAGCATGTGCCACACACTGTGTGGGATGTGTGACACAGGAAGCTTTCAGGAAGGATAGAGAAGAGGGAGCAGGGCAGAGAGGCTGATGAAAGGGAAAAAGGGAGGCATCCTATTTTCCAAGACTTCTTTGTCGCTCCTGGGTACTGGCTGAAGCACGCATACATATGCTTTTGTAGACCACGTGTCTCCTGGGAGCAGGGGACAGAACTCAGACCCATCATCTGGGGGCTGGTAGCACTCTGGGACACCCAACACCGAAGCTGCTGCATTCAGCAGTTGAAAGCATAGCCTGCAAGCAATCGGGACCAAGAAAGATCAAAAAAAGAAGTTGGACATTAATGGGTGTTTTCAGAGTAGCAAGAAAAGAATCAGATAAGTTGGTGGGAAAACACAGTGGTAAGAGGTACTTTCCCCATCCTTCGACATTTTTTCACTATATTTTTGTCCATTTTGCAAGAGGACTCCTTTTTAATTTTTTTTTCTTTATTTCCACATCAAGAGGATGTAAGCTGCCAAAAACCAAAGCTCTGGGATAAAAAGCGTTCCATTTCTCCACATGAAACTGCCCAGAGTCTACCCAGAATTGGCACTATGATCTTCGCATCTGCAGAGAAAATACTGAGTCATGTTGTCAGCCCACACACATCTAACAAAAATAAAAGCAGCCCAACGATTCAAGATTCACCCCCTCACCATGTAAAGAAAGCACAAGTCATTCAACCATGCCTCGTGCGTCGGAGACCTTTAGAAAACACCCGGTGCAGGGAACATTCGCCCCCGGAACACCCACACACCATTCCAAACAGGCGACAGCATTCTCAGCCCATTCACCAGCCTGTTGTGACAGCACTCGGTTTAGCGTCCATGCAGGAAGTTGCAAAGACTTAAAGGCTTCTGTTGAAACTAAGTTTATGTTAAGTACCACAGAGCTCAAGCTAGGAGTGTTGAAATGTTGCAACACACTGTACATCGCTTGAGTCCAAAGCAAAGGCAGCAATGAGTCCTGTACTCTGTTGCGTAGATGAAGTAGCAAATTTAAACCATGATTTCTATGAGATGCCAAAGAGCTCTTTTCCTGCAAGAGTTAATCCTGCATGGGACATTGGCTTTCCCTGTGCTGGGCTCACTGAATTTGAAGGCACTCAGCACGTAGCAGAATGGAGGCATTTGTACACACATCAGGATCTGGGGAATTACCCCTTCCCCTATCTGACATTGTGCCCTAGCAAGAAAAAGCAAGTCTGTGTTCCATCTGGCTGCTGAAAAGCCCTCTTTCCCCTTTGGTGGTGGTGCTGGTGGAAGCACTAGTAGATGAGTACGGAGCTGCCTGGCAGGTGATGAGAGGTAATGGCCTCAAGCTGCACCAGGGGATATTCAGGTTGGATGTTAAGAAAAAGTTATTCTCAGAAAAAGGTGGTGCAGCGCTGGCACAGGCTTCCAGAGAGGTGGTGGAGTCACCATCATTGGAGGTGTTGAAGAACTGTATGGCTGTGGCACTGAGGGACATGGTTAGTGAGCATGGTGGGGATGGGCTGGCGTTGTACAGGATGATCTTAATGGTCTTTCCCAACCTATGATTCTATGAAGATGGAGCAGGGGCATCACCACACACAAGATGCAGTGTTGCAGTTGCTGTGGTGCTGGTAGCAATGCGGGAGATGTGTCAGGACCCCAAGGCCGTACCTAATTTGTGTTTCTTTTTACACAGCATGGCAGTAATTGGAGCAAAAAGCAACCCGTTGGGTTTTATGCTGGAAGTTGGGACCAGTTTACATAGCAGCTATGGCAGTGGGATGGAACACTGAATGGGAAGGAAAGACAAAATCTTCTACACCCCATTTCTCAGCATTTCCTTTATTGTTCAGGAAGGCCACATACTATGTAGCAACAGTCTAAGAAGCAACTTGCTCAAAATGCAACAATTGCTTAATACTTTTTTTTCAATTGCATAATACGAAGGAAAAACAAAAAGAGAGCTGAGAGCTGCCATAAGCAGCTGAGAATGAGCTCTCTGACATCCCTTCTTGGAGATCTAGGATGTGCCCCAAGGTTCCAGCCCTGTAGGCAGGTGGTTGTGCCTGTCCCCACGTTGCTGCAGCAGCACACCCATGTGTGCCTGCGGCCAGCACCAGCTATGGCACGAGGGTAAATGCACCCAGACAGCTCCTGGTGTGTTTGTTTCGTAGCTTGGGCAGGCTTTCTGGAAACGTGGAGGGGCAGCTTGCTGCCCAGGGAGTGCTATTGCTGTAGAACAATCTTTAATTTCAGCCTTCCTCCGTTTGGCCACTGGGAATAAGCCGTTCACATCTTGCTTCAGCTTAATTCCTTGACAGCTAAGAACATATATTAAAAGAAAGAAAGAAAATTAAATCAGACCCAGGACTTTTACTTAGCTTTGGTGTACAGTTTAGATGTGGTTTTAGATGTCAGGTTCAGGGTGGGATGAGCTGCATGCTAAGAATCTAAGGGAAAGCAGCCGGGGGAGCTCAGCTGTCGCTGCCTACCATTGGCCATAAAGCCGGCCCCAGTGGCTCTGGGCCCCCGGAGTGGCCCCTCTGTGCCCCCCCAGCACATCCGCTGCCAGAGCCTGCCTGCTCCCCAAGGGCCTGGCCCCGCTGGTGCAGGGGGACAGGGAAGCGGGAAGCAGATGAATATGCAAACAATCCTGTTTGCACCGTGTGCAAGGTCTTTGTCACCGCGATGGAGCACGCTGCCTGTTTTCCTTTCCTGCTATAATCAGACACACCCCTTCCATATATGCCTTATCAAGCCCTCTACCAGTGTCAGCCTTGTCAGGGCACAGGCTGATTGCTGCTTGGCTAATATCTGCCCGCCAGCTGCGGCTTTATTTTGTTCAAACATTACAAGCACTCATAAAATCGAAGCGTAAAAACTACAGCTGCCATTTAGAACACAAAAGAACCATTTCTGACCCCGCTGATCAGTTGCAAGACATGGGGCCCCTGGCATCGCCCCAAAAGCACAACATGGGGCAGGAAGGATGGCAGGAGCTGTGCTGGCTGTGCCTGGGAGCAGCCAGATGAGAGCTGCTCCTGTCCAGATCCACAGCCCCAAAGACTGAGCAGCCTCATATACCAAGCACATCCAGCACCCAGGGACAAGCCTATTATTGTGCACCTGCCCTCCCTGCTGCTCACCTGCCCTGGGACAAAGGAAGTGGAGGAGGCCAGGAACATGCAGGTGGCCACTGGAACAATGCTGCCTGGATGGGGCAGGAGGCTTCCCTTGCCTATTGTTTGGCTTCTTTTGTGCTTCTGAGCTGCTCTGGTCCCAAACTGTACCAACAGTGTATTGGGAGCAGGACAGAAAGTGCTTTGTTAGGGGCAGCCCCTCATTGGTCCCTGCCCTCCTGCAGACAGCTCTGGGTCCAGGATATGCAGCAATGGCCAAGCAAGGGCTTAGGGCACCAAGGCTGTCAGTGAAGCTGGGCACAGCCTCAAGGTTCCTACAGGGACAGGGGTGGTGAGGAGGCAGGTGGATACATCCAGCTGGATGCCGCTTTTCAGCTTTGTGCTGTGGAAAAAAAAAAAGTCCAGACATTTTCTGGTAGTAAGAGTTGCTTATTAAAGAGGAAGGCTCTATCCAAAGTTCAGTTTCTCTTCCTGTTTTACATTATATTAAGTATATTTAAAAGATTCTACGCAATCATTGCCAAAAACAGCTCCTATGGGTGTCTAAATAAGCATTACTCAGAAACAAATCTAAAGAAGTAACTGTAAAATTCCAATTTAAAAATAAATCTTAGAAACCGTGATGTCTGAACACCATCATCTCCTTCCTTCAAGCCTTATGCTTCACTGAGAAACTTCATCTTATGAGCAGCACTCCCACTGAGCACAGGGGACAGGAGACTCCCAGCCATGGCCAGGTGATAGACATCTCTAGAGCCACCAAGATGGGACTTTGCAAGGCTGGATAAGGCCAGGTGAAATAGAAGGCCTTCACCTTAGTCTATAAAAAGAATGGGCAAAGATCAGTGTTATGCAGCAGGTGAATGGTGCTGTTTCGGGGCCAAAGGCTGAGGCAATGGGGCTGGTGAAGGCAGGCAGGGTGTATTAAAGGACGTGGGACAGCCAGGGGCTGGCCAGAGGCTGCTCATGGTTCCCACAGGGTGCTGAGCTCAGCGGGTAAATCATTGATGGCAACATTCCCTTGAGCAAAGGTCAGCATGTGATTTTGCTCTCTTGGAATGAACTTTCGCAAAGCTCACGGCACAGAATTTCTAGGAAGACACCTAAAACAAGCAGCCTAGAGAGCCCACTGCATATCTGATGAACCACCAGATGCTACCCTTAGCCACATCCCCAGCTGTGCCCAGAAAAACAAAGCAAAAAGTGTCTCTGGGAAGGCAGCAGGCATTGCATCCCACGTGACCTGAGACTGAGACCACTGCCCCTGATGTACAGCACTTGAAACAGTGGAGTCATCCAGTGAGAAGGGTGGCAGCAATGGCAGCTGTCTCCCTGCTGGCACCCCCGTGCCAAAGAGCCACGAGGTGGCTATTGGTTGGGCAATGCCAGTGTCTCCTGCCAACCCTACACAAGAGTATTGTCTGCAGCCTTCTGGGCACACAACAACTCTGACTCAGCTCTCGCTTCCATGCTTCCCAGGTGAACTTCAGCCTGACGGGACAGCCCTGCTCCCTCACAATCACAGAAGTAGGCTGTCCAAATCAACCAAGCTGTCCAAATCAACTGTGCCTGAGCTGCCGGGTGGCTGCCCTGCCCATGGCAGGAGGACTGGAACTGACGGGACTTTAAGGGCCCTTCCAACAAGCCATTCTATGATTCTATGATACATACAATGCAGAGAAACTGAGTGGCACTTGAGCAACCACTAACAGGAAGCAATGGGGCATTTGGGCCATTGCAATGATTTGTTTCCTAGCAGAGAAGTCCTGTCAAGGACTGTGCTTCTCAGCAATGGTGGAGGAGGGAAGAAGAAAGCTTAACCACAAAGGAGAACTCAGTCTTTGGGAAACGGACAAAGAGGATGTCATGAAACACTTCAGGAAGCACTAAGGGAAAGACGGGGGAAGCCAGGGGCTCTGAAGGTTCTGACTGCTCTGAGAGCATGAGCTGCCTGTTCTAGCCAAAGAAATAGGCCCCGAGCCCCCTCCTGGAGAGGATCTTGCACAGGGCTGGAGAGGAGGGAGCTTTCTGTTCGCTAGATTAATGTGAAAGGTAAAGGTGATTTGTCCCTGACAGAGCTGCACTGAATACATGTCCTCACTCCTCTGTGGCAGATGCAGGGCATCTGAAGCCCTTCTGCCTGTAAGAGAGGGCAAGTGCAGCTCTGGGCAGGAATCATTGCAGCACCAAGTGGCAGCTTTGCATGAGAAGTTAACTGCTCCAAGTCCCCCATCCAGGTGGGCTGCTTCAGCTCTGCATTTGTTTTTACTAACACCTTTTTTTAACTAATAAAGTCTTTGCTGGGGTGCAGTGCCCTGCTCCTGGATACAGTTATGTGGCTCTGCTCACCTCCCGCAAGCCTTTCAGATTCAACCTGCCTGAACTCAGCAGTTTGAGGAGCAATAAAAACCTTTTAGATGTACTATGAGCATACTTTCAGCAAATGTGGGGATCCAAACCCTGAGAAACTTGACCATTGGGCCAAGAGGAGCCTCCTGAGGTGTGAGAAGGGGAGCCCAGAGCTCCTCACCTAGGTAGGAGCAGCAGAGGCACCAGCAAATGCTGGGGACAGAGTGGCTGAGTGGCTGCCAGCTGAGCAGGAGTTAGGATGCAATGTGTATGGGGTCAGCAGCTGCTTGTCTTGTACACACCACCAACCATGTGCTGGGAAACCTTGGAGGTGGCATGACCAAGGCGAAGTGATCATTGCCATCCTACAGCCGGAGTGGGAGCAACTCTCATCTCAGCCTCCATCTGCAGCCTGGCATTATGATTTCAAGCATAATATTTCTTTACGAGCAAATTATCGCCAAGGCATCAATGCACGGTTGGCCTTTTAAAAACCTAAGTGTTTAGTATTTTTATTTCTTTCTGCTTTGTGGTTTATGGCTCCCATAAATCCAGGACATGCTGCAGCAGAGGAAGAGGGCTGCTCTGACCTGCATGAATGAGGAATGGGGCAAGAGAAGGGGGCATAGGCTGCATCCTTCACCAGAGGGTAGCTGCTCCCTGCCCCAAGCCCCCCTGGGGGTATGCATGGCACTGCTCCCCAGGGCTGATGCTAACCACGCACCGATGCTTTCTTTTGCAGTGCTCAGGAGAAAGCTTTTTGCTAGATTTTTTTCTAGTTATTATTTACTTGTAAAGTGAGAACCTCTCAGGATTGATGGCAGTGCTAAATTCACTGCAGCCACAGCCTGTTCCAGCTATGGCAGGAGTATGGGGACACACTGACAGTATTAACCACTGGTAAACAAACCCATGCACTTCAAACCATCAAATCTGACCCAACGTGTTGCTGATCTAGAGGTCCTGACTTCTTGCAACTGGAGGATGCTGTCACATGCTGACCTCAGGCACTTTGTGCTGAATTCCCATGTCCAGCACATCCAAGACTGAGTCCCCAAGAACACTTAGAGATGCACCAAGGGCTATTCTGTGAAGTAAGCAGCAAGCAACTTAGTAGGAAGAACACCTCCTTGCATCTCTGTGCTTCCAAATACTACTAAAAAGATCTATCCCATAATCAACCTGTTCTCAGTCCACTGAGGGGTATAGGACTCACAACCCTTTGTTTCCCTTGCCCTTGTCCATCCATCTGGGCTCCTCAAGCTCCAGATCCTCCAAGGCAGACACTTTCCCTTGTGTGTGTATGCTGCATCTCCACAGAAACCTTTAGACACAAGAGACAGATGATGCGTAATGATTCCAGGGATGTCTGAAGGGTTGCAGGCTTGCAGGGTTATTCACCACCAGCTTGAGTGCTAGCTGCACTGCTTTGAACAACGAAGTGCTGAAGACTAGTCTTTCTCTCTAGCTACAGTACCTAGAGCATGCTGGTAGCTCATTTTATACATTTATCATATGTTTAAGGGGGACAGAGTCTCAATCCATGTCATAACATGCACACAGGACTGTATGGTGAGCTAAGGGGGAAAGTGAACTGAGCATAAAAGCCCCAGTGAAACATCAGGAGTTTCATTGCAATCACCAACTGAGCAAGTCAGATTTTACTGTGAACACATCAAGAGCAGTAAGGGAGATAAAAATGCCATCCATATGTACTCTGCCAGGAGCTAGTCATCTTCTTTTGGACGGGACAGTCTGGCTCTGTAGCACCCATTTCACTATACTTGCCTTTGAAAACTAAGCAACTGCTTTTGGTGCTAACATGCACCTCCTTCCCAAGGGGACATCTCCTCCAGCCCCCAGTGCCTGCTCCTCTCAGAGGAGCAACAGGCATCTCGGCCCTGGCTCCATGTGGAGATGTACGGTAGGATGGGCACTGGGGCAATCAGCACTGCAGGGTGAACATGGGGAGGTGGGAAGCCAGTGCCAGAGCTGGAATTTGGCCTGGGTGCCATGGAGATGAAAGGCAGCAGATGGCCAAGGTGCACACGGGAAGCACGCACACAACACCTGACTGTAGATTTAAGGCCAATTAATACAACAAAAGAGGAAATTTGACAAGGAAGCTGGGGACCTACAAAATGAATAAGTGAACCATGAAAAGGGGAGTCTCTTCCCATCCACAGAAAAAAGCAAGCAACGCAGCATACAATACCTACAGCACTGTGAATGAGCTGAAGTTTGAACAGATGGAGACAGAAACAAACCTCAGTCTTAAGGATTGGCTCACTACTGAAAGGACCACCTTGGGAAGGGGCTTCCCACAATGCAGGGTGAAGACAATGGCTCCCACCCTGTGCCAGCCCCTCCGCAAGGTGCTCAGCGTGCCCAGTATGGCCTAATTTAGGGCTGACAGTCTGCTGCAGCTCTTGGATGAGAGACCCTAACAAACGGCTAGGAAAGCATATTCTGAATAATAAAGCACGTATCTCTAATTAAAGACACTGGGTGTGATGTGACATAGGGTAGACAGAAGACTCCCAACACCACCCCGGAGGCCAGGAGCAAACTTTATCTTGGGCAGAACCCAGCCCCATGGCACACAGACTTTCCTTTTGCATTTTATCTGATCAACTGGGGTCTGCGGCTCAGCCTGGGCAGAGCAAGGAGCTGGGCTGCTATGCTGCAGAACAGCACAATAAGGCACAATGAGAACCCCCCTAGCTGCCAGAGAGCTGGAAATCCATACTGCCACGAAGGGAAGGCAGTGTCCTGCAGTGCCAGGCAGTGGCTTTGCTGCCCTGCATGCCCAGGACAAAGCGGTGCTGGACAGCAGGAGCGGAGCCAGGCTGGCCAGACACAGGTCTGTGTCACAGGCCCCGCCGCTCTATCTGCTGTGTAAATCCCAAAGGTAAACAAGTCCAGTGCTGCAGACAACATTTATCACCCGTCTGAAAGCAGGGAGGCTGGAGCTGTGCCCCCTGAGAGGCCCCCCTGGGTCTGGACGTGACAAAGATTTCATGGCATTCGCCCCTGCCTGAAGCCACTGGCTCAAGCTCCACCACCTTCAAAGCAGGAGGGCTTTTGCTGTGTGGTCCCTGGGAGCCCTGCCCGAGCCCTTAGTGTTGTGCATGCACTGGGCTGAGCCCCTGCATGGCTGGCTGTACCTCGTGGCACCAGGGGGACACCAGCACCGAGTTCTTATAAAACAATGCTGGCCGGGAGGCAGCGAGCACAAGCAGCCTAAGCACAGGCACAGGCCATAAAACACCTCCCCTGTTTTTAATCCCCACCTGGTGCCCTCTGTGGCTTTAAGCAAATCATATCACTTTCCCTCCTCAGTTTCTGCACCTGCGAGACAGTAATATTTACCTACCCCAGAAGGGGGTTGAGAGGATTAGTTAATGTTTGCCCAGCACTTTAATGGATAAAATACTCTGTGTTAATTGCTAGGCCAATATCTGCAACCCCCACAGCCTCCAGAAGGTTTTGCTCAGGCTGGGCTGTGCTGCTTCAGAAAAGCCGAACCAAAGAATCATTTGGGTTGTAAAAGATCATCAAGGTAATCAAGTTCAAACTTCACCTAATGCTACCAAGCTCCCTACCAAACCTCAGTGCCACATCCACATGGCTCCTAAATCCCTCCACAGATGGAAGCTCTGCCATTTCCATGGGCAGCATGTTCCAGTGCATCACCACTCTTTCTATGAAATTATTCATATTATCCAGTCTAAACCTTCCCTGACGCATGTTTTCTCACGTCCTATCACTGTTAGCTGGGAGAAGAGGCTGTCTCCCACCTTGCTACATCCTCCCAGGTAGCTGTAGCGTGATGAGATCTCCCCTGAGCCTCCTCTTCTCCAGACTAACCAGCCCCAGTTCTCTCAGCTGTTCCCCACAACTAATTTTCTAGCTCCTTCACCAGTTTCACTGGTCTTCTCCGCACACATTCCAGCAACTCCATGTCCTTTTGGTAGCGAGACCCAAAACAGAGAACGTGCTTGAGGTGTGATCTAACCATTGCTGACTACAAAGGGTCTGCTGGCTGCACTTTTTCTGATACAACCTAGGATGCCATTGGCCTTCTTGGCCACCTGGACTCGCTGCACCTGGACTGGCCCATCTTCAGCTGGCTGCCACCACCCCCACATCCATTTCTGTTGGACACTTTCCTGCCACTCTTCCCCAGGCCCATTCTGCTGCATGGGGTTGTTATGACCCAAGAGCAGCAGCCAGCATTCAGCCTCACTGAACACCATAAAAGCGTTAAGCAAAACGGCCCCACAACGGAGCCCTGGGAAATGCTACTCATGACCAGTTTTCACCCTGCAAACAGCACATCCATCTGAGCCATGAGAGGCCAGTGTCTCCAGGAGGCTGTGGGAAGCAGCATCCAATGCTTTGCTGGAGTGCTGAGCCCATAAAGCAGCTTTGTGCCTGCAGGGTCTTGACCTCCTGACCTGCACCTTGCTGTGAATGCAGGTGAGCACCAGCCCTGCAGCAGGTCCTTGTGCAAGCCCTGTTGTGAACCAGGACACAGCCCTGCTGGGGCAAGGGCAGCTCTGGGATTTGGCTCTTCCCCTCCAAGCACCTGGGAGGATCTCAAGCAGCCCCTCGACCCCCACACAGAGCACTGCCCATTCCTGTGCAGCCTGCGGGGCAGCAGATAAAGACCAGGATGTTGTTGAGGCTGCTGAGGAAAACCAGGCACGGAGAGCAAAATGTGACTCACTCCTAACACGTTGCAGTCTGATTCACTTGGTTTGTGAGGCCGAATTGCTCTCTGCTGCTTTCGGACCAGCTTCCTTCCAGGGTGAGTAAGCAGACAGTGGCAGACAGGACTTAGTTACTCACACAGTGCTGGAGCTGTACCACTTCTCTGCAGCCAGATGACTAAATCCTCCGCGTGCACTGGAACATTTCTAAGAAGTTGGCAGTGACGCAGAGGCAGCCACACCAATCTGAACTGAGCTCAGCATATTCCAGTGGCTATACTTCAACTCATTAATTGCCTGCGCTCAGCCACTCATTGCTGTTACCCGGGCGTTTCGTGGCGACATTCTTGGCAACTTCAGGAAAACTCATGGTCAGAGGTCAATGAGAACAGCTTCAGGCTGGCACTGAAAGCCCAGTCTGTAAAATTAGCAGTGCGCGAGTTAAAGTGGGTTTTGTGCTGAATATCAGCAGTTAAAGATGGGGAAATATGGAAAAACTGCTCAAGCCAAAACAATGCGAGCTTTTCACGTACTCATGCATGTATATACAAGCTCATATATATGCAAAAAGGTAAACACAAACACATCTATGAGACAAGGAATTGAAACTTCCTCGGCACCGAGTTGTTGATCCTGAATGACTCACTGAAACCAGCTTGTTACATGGAGATTTTTATTTTGAGAAATACAGAACTTGCACACATTTTGAGACAGAATGGTGAGGTTTATTCCCACCCCAGGTTAAACCACTGTGGCATGTTTTTCTCTCACTGCTCCCAAATTCCACGTTTCTCATTTACATTCCTGCATTTAGACACTTTTAATTTGAATGACAGCATGGAGAGGATGACTCTGCTCAGCTCACAGCAGCACAGTTCAAAATAGCTACAAAACCTGCATCAGCTTAGGCACAAATGTGAACATTTTGTCAGTTGCAGGCACAATAGCCACCCACCTCCCTAGGGCTACGCGGCCCCACAAACACCAAAGCCTAAGCAAAAGCACTTGAATGTAATTGTAGTGTTGTTTACATGAACCAGTTCAAATTCTGCTTTTTCTTCTAGTGCCAAACATTTAGGGCTCCAGATAAATCACCCTTTCCTCTTGAAAGAGGTTTACTATTGCATTTATGACTCGTTTCAGAGTCCAAGGGCCCAGGCTGAGATCAAAGGGCAGAGCAGGGCGCAGCGATGCCCCACAGGACAACACCGCCGCGCAGTGGGCGAGCCCTCCGCCTGGGCCAGGAACACCCAGACTCTGTTCCCAGCAGCGCTCAGCCTCCTCGGGTAACCTCAGATGTGTCATTCAGCTCCCTATGACTCAGTTCCTCATTCATACAGTGGAAATGACACAAGTTCTTTACCTCGTAGGAGTTGTGCACAGATAAAAATCTTTTGCTGTGGTATCGGAACCTACTTGAGAATTGTAATGAAAGCAGAGATCAGTTACAATCTGATGAAAAGTCACAAGCAAAGGCCAAAGGAAGTGAAACAACACACACGGTAAGTGAGGGCATCTCCCCAGAGCAAGCTGATTTCTTGTTATCATCACCTCAGTGCACCTCCAGAGTGAGAGACCTGGCTCCTTTCGCAAGGTGAAAAATTCCAGCAATCAAAATGCTTCCCGTAAGAAAAGAAGATCGCTTGGTAAATACCATTTCTATTCTCTCTGTACCAGACTTAAGGGCTTGGTCATGAAGTACAGGAGAACCACAGCACTGACTGTGCCAGGTGCCCGGGTCAGGATCCTGCTCCCCAGCATCCTTTGCACCCTTTCAAAGGAGTGGTGGTGCTGCCATCGCCTCCCGGTCATGAAGGACTGGCTCTGCAGCTCCCACATCTCTGCCTGTCCCTCTGTCTGCAATGTAAAGTAGGTGTGGGACAGGTGCCAGTCCTGTTGTACTGGCAAGGTGAGATAGCTCTGGTCAGATACCCCAGGTTAAGTGGGGATCCCACCTGTGATGCCTGATCACTTTCTGCTTTGCATTGCCACTCTGTAACACAGTCATAGTAGCTACCCAAGGGATGTTTCCCCAGCAGAAGACTGTTACAGCAGGTCCAGAGGAGGGCCATGAAGATGATGGGAGGGCTGAAGCACGTCCCTTATGGGGACAGGCTGAGAGAGCTGGGGTGTTCAGCCTGGAGAAAAGAATGCTCCAGAGGGACCTTATAGCAGCCTTCCAGTACCTGAAGGGGACCTACAGGAAAACTGGGGAGGGACTTTTTATGAGGGTTTATGGCAACAGGATGAGGAGAAATGGCTTTAAACTGGAAGAGGGCAGATTTAGACAAGCTATCAGAAAGAAATCCTTTACTGTGAGGATGGTGAGACACTGGAACAGGCTGCCCAGAGAGGTTGTGGATGCCCCCTCCCTGGAGGCATTCAAGGCCAGGCTGGATGGGGCTTTGAGCAGCCTGGACTAGAGGGATCTGTCACTGTCTATGGCAGGGGTTTGGAACAACATGATCTAAAGGTCCCTTTCAACCCAAACCATTCCATGATTCTACAATTCTGTGTGTGATTCTACAATTCTGCGATGAGATTTGAGACAAATCAAAAGATCTCCCAGCCTTGTTACCAGTGCAAGCAATTTGCTCCACACACTCCATGGCTGACCACAGCCCTCTCAACCTCAGTGCATTTTGGTGGATGTACGGCAGGAGGTAATGACACTTCTCTTTTTTCACCAAAGACAAAGCTGCAGAAGACAGATTCCATGGCAACAAAGGCAGAGAAGTGTCCCAAGATGTGATTTGCTGTAACGATACCCACCTTGCTGCAGATAGGGCCAAGTCACAGCTCTGGAAGTAACTGTTTCCATGGGATCCTTCCAAGAGAGAATGCAGTGACAACTCAGCGCTCTGCCAGAGTGTTCAAACACCAAACAGGTCCAACTGATGGAGAACAAGGCTGCTGCCTGCAGCAAAGGCTGTTCCTCGATGTCTGCCTAACCCCAAACAAGGCACACTGCTGATCGCTAATCCACTTAACCCAGGCAATTACACCGGAACGGTGGCCTGCAGAGCAAGTTCCCAGCTAAATATTGGCTATTTTTTGTTTGTTTGTCTAATCCATGGAGTGCTACCTTAAGCCATGTTGAAAGCTCCTCACAGAGCACACATTTATGCTTTGGCAGTACTTGTTACGTGAGTGCATTTCCTCCTGACACTTCCATTTATCATACTTCTCCTCTCCCGCCCCTGCCCCTTCAGTTCCCATGGGGAAGTTAGTGAATTTATGCAGGAACAAAGTCACCTTGAGCTTTAATCCACACCCTAGCAGAAGGAATATGTCTGTCGGCAATCACATCCACCCACTCCACAACTGCGTAACAATGCTCACATTGTTAGCACAGAAAATACCGGCTCCCTTCCTTGTTGTTGGGACAAACTGCCACAAAGGCAGAAGCAAAGCAAAGCAAACAGACTGGGGAGAGCAATCTGGTTCTGGACATTCGAGGATGAACAGGTAACCTGGGGTGAAGCAGTGGAAGTAGGAAGGAAAGAGCAAGCCTGGCAAACCAAGTCCTTGTATTATGAGAGAACTCCTAAAACAACCCCTGCTCCCTCTTTGCCTAAGGAATGAAGACAACCAATGTAGTATGGTTGATTTGCAGAAGATTGGCAAATATCCTTATCCAGCTGACAGCAAGACCACAGCCAAAGCACAGAACCAGGCGTATGAAGTGACCCGGGTTTCCTGACTGGAAGCAAAGGCCAGACTCAAAGAACTGGGGTGACATCCAGCTGCTGGTGTAGTGGCTCTGCATTCACCTGACACCTTACTCCAACCCCCTTGAAGCTATCTCTGGCACTGCCTGAGCACACTCAGCCATGATGCTGCTTTTAGAAGGGGCCCGATAGCACCAGGAACCCACAGCAGTATCGCAGATGTGCTCAGAAACAAAACAAAGCAGATAAAAGACATCTCCAGCAGAAGCCGCCATCAGCTCTGCACACACTGCACACTCACCTGATGCTCCAGCGGTGCACACTGACACAGGCATTGCTTCTGTGGGTACAGTGCTGATACAAGCCCATGAGCGCAGGCAGTGCTCCCACCTGTGTGTCTCTGATACTCCCACCCACCTGGCTGAGGAGCATGGACAACTGGTTTGTCACCTTTGGCATTCACTGCAGGAAAGCAAAGCCTTGGTTAGCCCAACGTTGCTTTTCTCAGCCAGGCTCTCCAGAGAAGATGAGGATGTTTCTGGAAAGTAGTCCCACCTGGCAAGCTGAAAAGAGTGAGGATGTAGATCTCCAGGCGTAAGATTTCTCTGCATTCATGCTGGAATCCGGGGGCTGGGGAAATCAAGCCAACCCAAATCCCCAGCACTTTGCTTACTACATTATAAGAAGATTGAAATAGCGCACACCTGGGTAAGCTTATCCTGATCTGCCATCATTTCACTTGCATACCCTGGATTATATTGTTACTTCTGTGGTCTGCAGAGACAAGAGGCACTGGTGGATGGATTCCCTGTCCTTGACAGCTGAGCAGGAACACCAGCATCCCAAGCACAAACTTCATCAGCCCGCAGGTCCAACAACTGCCAGCTGCTGATTTAAAAGCATTTAGAAAAAAGGCAGGTTGGCCCTAAACAGCTTTAGCTGGACTTCCATAACCACAGGCAGAAATCTTCTTTATCTTTCAGTTATTTTAAGCCTAACAAAAGGGTCACAAAGCTTCTCTCATGCTCCAAGAGGCACTTTTAGTTGACGCTTAGATAGAAAAGGGGAGAAATTGCATATAGGCTTGGTCTAGCTTAGTCTGGCTACCATTGGATAGAGGGCAGAAGTACACAAGAATAGTTGACCAGAGGCATGTCTGAGACATACCTGAATCGCTACTGCTTGTGAGAGAAGTGGGGCTCTCTAAAAATAGGTTCTTCTACGTCAGAGAGGAAAAAAGACAGAACTCTTAGAACACACACCCCTGCTTCTCCTACTTTCCTGTAGAAGGGAATGCTGCTGCTGCTGCTCTGGGCTTGGTCTGGACAAAGATGTGTGTTCTCTGAGGCTGTTCAGCTCTTAAGGCAGCAGTCCTATTCCTCCCCCTCTGGAGATAACTGCTGTGATAACTGCCACCATGCGGGCTCACTACCATTTGGCTCCACACTTCTGAGGAAACCAGGACTTGGAAGCATTGCTTGGATGATACCTATTGCAAGGACCTTCCTTGCTACTGGTAAGTATCAGGGGGCTGAAGCATATCTTTTCCTTCACAACCAATTTGGTCAGACAGTCCGTCACATTCCAGGCTACAGCTAGATGTCCAGATATCATTTCCTAATGCAATTCCCATGTTTCCACTTACCCAACATCAGGCTCTGAAGATCACAGGTACAGTAGTGGGGATGGGATTGATGGTATAAGTGTTTCCAATACAAGCTCAAGGAAAACTCTACTTCTTAAAGTACTTTCAGAGCAGGTTTGAAATCTCTAAGCCAATCTATCAATAGACAGAACAGGGGTAAAATAGGAATAGTTACTTTTCTTGAAGAACAGTCTCAGAGCCCCCCGAGCCACTTGGGGTTGAGTGACCAGAATGTGCAAATGTGTGCTTTTTTTCTATCCCCCAGAAACTGGGTATTGTGCTGAACTCTGAATTTACAGTCAACTATAAAACACACACACAATTACACAATCCCCCACTGTGTCCATTTAAGCAGTTAAGTGTGGGTGTGGATTTGTGTGTAAAGAAACAAGCCACGGAAGGGAAGGCACAGTGGGGCTGGCTGCTACATGGCAAGGTTCTTTTCAAAGGAAGAACACCTGACTTCTACATCCTGATCAATAAATAATTGAAAAAAAAAAAAAATAAAGAATCCACGAGTAAAGAGGCTGGAACTTAAACTCAAAACCATTAAGCACATCATTATAAGCATCTCTGCTATGGGGATCTCACAGAGCTGCTTACGAGATTGAGGAGGAAGAGTGCCAGAGCGCAGCACATGGGGATGTGGCCGTGAGGCTTTGCTGAACCATGAGGGAGCAGTGAGGCTGACAACCCAGGTGCACAGCAGCTGTGGGATCCTCACCTGTAATGAGGAAAAGGAGCGCGGCGCTGAGAGGGGTGGCACAGAGCGCACACACGGCTTGGCCCAGCTCAAGTCAAAGCAAGTTTATTGGTGAGAGATCGGTTTGGGCACTATCAGATTGAAAACTTTTCTCCTTCTGAGCACCTTGAAGAAATAAACAGGACACAAAGGCAGGACGACAACTACAACTGAAATGCTGAAGACAAGGGAAGGCCTTGCTAAGGGCAGGGCCTCAGAGAAGTACCGCACGTACACGTGAGCTGCAGGGCAGCTTGTGCCTGCTCACAGCACTTCTGACACTTCTGGAAAGGGGACAGAGCTGTTTACAGGAAACCATTTGTTCCAGGGGCTGCCACCCCCCGCCCCCGGCGACGTCCCCTTCCCACCCCACCTTTCATCGCAGCTTATTTTGCTCCCGGGCAGCGGTCAGAGAGCCCATCCAGCCTGGAATTTGAAACCAAGCGTCTCAGACAGCACGGCTGGGGCAAATGGTGCCACCATCAATTTTGGAACTCGGTTTCGGGGAGTTTTGATTCTATTTGTACAGGAGCTAATGAGTAGCTTGGGACGTGAACAGCAACCCCAGGGCATAATTGTGAGAGCCTGATGATAGATTCTCGGTCCCCTGCTCTAATTATACAGGCAAAATTGGAATGGGAATGAGAATAGACAAGAACAGAATTTCAGGTCCCTTGTCAGATTAATGGTATCGTTTTCCCAAGCACCGACACCTTTTGAGGATTAGCAAAGAAGGCAACAATCACCTCCACCAGGAAAGAAAAAGACTTTAAAAAGAAGTATAAAAATGAAGTAGCCGAGCTTCCGCGTGAGGAAAGCTGTGCCTGGAGCTGTCACTGCAAGAGCAGCGATCACCAAGCAACCGTTCCATACAGTAAAACCATAAGGCACTAATCACATTCTGCTCGTTACAATCATCACATGACTAAAAATTGACATTCATAAATTAAAAAAAAAAAAACAACAAACAAATCACTGTACATGTTAAAAAGGCAATTTTCCCATTAAAAACAGTTCCCACTTCCCAGTTTCAAGAATTTTCCTGCCCCTGGCTCCCATGTGGCATCACCATTCAATTAGGCTGAGTGTTTGATCAAAGTTCTGCTGGTTAACACATATCTACCACACAAACATCCCAAGGCAAAAGCAGAAGACAATTTGTTGAGAACTTATTCAGTGATCCCATGAATATCACCATCAGGTGTCAGAGGTGTCAGTCAGCCATCCTGCTGGCTGCAGTACTGCAAAATGCTCAAATTCTCCCATCCTAAGTGCAGCCACATGATTTTAGAGCTCACCTGCATCTAAACTCCCACATACAACTCAACTTCAGAACTCTGGAGTATAAGCTCCCTTATGCAGCCACATGGAAAGACAACTGCATTTGCTTCTTGTACTGCACCATGAGGAAGCTTCAGTCCCTGTCTGGAAGCTCTTGTCTGAGAGCAGCCAGGTCTCTTAAATTCATCCAATTTATCCCTTGTTGGAGTTGAAAGTAGCTGCCCCATAAGGACACAATCAGCGACACTCGCTTCCTTCAGAGGGGCACTGCACAATCCCATTTTGGTCAGTATTGATCAAAGTACAAAACACAACCTGGTAGTGAAAGTATTTGTGTCCCATCGCTGATCCCCAAAGCCGTTGGAAGTTCCTTCAGAGGCAAAGGATCAGTTAAGGCTTTTTCTCAGAGATCACTGTAAAATATTACCTAAATATTGCACACTGTTTGTCTGCTTAAATATTAAAAAAACAAAATCTCATTTCCCAGAGATTAGTAGTAATATTATTAATAAAAAATGCTAAAAAATAAAATAAAATATGGAGTTAACCTCTCCATGCAAATCTGCTGGAATATGAGACAGTTATTAGCCAGGGACAACAGAGGTCCATTTGTGCAGAGATTTAGCAACAAGATTTTTGAAACAAGTGGACAGCACAAATTCCAAATATTTTTGCCCTTTCTAAAAGCTACAGTGATTGTAAATTGAAACTACCCATGAAATACACTGTATGCTTTCGCCAGCACAACAAAGCATCGAAATTCATTGTGAGACAGCCTCTCTAATGTCAGTTTCAAACGCCTGACCTGTAGTCAGGACATCTAGAAATAAATAAGGGGATAGCAGTGAGAGCATCCAACAGCAGATCCGAAGTGACTGCTGGCATGGAGAAGCCTGGTCAGCTGGGACAACCCACCAGCCCTGTGGACTGCCCAGCTCTGAGCAGCAGCTCCATGATGTGGATGGTCTCAGGACAGGTATTTGGTACTGTGATACTGAGCTCGCAAAGGCAGGCGAAGCACAGCTCACAGAGTCATTTTGAACTAGTCCAAACCTGGAAGATGTAACCAATAAGTCTCCCAGGAATCTGATTAGTATCCCAGCCATCAGGTCCAGGCAACAGTCCTTCTGGAGGAAAGCAGAAGTCACTCAGCCAGCATCCGCAGGCGCCGCTCGTGCAGAAGCAGTCTGATCTCCCTCACTATTAATGGTGAAATGAACAGGATGGTTGAACTCGTCTGTGGAAAGAAGCATATTCAGGACAGTCAGCACAGAGCAACAATAGCCACAGCCATCCTGCAATCCAGAGAGTGCTCAAGGGCTCCACTGAGAGATTCGGGCTAAAAGCCACTGCAACAAGATGTGCAGAAGTCAAAGTGCCCGAGTTTGCAAGGAGGCTGCTACGACTTCAGCTATCATGATTTTCCTTCCAGGAAGAAGCTGAGCCCTTCACCTCCTCAACAGCCTTCCTCCCAGCTTTCTCTGCTAGTTACCCATCAACTTCCATTGTCAGCAGAGATACAGAGACAATCCCTGCCACTTCCAGTAGGAAACAAACAGCATTCAACACTGTGGCAATGCTGAGGAGATCGGGGTTTGAACCGTCCCCTCTCCCGGTGCTGTATCAGGACAGGGCATTTTAATTTTAGTTTCAAGACCCTCGTCGCTCGTCTCACTAACCTTCAAGGGCTGACAAATGAGCAGCTCTCTGAAAACATTAGGAATTACATAGCATGAAGATGAATGAGGAAAGTGTCCTGTCTTGGAGGTCAGACAGGCCAAATGAACTTTGGGAAATGCATACAGGTATTTTTAGGTAAGTATTTTCGTACGTCTGCCAAAATCCCCATTCCTGTTGAGCAATGTGACTTTAAAGGATCCAGAATGAACCCAGCTGATTTACACACCCTGAGGCAAAGGCACACCACAGACCATTCTGATAACTGCATCAGAGCCTGCAGCTACTACACAAGTAGACTGCAGGTCTAGGTCACCATGTTTCAGTTCTCATAGAAACTTTCCATTACAAATTGAATAAAAAAAAGGGGGGCTTTCTTACCATAAGAATGAAAAAATAGAAAACCCACATCCATCCCAGGTTCTCTTGGATCAAAGACACTAGATACTGAAAGAGAAGAGGAGAAAATGATTCAAATTGGGAAGATAAGCATGACATTCAGACATTACTCTTTCAGAATTTGTGGGCTGTTAACACGCCATAAAGAGCTGATCACAAAACCTTCCAGCTGATCTCTTCCTGTCAAGATAGATGACTCAGGACAGCAGCCTTTCTGTGTAAAATCCCATCTCAGCAAAGCAGAGACATCATCCTGAAGCTTTACAGTAACTCACAGCAGCACAGAGACAGAAATGAACTACAGCTTCAAGGGTGACAAATTGACTCCGCTGAATACAGGGTTTTTGCGCAGAACACCAGGACATAAGTGGATGTAAGTACTCTCAGAAGAGCTAAAAGCTCTAGAATGGCTTATAAATTAGACAGGACACATTTTTAAGAGCCGTGCAACTACTAACTACTTAACTCTTCATCAGAGGCGAGGCACTTGAGACTACAGTCTGTTCTGAACTGCATCCTTCTTCTACAGGACTATACAGTGTGTAAAAGAAAAATGTATTTCCTATTAGCAGATTTATACTCAATTGCTGCACAAGGGCTTCCCCTCTTCACCACATATTAGCACAAAGCAGGATGTGAGTTTCCAACACGTTCATTGTGCATTTGCTGTTACTCACACACCCCCAGAATGACATCATGCTTGTCTCTGCTGAAATAAACGCCATTTTAGAATGGGAGGCAGGTGGAATTTTTCAGAACTAAAGGCCCAATTTTTGTGACGACGTAAGTTCCAATGGTATGTGTGGGGGAAGACAGAAACACTGAAGACAACATGTAAGAAAACCGAGTGCAGCAGTGCACTTCAATACACCCACCAGGCACTTGTAATTTTCCATGCTTAATGGAGCTAAGTGGCATCTTTCCTATGAGACAGAACGACTGCATTCATCCGGCAATAAATGACAAGTACAAATCCAAATCCCTTCAGAGAAAAGAAACTTGCACGCCTTGCCTAAACCATCGGTATTTCAGCAGCACTACAGAATGCCTGGAATAGAACTGGCTCCGATCCTCCTGCTAAGTCCTCCCATCCCAAAGCACCACTGTGTTCTCCCACAAAGTTAACGCTTGTGTTTGAGAAGTAAAAATGCCCCCAGTGGGCACTCTGTCTGCTTCCTCTTCTGCAGCAGTCTGCTCTTCAGGCCCCTGGCAGCAGGCTGTAAGGCCTATCAAAAGTAAGTGGTGCCAGATTTACAGGGTGTAAGAGACATTCGCAAATAAAAAGGGGAACCACAAATAAGAGCAAAAGCGAAATTGCTTTGTAAACACTGTAACATTCATAATGCGTGTTCTAATTTTATTCAGTCCTGTAGATAAAGTTTTCTGTAAGCAAAGATTTGGCTATTACCTTTGAGCAAAAATCCCAAGCAAACTTCAAAACATTTTTTTCTCCCTCTTTGTGAATCTGACCTTTTCTTGCTTTTTTCCAGTTTGGGGTATGAATGTCTCAGACTCACTGGATTTATGAAATTGCTATAACGATAGGGCTAGAAATGCTTAGTCGGGTTCTTAGTTAAACTTCAGCCACTGGATCACAGAACACATTCTCATGGTTGTTTGTTAAACAAATACCATACATACACACATATCCCCACACTCCATGCACAGAGGAGTGAGCTAGCATCTGTAACCACAACAGACCCTCTGCCTCATTCCCATTGCTCATTTTCCTTTGTAGCCTCACCTGGCCCACTGCAGCACCAATGCTGCCAGTTCCATCCACAATCCCCGTGACCGTTGCCAAAGCTTCACTGCTGCCTCTCACCAAATCCTGGCGCCCCAGGTCAGCAGAAATTGCAGAACTGATCATGTTAGAAGGGCCACCAATGAAAAATCCTGAAATAGCCAAGAAAACAGCGTTGGTGCAAACCAAGTAAGGGGATGGATTCTCAACAGAACATCTTCAAAACGCAGATTCCAACAGGCACATCTCGGGAGAAGGATTAATTCTAGGACCAGTGATCACAGACTAACTGCAGGTAGAAGTTGACCCGCACAGATGAGGAATACAGTTCTGACACACCTGGAGTATGCACACACAAATTGTCAGCAAGCACATCTTCATTCAACAGCACAAGCTAGGTAATCAGATGTGGCACACTGCAAGGAGTCGGGATGCAACAGACTGAAAAAGCTACTGATTAACAGCGTGCATATACAAACCCTCAACATGAAGTACACACAGCACAGGTATGTCCCCCATGCTACAGCTTCATCATCCCAGGGTTGGTGGAAAGATGGAAGAAAAAATCTCCATGGGACAGCAAGTTCTGAGTAGGAGTGTTTGAAAAGAAGGGCTCTATTCACGCAGGCTGATCTTAATTCCATAACACAACATCATACATCAGGTGCACAAAAAGCTTGTGACCCTTCACAGAACACAGGGCATTCGGGGTCCTGGCAAACACCCTCAAAGCTGAACTGCAGTTCACTGCCAGATATTTTGGTAGAAATCCAGCTCCATCATATTGAGCCAAGGCAGACCGCTATAATTCCAGTCCACTCTTCCATGTAGTATATATTCCATACTTCCCTCTGTCAGGCTATTTTTCTACAGGTATATTCCAAAACTAACATAATTTGGGCCTCATATTTTATTCTTTCTACAAAGCTAGTAGAGATGACAGCACATTACCACTACTTAAGCCTGATTTTTCCACAATGTAATATGTGTGTAATACATACACACATTATAAATGTGTAACAATGTCTATTGGCATAACAGTGGCATTTTAGATCATACCTGTAATTGCCATGATCACAGCATTGATAGGTTTGCTATTAGGAGAACCTGAAGGAGAAAGAAAGGTTAAGTCTTAAGTAAAACAAATGAACTTGAAAACATCATTTATTTATGCCTTTACAGGAACAGCATTATTAGGTACATGTAGCTGCTTTTCCATCACAATTCCTCAGTGCTTCTCAGACATTCTTTTCCCCAAAACCTCAGTTCCAGGCACTATCTGAACTCCTTACTCACTACCACAACTTTGGGCCCCCACATGATAAAGTTACCGCATGTAAGACAAGTTGCAGCCCTATTGATATTTTCTCAGTCCATTATCGTTCTTATGTGCAACACACATTTCCATCAGTTTGGCTGATAGAAACGTAATTATCACTGCAATAACTTCGTGTTGCAAGTCTGAGACTTCTGCATATCTTGCTCAACTGTACTTTTTGAGCTGAGCACCAGACACCTGGACTTTTGGCTGCTCGCTCTGCTATCTAGTACAAGCTTCAAACCTCTTCAGCAATAATAATGTATTTGCTTCCAACTCACTTTTGACAGTAATGAGGTAGCAAAAGTTCTGGCAAAACTCCACCAAATGCAATCTTTGCTATCTAATGCTTATACATCACTGCCTTTAGTTTGAGACCATTTGAGCAAGCCAGCATGCCTCTGGAAAGGTATGACTAGCTCTAGCAGTGATTTTCGTCCACAGACCTCAAAGTGCTCTATAAAAGCTGGCCTGCAATGCCACTTCATTTCAGAGGAAAATACAAAGGAATGAAAGTGAGTCAAAGCACTCTGGAGCCACTGAAGAATACATCTCAAGGTACAAACCCAATGCTCTTAGAAGAGCTTCATAGATGCTTCACTGAAATGAGATCTGCCTCTATCAATTTTCCTGACAGAGTTTTTCTAATAGCCAGCCACCAAGAGATGCATCTACTATAAAGGAGGCAGGAACTCTTGTAGCATTTTAGCACTTTCAGAAAAGTAAGAGGTAAAGCCTAAGAGTTTCTACCTTTTTGTAGTATATACATATATATATTTGTCAGCACAGATCTTCCCCAGATTCTCTTTCCTCTTACTACAGAGACATGCCTTGCATTTCCTGCTCTGCCAGTTGTGGTTTTGATACAGCGACAATGCCAGCAACCTCACTGACACTAGAGAGGGAATAGTACCACAACTTGTCAGCATAGGGAAATCCAACCACTCAGAAAATTCTGTTCCATCTCATTAATCAGCCAATGGATTTCTTCCTCTGCAGTGCCACACATGAAGTAAAATACACCAAAAGGCACCATCCTGGTTCAGGAGCAGCTGCTCTTGAAGCAGAAAACATAATTAGAACAGGGTGCACTCTGTTTTTTCCTAAGAAGCACCAAATGAACGTCCACCACTATGCAAACAAACCATACTCACGGCTGTATCCAAAGAGAGAGCCTACAGCAAAGAGCAGGCTGATTGCTAGCACTGGGGCCCTCTTTTGTAGCACGTCAGAAATCAAGCCCTGGATAGTTCCACCTGCAAAAACATAAATCATCATCAGGCTTAGAATGCTAACACTTGAACAAAACCAAGTTGTTTCACTGAGTGCAGTGGTCTCTTGCCTTCTGATTAACGTGCATTTTCTCTACAATCCAGAAAGGTATGCCTCCTGCCCTTACACCTCAGACACAGAGGCAACAGTACACCTAACTGGCCCAAAAAGAGCAGGGAAAACTACTCATGCTGCTTTCTCAAGAATTTGTTACTTTTTTTGTCCCCCCTCAGGCAACTAGCCAGCGTTCCTGCTTTCCTTTTCCTTCCCCTATAGCAGCAAACACAGCTCTGAACGTGAGCAAGCTTAGCATTGTGGCTGATTAGCTTAACTGGAAGTGCAGTTCTTTTTCACAGGGCAAGTATTAAGCACCCAGGCGGCTCACGTTCCCTGCTGTCTCACCTACTTAGGGTAGACGCAGCTAATTGCAACAAATGTTGCTAGCTGACACAAATCACCTTATGCATCACCGCTGCCTTCATAGGAACTCCTATGCTGGTAAGAACTACAGTGTTTGAGAAAGCCTAACTTAGAGAAGGCCACAGAGGCAGAAAAACTGACACTGAAAAGACCCAAACAAGGATGAATGCTCTAGGAAAGCAAACTGGACTAGGTAATAAAGCAAGACATTGAACACAGGAGTGTGGAAGCCTAATCACAGACGGTAGGTTCTTTATTCTGGAGGGCTAGAGGTAAATTTGGCAGTCAGCAGAAAAAAATACCATTCCATTTTATCTCACTGAAGATAACAGAGCTGTGCCTGCTCTATTGAGCTTTGTGCTGAGTCTGTTCTTATCCATACAGGACAGAAGGTGTAATACAGCACTTCACAGCACAGACCTCACCTCTCCCTCAAGGGTTCCTGTCAGAAAGGAAGCATCAAGCTGTTGGGATGCTGTTTTTTGTACCTGGCACTTTTCAGGAAGTCCGAGCAAATAAAGAAAAATACCTGCTGGGGGTAGTGTCCAAGAACACAATAGCATCCTCTAAATCATATGTGAGCAATCTGGGAGGCTAATATACTCTGCATTTTATAAAATGGCCAAGCACACACATATATAAGAAGCCTATTTGTATATTCACCAAACAGTTAGATTGCAATGAATGTGACTGCTCTGAGCTGCATTTGCTGTCTTTCATTTTCAAACACTAGCAGGGCAGATGCAGAAGATGTCACCATTCCCTTGCTCACTCACCTATGATTCCTCCCACATCATACCAGATGGAAAGCTGGTCAGCTTCTGCTTCTTTCCATCCAAAGTTGTTGCTGAGGTAGAAGGGCAGCCAGAAGAAGAATGAGTAATTCACCAGCTTCAGGCAGGCATAGGCCAAAGAATACTGGAACAAAGAGTGGGCCAGAAAGCAGTTAGCACATGAGAAAAGTAAAAAGCATTTCTGCTTCTTCCCAGAAAGCTCTGTACCTCGCAGAAGCTTTCAGGGGAAGTGCTTCTGCATTTCATATAAGACGACAGCATCATGAAAGCTTAATGCTGAACATCAAAGGGAACCCGGGAACTCAAAAATCACTGTCAAGAAGGTTATTTTCTTTTCACTAAATGCAATGGGTTAAAATACTTCCAGTGCAATCTTGAGAGGAACTGACACAAGCCTTAAAAAAAAGAAAAGAAAAAAAAAAAAAAAAAGGGAAATTCAATATTTAATTCGCCTTCTAAGGAGAAGGGAATTAACCATATGACATGAAACAAGCTTGACATTTAGGCACCTGCACATATTGCTGAGCAAAATTATGAGAAGTAGTTCCTCTGTGCTACTTTTTGTTCTTCAGAAGGCTCCTGCCTACAGCACCAGGAGAGAGAAAGTTTCATTCATAACCACCAGGTAAGTATTCCAGGACAGGTTTATTCCAGGAAAGGTTTGGCCAAAGCTAAGCCGCCACACGCAGCAGCTGAGCCAAGCTTTTGCTTTTGGCTGCTGAGCTCAACTTCTCCTTAGCCAACAGGAAATCTCATTCTGTAGATCTTTCCTATGTGGAACAGGATCTTTCTCTGGGATCACTGGCCCAGCACGCAGCAGGATGAGGCACGCTATTTCTGTAACACCTCCTGATTTACACTGACACAACAGTTTAAGGGATCCACATTGGAAGAGGTAAATGAGGACGAAGGTGGAAAAAATTACCTGCTCGGATCACAGCTTTTGAGAACATATGTGCTCAAATGTTAAAAAGCAGATTATTCTGACACAAAATCAGCTCTTCTGAAATTCTCTCAATACATCATTATTACCAGCTCTGCTCTTTTATAGGACACAAACCAACTTTTATCACATACGTATGCGACAGAGTTATGTCTCAGACTGCGAAGAAGCACGCTGTACAGAGGTATTTATTACAACATGCTTAGAAACTGTCAAATAGATTGACAAATTTGACACTGAATTTCTGGAGGTCCAAGGCAAAACTGTCGATGCTGAAACTCTTCCAAGCACATGACTCAGCAGCAGAAGAAAGGAATTACAGAAAAGCAAGTGAAATCTTTGTAGGATTTTAACAGATCTCTGGAGGTTCTCTCAGCATTTGTTTTCTCACTCACTGATCTGACACAGAACTCTGACATAAGATAAAACTCAGACTCAGAGGTGTTTGCACTGCTGGGTTAACACATAGAATGTGCTCTCAAAATCCCAAGCACAGAAGCAACATCAGTTATAGAGTACTTCCTTATGTTCTGGTCAATGAAAAACCATTGCTAAGAAATAAAGGTTCTTTTTCTACCATCCCATTGTTAGCACCACCAAAATCAAGCCACAGTTTACATGGCATTCAGCCATATTAGGCAGGAACTCAACAGGACTACATTTTCTTTTGCCATCCCTCAGTCAAGGTCTTACCAATGGAACGATGGCTACATAAACACTGATAACCATCCACTCACTCCTTCTAGATCTTGTGTTCCCTTAATCACAACAGCCAACTGCTTAGCCTCTTAATAAGGGTACTTGACAATATCACCCTTTCAGTAGTTCTACTGCATGATCAAATCCAAATGGTTCACGCTTATTACTGAGTCAGCCACTCTATCCACTTCACTGTACTGACTCCAGTGTTCAGAGGGTACAGAGTTCACCTGCACAGAAAACTAACATGATTTTTAATGGCTGTTTCATTTTTTCAGCTGAATCAAATTCATGAATTGTGCAATACTGCTGATGCAGAAGTACAAGTTCTCACACAGGGGACAGGATGAGGACATGGGGAAATTGCATCACCATGCCTTGTTTCCAGTCATCTTTTTAAAAATACCTACTTTGGCTCATTACATCACCATCACATTGACTAAGGCTTTTTCAGGCCAACCTTCTGTTCCAAAGCAACTAAAAAAAGCACAGCCGAATATCAGCATCACAGAGTTTAGTGTAATGCTCTGCTAGCAGTAAGAATTCAACCAGTTACCTCAGCAAGAAAGGTAGCTTACTCATTGCCTCCCTTCTAATTCACCAGCAAAAAGGGCAGGATCTCCACAGCCCTAGTTGGCTCACCGTGTTCACTAAATGAAGCAGCAGTCCGATGGGAAGAGCAACACTCAACCCCGTATCAGGACATTATTACAATGCATGCACACAGAGATAATTACCCCAATCCCAAGATTTTAACAGGATAAGTCATCAAACGTCGGCAACTGAAACACACAGTCTATAAATCAACAATCACGTCAACAAGAGCAGACAACACAAAAAGCCACATTTATATTTAAAAAATAAGAAGCCAGATCCCACTCAAGAATCCGCGTTCTCACCAGTACTACACCTGGAAGACAACAAGCCTGGAAAAAGCCGATGGCCTTTGGCTGGCTGTCAGTATCAGCTGCTTGAATGGAGTAATTGCCATCATCGTCATCTGCATCATCATCGCCCATTAAAGGTCTGTTGGCATCTTCCTCAACACTGCCTTCTTCATCTGCTCCAAGCTCAGGAAGGCCTAAGTTATACAAGGGATACGCAACAGGAACAATGGACCACAGACTGTTCACGCTCTCCTCAGTTTAAAGCTACGCTCTGTTCTTTTAAGCAGTTTTCTCTTTGAGAAGTTCCCTTGATCTCCCATACCTCCATCCTCTTTGGCTTAGAAACATTTCTAGATGGTGTTCTTCAATGTCAACAGGTTCTAGCCTTTGTCTTCTAGCGCTCTTGAAAGTATTCTGTCTGATCCCGGTGTTGACTTTGTCTGCTCTGAGTGTCTGGCCATTAGTTTGAAGATTAATGCATTTCTCTCCTTACTTGGTGGTTGGAATCCTTTCACCTGGCTCCTGGTTACCACCTCCACAGTGCACGGAGGCTGAGTGTACCACCACCTACACTGACAGCTGCTGCTTGTTAATGCCTCCTCTGGAATGGAGTGCTTAGGAACTGCACTGAGCTTTCAGGGCTGCTGAACACTTTTATGCAGACTCTTTTTGTGCTACCAACTCTATAGCCCTTACAGGCATCTGGGAAACCTCCTCCATGTCCCTGTCAAAGCCTGAAGAGTCTTTTGTTTTCCTGTTATACTCTGACTTGTCTACCATCTTCTTGGAGAAGGACTATATCCTGCCTGGGAGCTGTTTAACTGGCTACTGGAAGCCTACATACTGAAAGCACTTTCCCTTCCTAACATATGGCTAAGGCTCGCCACAGTTCTTTTTCCTACAGTAGCCCACCAACAGTTTGCTTACCATTTCTTAAAAAAACTATTGGTTTCCCAAGTGAACAAAAACTCAGAATTAGGCATATCCTAAATGGAAGGATTAGAGGTAGGCTGTTACATCTTGTTTTTTAAAAATTTCCAGACTCTATACAGATGTTGCATAATGACATTCAGTGTGATTTTGGTAAGAGCATTTTATATATTAAAGTGCAACACCATTTTGTAAGAATCCTGAGGATTAGTGCTGTCAGAGCAAGCAGCACTTTTAGTACTACATGGAAAGCTACAAATCAACTTCCCATGAAAGAACTGAAATACTACAGCTCTCTGCTACTTACCCACTTCCTTTGGTGAAGTCAGGAGCCCACAGAAGACAATTACTCCTCCAGCAAACTGGACTGAGGCAGTCACCAAGAAGGCATACTGAAGATAAATAAAACAGATATCATTTTTAAAAGGCTTTCAGTCACATGGGTTTCTTTGATCAACGAGGATCTCTCTACATCCTGACCTTATCAGAGGGCAAATATAGCTACAACAACTCAGATTACATCCATAAAAATTGGAAACAAGTGATCTCTGCATCTTCTGAACAAATTTGGTTCTATCTAGGTGACGGAGGAAGGAGCTCACCCAAAACAATCGCAGATCTAGCTACACTGGTAGGCACTGCTTGAAGTAGTGGTAATTACCAAATTCAGACCAGCTTGCTCAGAGGAGTCTGCTCAATTGGGTCTCGAAACCCTCCAAAAGCAGACTCCCCAGGCTCAGGGACCTTCCTCCAGTACTTAAGTGATTTCACAGTGAAATGTTTTTCCAAATTCCAGCTGACACGTTCCCTGATTCACTTTATAGCCACTGTTTTTTAGTCTCTTACTGTGCAACCCAGAAAAGAATCTGACCCTGATTTTCACCAATCTCCATACAAGCATTGAAAGGCTACTATTTGGTGCCCAATGAGGTTTCTCTTCTCAGCCCTGTTTGTCCATGCACGTCGTGTGCTCCAACATGCCTTGGTTCCCTGTGTTCCCTGCCTGGCATATTACAGCAATATAAAGCACCCCTGGCCTCTTCCCAGCAAGAAGCTGTATCTATCTGTCAAAACTACACCACTACTTAGCAGCAATGAACTCACTTTAGTGAGAACCTGTGATGGACGTGATTCGAAGAGTATTTTAAGCCACTTGGATCAGAAGAGAATACACTACAGCATTAATGCTCTTCAAAAACACCAACCACATTGCCAAGAAGTCTCAGGTTCACTCCTCCCAAGTCTGAAGGTTTAGGAAAGGAATAACATTCTGTTCTGCCCCCTGCTTCCTACCATAGAATTACAGAAGATGAAACTGAATGTTCAGATAAGAAGAATAATATTCCTTTTATTTTTCAAGACAAGAAACTGACTCTGCATAACCCAATCAGACATGCAGGCCTAGCTAGAAGCCAGACAGCAATACCTACCTCGTAGCCATACTTGAGAACGCAGGAGGCAAGGAACGCCCCAAGGATATTTCCCACAGATGCACAGGCGCTCCAGAGGCCAAACACAAAACCTCTCCTGCAGAAATGAAAGAGAATTTGGAGGGGAGGTGATATTAGGAGCAAGACAGACAGACAACATTAGAATGAACTTTAATTTACTTATAAAGTTACAACATTCTCTCGCCTGCTCCAAAGAGAATCAAAGGTCTCTTACAGCAAAAAAAAAACATAGAGCAACTTGGGGGCACCAAATAAATAAGCAAGAAATGTTCTGTCCTGAAACACTCGCATTACAGCAGAGATAAACTGGCTTACAAGCTATGGCTACAAGTGTGCACCAGTCACAGACTCAACACTCAGATAAGTCACTCTCCATATGAACTCTTTAGTGATAAGTGGTCAGAACCAGGTAATCCAGTGTCAAGACAAATTGAATTCAGCCACTTTGCACTACAAAACTTTTCAAGTTTGACCCTGTGTTTTTAGCACACACAAATGTGTTCATACCAAACTGCTCCATGGCTCCAGAAGAGATAACAGAAGTAAGTAGGGCACCCAAACAACTTTAATTCTGACCGAAATGTTGGCAAAAGAGAGTTGTGTTGGCAAAACAGAGTTGTGCCCTTTTGGTTTGAGACTTCCAGCTCAGCCAGCTACTCAGCAGGTCAGAGAAGTGAGTCACTGTAGAAATCTCAGCTTACCCAGCTTTTCCAAACCAATTGCCCATGACAGCAACCACACAGGGCCAACCAGTGGACTGCAGCAAGCCGTTCACAACCCAGAGACAGCAGTAGAACCACTTGTTGTAGAAATGCAACCACTCTGTGAGTGTGCCAAAGAAGAATACCTAGGGAAGAATAAGTAGAATTAGTAAGAGGTAATAATAAAACAGAAAAGAAACCGTGAGGCTACCCTTGGAAGCTGAGAGCGAGAAGTAAAGGCAATTCAGGGGGAAGGTTCCCGGCAGAGCTCAGGCCAGAGGCAGGCGTGGTATTGTTTGAGAAATGGCTCAGAGCTAACAGCACCCTCTGCTGAGCCACCACAGCACCAACTCTGGAGCCCAAACAGCTCAGGAGAGAAAAACATCGTTTCAGCACTTCCAAGACTTATTTTTGTAAACAACTCAGTCATAGCCAAAGAAAGAGACAAATACTTTCAATAACAATGCTAAAAACCCAACGGCCTCTTGATTTCTTACTGTACTGACATCTGAAACCACAGTTCTCCATACAAACACAAAGCCTCCAGTAGCTCTTTATCTTTGCAAAAATTAACATAAATATTACAGCCAGGTTTCAAATTGCCACAAACCCTAATCCAAACTAGCCAAAATAAACACACTGTGTTGGATGCATGTCTGCCTGTGATCACGTGCTTGCAGAATGCAACGGCCCACAGAGGGCTTCATAGCCGACGGGTAAATCAAAAGCACTCTGCACAGTTTACATTGCTTCAGTTGCTAGAAAACCACAAAGAGATAAAACTGATGCCCGCTCATCTGCAATGGCTTGAACTCAAAGAATGGTTTTGTTTTATGCAGTCATTCATTGTTGACGTACGCCCTGTTGTCAATTACAAAATAAGCACATGACTGCTTAGTACTGTTAGCATGCCCTTTAAGGATGGCAGCAAGGATTGCATTCGCAGGCAAAAAAACTGATGCCAACACACGTGTGTTTGGAATACCGTTATAACACCAGGTGGTCCCAAAAAGTCCAAATACACTGATCTCGTTCAAAAGCTATTTGTCAAGTCTCTAGACAGTGCCTCAAACATAGGAAATTCCTTCTGACACAGCATCCATAAATAGATATTTCAGGAAGAGCTGAGTCATCCAGTAAGTGCACTGAGACCACTGAGGTACAGCTACAGCTCAAGGCATGGTTCACACAGAAATAGTCTCTTCTCCTGAAATAGATCCCTATCCAGATCCCCTTACAGAGGTATTTCTAAATCGCACCAGTACATTCTGACTTACCACCAGAGCAGATGAACACATGCCAAAAGACAAAACCCAACGTAAATTCAGGCGGTCTCCAACAATGCCACTCACAAAGAGACCCTGAGAACAAAACACAGCAACAAATAAATCCACAAAATGAGCACTTGTGATCTGCAAGAATTAAAATGAAGTACAAGGGGCAAGCTGATCCCAATGTTTCTGTATCAGCTTACAGGTTGGTTCTAGCCACTTCTTCTGCCACCAAAAATCATAGAATTGCTCAGGTTGGAAAAGACCTTAAAGATCATCAAGTCCAACCGCAATCCATCCATACTACCCTAACAACTACCACTAAATCACATCCCTGAGCACCACATCCAAATGGTTTTGAAACACATCCAGGGATGGTGACTCAACCACCTCCCTGGGGAGTCCATTCCAGTGCTTAACAACCCTTTCTGTAAAGAAGTTTTTTCTGATATCCAAACTAAACCTCCCCTGGTGCAACTTGAGGCCATTTCCCCTCATCCTGTCACCTGTCACCACTGACAAGAGACCAACTCCACCCTCACTGCAATCACCTTTCTGGTATTTGAAGAGAGCTGTTTTCCTAAGTCTTTCATTCAATTTCTTACGTTTAAAAATCTCAAGAGTTTTTGGAGAGCTCAATCTACCCCCTCCCACTCACTCATGAAAGGGGTATAATGTTGAAGTGACAGTTACTTCTCTTGCACTTGTCAACAACCACGTTCACAAGGGACACAGGCATAGATGGAATGAAAACAACCAAAGAAAAAAAAAACTGCTCCTGAACCAAGCTTTTTAACTGCATTAGTGCTAGGCAAGTCCAGGAAGGTCCTGTCCAAATGTAGATGCATCAGATTTAACCAAAGCTCAGCACCACTGAGTTAGTTTTACTCACCACAGCATAGGAAAACAAAAAAATAGTGTCCAATGTTCCCAAGAAGAGAGTTGCTTCTTCTGCATTTGGAAATAGATGGTTGCTGTTCCATAGCTACAGAGAGAAAATTGTAACAGGTAAACGTGGAGAAGCACAGCCCATTACATTCCTTTTGATGCAAATCCCAACTCCAAAGCAGAAGAGCATCTGTCCCCAGCAACTTCCTATTCTTCCAACACTCTAATTAACAAATTAAGAACAATTCTCACATTCTTCACTGCAGAAAATGCCCACTGTCATTTTATTTCACTTCTAAATGACATAACAGCACGCCAAGTGAGAAATGCAACTTCCACCTGATCAAGACAAATGACTGGAAAACAAACTCTGCTTCTAACGAGCACACAACTGTTAGACAGTTTCTTACATGCAAACACTGATGAGTATCTTAATGAATAATACAATAAAGGCATATTCTGTTTTATGTGCAGTGCCTCTCCTGTAGCTATCTGTCTTCTTTACATGAATAATTCCCTTAAAGCCTTTGTGGCAGCAACCATAATTAGGCACGACAGACCACAAACAGAAAAGTGAGAACACAAAAGGAAGGCAGGGAAGAAACAGACTAGATAGAAACTATGCACAGTGAACTTCAGTTGCTAATTCTTTCATTTTTGTGTTAACCTGTATTCAGTATGAGCAAACAAAGGAAAAGGTTCAATTGTCCCCAGACTAACATTAGAGACATCACTGGAAAAAAGCAAGCTTTGAGGATGACTTGAAGAATGAATAAAGTTTATTAGGACAATGCTTCCCCCACACTTTATCCCCATTAGAAGAACAAGCAAACAATCCAAACCTGGCCTACAAATGCAACTAACTCAACTATGGACAGTCTTTGTTTGATCCTGTCTCCCCAGAGGAGCATCTTATCCAGGCAGCACCAATTACACATCTGCTTAGTTTAAGAGACTTAACTTTGATATGGCCAACCAACACAGCTTCTGCTTAAGTCTCATGTGTCAAAGAAAACTAATAAAACCCTTGAAAAACATTTGCCACTTGAAGCCACCAACACCTACTCATAGCAGGATATCTCAACTTTTTACAGATTCCTGGAATTCCACAAGCTACTAAGTGTCTTAGAAAGAGAAGAGAATCAAATCTCCTGTCACTAGGTTTAAATTCATTATAAAACCCCTAGAGGACTTACAAATCTGTAAAGACTGAAAAGTACAAATCTAATAAAATCATGGTATGGTCACCAGCACCAGAAAGCCAGAGCCAGGATGTTAAAGCACTGTAACCCCACTCACTGCTCTCTTGTGTTGCCTTTGGCACTTCAAAACAGGTTCTTTCCTTATCCCTCCCTTACCTTCTCTGTTCTGCTGGCTGTATCAGCAGGGAAGGTGTCCCAGTCTCCATCAGAACACCAACTTCCTAACAATTTTTTCTCTGGGAACCATCAGAAAAGAGTTCAACACCAGCTGGTGATCCAGAAAACTACAGTTCAGAAATCTGAAGTTCCCACACATATTCAGAGAAGCAACCCTTACAGAAAGAAATAAAAGAGCCTCTTCAGCAGCACAACCCAAGCACGCTGGAAGTTACTCATCTTTCTTTGCACCTGCTAGTTACCTCATTTGGCCGGAGCTCAAAGGTTGTGCTGTTTAGGCAGGATGGAGTCCACTGGCTTGAAATGCTGACTTTGACATTACTGAATGTCTTTCTGGAAGCATGGAGCAAGGAATAACTGCCAGAAAAAAACACAAGCACAGGTTGGCCAAATCGTCTCTGCAAATCATGTGGGAAAGAGTAAGACTCAAAATTCAGACATATGCTCTGAGTAACAGAGAATTGACATTTTAGAGATCACTGCTAGCAACAGGAACCACAAAATCATGGGCAGATACTGATTTTAAAGAGGGAGAATCTGCCTTGTATACCCACCCAGGCCAGCCCTTCTGCCATGGGTTGAGTTCATGGCAGTCAGTCTCACCTTTGGTGAGGGCTCTGCTGGTGGCTGGATTCCTCAAGGGCACAGCACACTTCACTTTGCTATCACACGACTCCTAGACTGGCTGTTACTATTGACTTTTGAGTTTGTTTTCAAGGCTCAGAGCCAAAATTAAGAGTACTTCCCTACTTTTGCTCTCCTTCTTCAGACAAGCTCTGTACCTCTCCCAAATTCAGTGAAACGAACACCTCTCTGCAGAAAGGCACTCAGCCTACCTGAAGAAGGTCAGCAGGAACACAATAATATGATGGTGAGTGCAATGGGACATCAGGCCTCTGTTTGCAGGCTGTCTCCGCGAGCTTCCAGGCACAGCCATGGCCCTGCTCCTGCCTCAGCAGCAAAGTTTGGCCGGTGCTTAGGTCATTTTGTCTTCTTGCTTAAAGAGAAATAGGTGGGAAGGGAGAACAGAAGAACGGATACAAATTAAAATACAGGTATAAAATACAGTGCTACAAGATATGGTTTAGTAGCTTGTGGTAGCAGTGCTAATAGGAGGACTTACAGGTCATTTCCAACCTTGTAATTCTATGATTCTATGATTCTCTTCCCATGTCGATGATCACTGTGCACTATTTACGTATTTGGTAGACTACAGGGTGGTCAGACATCATACCTAAATTGCTCTGAAAGTAATGCCTCCTATTTATTTCCATGGAAACTACAACAGACACAAAGAGCACAAGGACACTTATTTGATCGAGCAAATTGTCAGCAGCAACATTATTTTTCAACATAGTCACCATTATTAGCTGTGCAACTTCACCATCGATGAACAAATGCCTACACATTGTGCTCATAAAGACCTGCACTTGTGGAGGTGACCTACTGTTTCACAGCTGCTATGATGGTCTTGCAGCTAGGAAATTGTTACCCATGCAGTTCACCTTCCACTGGTCTGAATGCATGGAAGACAAAAGGCCTATATTAGGACTATACAATAGGTATGGTAGGATGGTCCAGACAAGACTGGCAATGTGCTCCACAGACTTCAAATTGGTATGGCCCCTGTGCTGCAAGAGAAAGATTGTCTTCTTCTCAGGCCTGACTCTGGAAGCTTAAGCCCTTAGCTCAGTCAGCACTGTGATGTAGTTATTAGAGTTGATGGTCTGTCTGGGTTCCAGAAAATCCAGAAGAATCACCCTTTTCCTATCCCATAAGACAGTGCACATCACTTTATCCACTGAGGGCTGTGTCTTGAACTTTTCCTTCAGCGAGGAATTTGTATGTCATCACTCCTTGGACCGTTGTTTTGACTCCAGCTCACAGTGGTGACACCACATCTCATCACCGGTAATGATGTGATCCAGAAAAGCGTCACCTTCAGCCTCATATTGGTTCAATAGGTCCTGACAAACTTGCACGTGCTGCTCTTTCTGTTCCCACATCAGCATTCATTGGACCTACTTTGTGCAAACTTTGCAATATTCCATCGTTGTCACTGTCATTTCCAATGCACTGAAGCCAATATTCAGCTCTGTACACCATTCCCTGGTCACAATCCGCCAATTCATGTGGATGTGGATGAGCTGACGGAGACATTCGTGATGCAACAACTGTGCATAGCAGTCTGGAATGCTACTTGTCCTTCATGTCACTGCTGAAATGCACCACCCACGGCCTTTCTGTGCTCACATCCACTGTTTGGTCTGCACAAGCGTTCAGCAAGCACCGATGAATGTCAGTAAGTGCCATTTTTTTCCAGCAGCCCTCTGCTGCTCCTCTCTCTCCTGCATGCTGCAGCAGATAACAGAGGTCTCCAGAGGACAGCAACACTTGTGCTACACTGAGGGAGAAGTTCCTTCCCCGCACAATCTCCCTGCATAGAGATTTATTGCTATCCTTGTGCCAGCACACACAGACACAGATCTGTTTGCCTGTAGGGCTGAGTACTGGATCTGATCTCCATCTTTGTATAGAATCACAGAATCATTAAGGTTACAAAGGACCACTGAGATCACCCAGTCCAACCACCATCCCATCACCCCATGCCCACTGCCCACGTCCCTCAGTGCCACATCCACCCGGCTCTGGAACACCTCCAGGACGGTGACTGCACCACCTCCCTGGGCAGCCTGTGCCACTGCAGCAGCATTCTTTCTGAGAAGAAATGTTCCCTTACACCCAACCCGAACGTCCCCAGGCTTCAACGTAAATCCATCCCCCGCCCAGCCGCCATTCACCGGGCAGAAGCCGGGCGCGGCTCCGCAGCCCCACGTACCCCACCGCCGCGGCGCTCAGGAAGTGGCGGCTCGGGCGGCTCTTCCGGCGGTGGCGGCCCACGGGCACGGCGGGACTTGTAGTCCGGGAGTCCGCTCAGCGTCCGCCCCGGGGAGGCTCGCAGGGGTCCCGCCTCGCAGCCGGCGCGGAGGGAAAGAGAGGGGAAGGGAGGGAAAGGGAGCAGCGCCGCCCCCAAGCCGAGGGGTGGAGGAAGAGGAAGAATAAGGGCTGGGACTACGTTTCCCGCCGGCCCCGGGGCGGCGGGGCGGGGTATAAAGCGGCGCTACCTGGCCGGCAGGTGAGCCGTACAGGTGGGGCGGCTTTTGTCCGGGTCGCGGCTGCCCCTGCAGGTGCGGGCAGCCCCGGGTCGGGGCGCGCTCCCTCAGCCCGTGCTCTCCCCTCATTCCAGGCCCGGGCTGCGGGATGCCGTTCTCCAGCTCCAGCACGGACGATGCCTTCGATTACCTCTTTAAGATCATCCTGATAGGGGATTCCAACGTGGGGAAGACGTGTGTGGTGCACCGCTTCAAGACGGGGCAGTTCTACGAGAAGCAGCAGAACACCATCGGAGTGGACTTCACCGTGCGCTCGATGGATATCGACGGCAAGAAAGTGAAGGTGGGTGATGGGAGCGGGCTGGGAGGTGCCTCGGGGCGGGACTGCGGCCGTGCCTCCATTACCGCGTGACGAGCGCGGCTCCGGGGGAACCCCAGGTGAAGAGGGATGTAAGAAAGAAGGGGACAGGGTTTTTAGTGGGGTCTGCTGCGATAAGACGAGGGGAAATGGTTTCAAACGAGAAGAGGGGCGATCTAGACCGAGCATAAGGAAGCGGTGTTTTATGGTAAGCATGGCAAGGCACTGGAGGAGGTGATCCAGACAGGTGGTGGATGCCCCATCCCTGGAGACACTCAAGGTCAGGCTGGATGAGGCTCTGAGCACCCTGATGTAGCTGTGGGTTTCCCTGTTCATTGCAGGGGAGTTGGACTAGATGGACTGTAAGAGTCCCATCCAACTCAAACAATCCCATGGAAGGTCAGGTAGCAGAGTCCTTCCCTCTGCCTAGCCTTACAGCAGGGTCATCTGCTTTTCCCCTTCCTACTTGAAAACTGCTATGCTCCTTATCTCTCAGCCCACTTATGGGAATGTTGGTCTATTTATAATGCCAGCATTAATCTAACATATTGCTCTTTAGTCTGTGTAGGTTGTCTGTATGCATACAAATATCTCTTCAGATCATATAATCATCATAGAATCATAGAATGGACTGGGCTGAAAAGGACCACAATGATCATCTAGTTTCACCCCCCCTGCTATGTGCAGGGTTGCCAACGACCAGACCAGGCTGCCCTGAGTCATGTCCAGCGTGGATCTACTGGTCTTCACATCTTGAATCCTTTCTCTTGCAGATCCAAGTGTGGGACACAGCTGGTCAAGAGCGCTTCCGGACAATAACCCAGTCCTATTACAGAAGTGCCCATGGAGCCATCCTTGCCTATGACCTTACTAGGAGGTCCACATTTGAGTCTATTCCTCACTGGATTCATGAAGTTGAAAAGTATGGTGCTGCAAACTTGGTCATGATGTTAATTGGTAGGAATCTAAATTTAAATATTACATTATATAGCTTTTCTAATAGATGTGTAAAATCCCCCTCACCTCCCTACTGCTGCTTAAAGCATCTATGAACCTATGAATTAAAAGGGAGTATGTTTTAATTAAAATAATGAAAATACATATTAGTTTGATTTCAAACAAAAAGAAAGTCACAGCCTGACCCTGGCATGACCAGGCCCGTTGCAGGCACTGAAATCTCTTCACGCATTCCTTTCCTGCTGGAATAATGCAAGGAACTTGCTAGTAGCTTAGCAAGCAAACGCAACCCTATTGATGTTAGAATGGCAGTAAACCTGACCCTGTGCTCCTGATGTGCAGGAAGGCAGCAGTTTGATAATTCAAAATGAAGAGGGATGCACAAAGCAACACAACTCCTCCTTCTCATTTTTCCTCCCTGTTCTTGTGATAATGCCTTCCGTTGCTCTGTAAGGTGACTCTGACTGGGTAGGACTGTACGCGGCTTCTGCAAAGCACTAAGAATCTGCTCGCATTTCTCTTCCTCCTTTATTCCGTTAGCATTCAAGAAACTTTGCCTATCGTGGAAAGGAATGAGTAGAAACTGCTGAGGTTGGAGATCAGAGGAAGCTGGATGGTTCTTTCCCTTTGGGTTTCAGGTTGTTATTGTTCTTTCCCTCCCCCAAGGAAAAAGCTGCAAATGAGAGCCCTGACGTGCTGAAGTGATAGAGCCTTTATCTACTTTCCACTGCTTCTGCCTTTTCCACTGCAGCACAGTGCTGAGAGCAATGCATGCAGCCCCAGCAGCCCAAACTGGCTTTTGAGGGTAGGCAGCACTGAGCCCTGGAGGCAGCAGGCATGGGATTTAAGCTGCTGCTGGTGCCTCTAGCAAACTATGTGCTTCTGGTGTTGTGGTTGTTCCTGTTTGTTTCCTTAGAGGAAGAACAACAAATTCTGACCTGCTTATGAGTTGGGAGGAGGAAGGAAGGAAGGAAGGAAGAGAGGCGGGGAGGGGGAGGGGAGAACCACAACAACCCACAAACCTTGGTGATGGGGTTTTTCTAACTCTTTTAATGACTGCAAAAAACAAGATCTATTAGTGTGTATGGTGGGGTCTTTTTTTGTTTATTTTTTTCTCTTAAACTCTGAAATGAGTAACAATCAAGCTTTTGTCAAAGAGCTGGTGTGGTAGTTTCTTCTGGTGCTATTTTACTTACCTTAGCAGGAAACATTGAATTAGTTGTAGCCATTTTCTACACCTTTCCAGTGGGACAGTTAAAAGTTTTCAGCCTTTCACATCTGGAACGGAAGGAGGAAAACACCTGGCACTGGAGGAGGAAAGGGCCAGGGCAGGGTGGTTTTAAGATGGCAAACAAACATCAATTAAGGCAGCTTTGGGGGCTTGTGCTTCACTGATAATATTTGTTCCCTTTTGGAAAAGCTAGAAGTGACTTACAGGGGAAGGGCAGCTAGGTTATACATACTGTGGTGTCGAGATCTGCATGTGATGAAGGATTGTCTTGGAGCTAAGAAGGTAGATTTAAGCCAGGCACTGCACGTACCAGGACTGGTACTGCAACTATTTGAAACACCTCAAATAAAATACCTTTGTATATTTATAACTTCTATCAGATTGATTGTTATTTTGAGTAGTTTTCATGTATGTGCTTTCAAAGAATCCTCTGGCTCTGCTATCTAGAGCAAATAACTAGATACCCACTGTTTTTCGTGGGTCTTCTTTTCTTAAACTCATTTGATGAGCTATGGTTTTGATCAATGTGATGGCGGCTCTGACATGCTCACATCTTGCTTTTCCAGCAATTAGTTTCCATTGTAATTCTATTATTTAACAAAACTGAAGTAATGCATTGGACTTAAAGGAAACAAAAGTGTGAGAGACTAAATTATCAGGTTATCTATTTGCCTTCTTTTTAAGGGAACAAATCAGACTCAGTGGATAAGCGACAAGTCCTGTTTGAAGATGCCTGCACGCTGGCTGAGAAGCACGGGCTCCTAGCTGTGTTGGAGACATCAGCAAAAGAAGCTCAAAACATTGAAGAGGTATTTGTGCTGATGGCTAAGGAGCTGATAGCCCGAAATACCTTGCAGCTTCATGGAGAGAGTCCTCCAAACAGCGTCTATCTTGAGTCCAGGCCAGTGATTGCCAGTCCAAGTGCAGAGAAGACCCAGTGCCTTTGTTGAATGCTCTTTTCAGGAACAAAAAGTTGGAAGTCATCATTTTTCTGAGGCTATGTTTGATCTCAGTTTAATTCAGATGATGAAAGTTTGCTACGTGGCCTCGAGCCATCTCTCATGTTTCTACCTTGCAGTTTGGTGTGTAAATATCCTCAGAGATCACTGTTGCTGTTGGCAGCACAGGTTGCTTTGAGCATAGCAACTGCTACCTTAATGTGAACTTGTAAGCTGAGACAGCTCAGGAAGCTGCCAGCCTTAACCAAAGAGAACTGTTTAAAAAAAAAAAAAGCCTTTAACTATATCTTTAAGACACTTTTCTGGCTATGTCAGGAGATAAATTTGCACTAGAGCTTGCACTGAGTTGATTCTTCTGAGATGCGCCGTCTGTTGCAGTACAAGCTCTTCACCTTAAATTGTCTGATGCACTCGGACAGCACTAACCCACTTCTGCCTTACGTTTCATTTAGGGGAGGGCCTGATGTAAGGCACGGAGCCACCCGTGCTGAGCTATTAAATACCAACATTTGTAAGAGGGTGCAATTTCACAACTGTATGGTTTTCTCACTAGGCAAACCTGGAGTCATCCTTGGTGCTTCAAAGCAGGCAGAATGTGGTGCATTAGGGTCCCAATCTTCTCCTGGGAGTGACAACTCCTGTCTTTCATTTTGTTCTTGAATTGTAAGAATTGTAACTAGTAGTGAGCTGTCTTGTTGCACAGTTACTAGGAGCACTGAAGCTTCCAAGGCCACAATAGCTTCCATTAATGCTGGGGTGAAAGGACTACTTTGTTTTGCTAAGCCTGCCTTGCTTTTGATGTACTGATTTTAATCAAAAGCTGACTGTTAGTTGGTGTGAAAATGCAATGGTAGAGTGTGCCTGGAGACTTTCAGAGGCATGTGAAAGAAGGGATTCGAGTCTATGTAAAACAGCAACAAGGAGTATGGTTTAATAATGCAACCTCACCTCAGAGCAGTGAAGGGGTGGGTGTTGAGCATACAAGCACGTGTGCTATTGCCTGGGAGATGTCATCAACATCTTGGTAAGCAGTGGAAGATTTTGTCTCTGCCCTCCAAAGTGCAAGCAGTGCTACTGGAGGGCTCAATTCTATGCACAGGAACTGAAAGTGGGGAGGGGGGGTTTGTTAACTTTTTCAGTAGATATGAACAGTGGAGGAGAAAGGGGGGAAGAAATAATATACAGGAGAAGCCTTCAGATGACACAGTCCACGTGTACTGAAGTGTATCACTGAAGCTGTTAACGTTTAAGCTGTGAACTAGAAATCGTACTCTGTAATGATTAAAATACAGTCTGGGTTATATGGAAAGAAGCCCTGGGAGGGTTGGCAAGCTGCCACTTCACAAGATGGCACTTTACCTATGATGTTTCACAAGTTCCTGAAAAGTGGGGAAAAAGATGTAGCAAATCCTTCTGGAAAAGCTTGTCTGAAAAGCACAAAATAGAGTAAATCATTGCTTTAGTCTTAGCGTAATTTCATTATTATGGCTTGCTCTGGCCAGGTTCTTTGCTAGTGCACACCAACAACAGTGGTAGCTGCCTGTAAACAGAGCAGAATGCCGCACAGCTCAGGCTTGCAGTTGAGCTGTTGTGCTTTATTCTGCACTGTTCCCTTTCATTTGATGGATGTAATGTTCCCTCTGTCTTTTTTTTTTTTTTCAAGAGTCTGGTCTCAAATACTTCCCCTGCCATTCACCCTTGTGCAACTCAAAAGAGTGTGTGCTCTCCTTTGGTTGCTTCTGCCTGGTGCCTTTCAGAAGCCCTCTAAGCACAAAGGTTCCCCTGGGGTCACTTCTCATTCATTCACAGAAGGAGCTTAGAGTGAGCTGCAGCAGTTCCTGGGTTTTTCAGAGTGTAGATTAATAGATTAATTTATGATGTAGTTAGTACCTGACATGAAGAAAACTATTAAGTCTGTTAACAAGCTTTATTGTGTTGTTCTACAGTGTATGATAGCAACCACCAGATTTGTAACTTTCATCAGTGCCTTTCTCCATCACAGCAAATGGAAGTGTGCAGCTGCTGCCCATGCAAGTTAACCAAGAAACAGGTTAACTGCTGCAGAACCTTATGTTAGCATTTTTGCTCCTCCAGCATCATACACAGATCCAGCATAGCTCCTGATGGCATCATTAGCATGCTTGTAGAAAGGCAGCTCTTCTATAAATGTTGTTTACAATACTATGCTACCAATTACTACTGTCCCACAGTTGTAAGAGCTGTGCATCCAGCTGGAGGAGATGCTCGTTTGTTTTTACCTACCTGGAAGAAGTATTCAAACCTTAGCTGTCTGAATTTGCTGCTGTGCATTCTTTGCACTGATACCCACACCCATGTCACATGAAACAGAGGCAGCGCCTCCCCACGTGGCAGGGCAAAGAACTGAAAGAATTCTGGAATGGGGCACGCACTGAAGCCCCTTAGAAGCTGACTGGCTTAAAAATAAGCATAATTACAACCCAGTGATGTGGAAGGCATGTGGCACTGCTTATGTGGTCACAGTTTTCTACATACATAAGGTACAGGTTCTTTATAGCAAAAGCTGAGGTTCTTACCTAATAATTCCAGTTAAGTACAGGTGGAAAGGAGACCAAGAAGGCACATCTCAGGCTCACATCTGGTACAGAGCTCTGTTCTGGAGCCTCCTTTCAGGAAGCAGATGCATGCCGGTGCTTTGGGACAGAACCAAATCTATCTCCTTTTCCCAGTAGGCAAGTGTTCCAACCATAGCTGCTCCTCCCCAGCTCTCATATATGGAGGAAGGCTGCTAATGAAGTTGAAGTCTACATATGCAAAACATTCAACTCAAGGCAGAGGGAGTTTTAGTACTCAACACCCTTCCTACCAAGTCCTGGAGCCATTTTCCAACACCTCTCTCAAGCGCAAGGACCACAACCACAACAGACAATGCTAGGATATACGAGTTGCTTTATTCAGAGCGAGAACCTCTTTCACTGAGAATTACATCAACTTTTAATAGGGAATTGCACACTTGAGCGTTTCACTGTTAGCTTGAGACAGTTAGATCCTTTAAAGTCATTTACTGCACTTACAAGAAATTTGAAAACCAGCCTCAGCTTAGCTGCCCACAAAGGCTTTGTCTATGTGATCACATTAAGCTGCTGGCAAGGAGGCGTGGACAGCAGCTGGGCTGCCAGTGACAAATAGCATATCCAAGGGTAACAGCAACAAGTTATGGCAACATGTGAGGGGCAGAAATTGAATATACTTGCAACTCTTATTTCCTTGATAAAAGCTGTATCCATAAACATTAGTGCTTGTTAGTTATCACTGCCAAGTCTGGCTAGATTTGCTCACCAGACGTAAGGCTTACCTCAATTGCACACGTACACAGAGTTAAATGATGCCTCTAATTCTACAGCTGACTTAAGTTGCCTCTGTAGCTCCTTTGTTGCTATCTGATTCATACAGCACAGTCCTGTATTCTATCTGAGTCCCAAGAACTGTGTGGATTCCCTCCCTTTAGGCTGCTGCAGCATTAATAACGCCATGTAGGCAAGTTCCACTCCAAACAGGAGACACTCTGTACCTCAAGTCACGCTCCAAACAGAAATTCATGTCGTGCCTTCCGTAACAGGAAAGAGTTAGTATGCATTCCCTTAAATGAACCAGGCCTCCCAGCAGCAAGATTACAATACGCATTGTTGCAAGCAGGAAAGAGCAGCACTTAAAAGGACTGTAAAGAAGTAGAGGCTCTGAGGCAGCAGTGAAGCTGTTAAGAAGTGCCATTTGCTTTTACAATTGCCATCAGACCAACTGGAACATGCAAACACTTATTTCACAGTTACCACACAATGCAAAATTTCAAACGAAATCAGAAGTATATTTTGCTGCACAGGGACTGAAGCCAAGGCACTTCAAATGACAGCATGCAACTTTTTCTCCCCCTGAATATTTTGGTTTTGAAATCAAGATTTTGTATAAAGACTCCACAAATTTCCATCAACCTTTTTCATCTCAACACTGCCATGAATATTCTCATTGTCCTCTCAGTCTATTCAGTTTCTGTATCTTGGGAACTTACTATGTTTACTTACATACTTACTATGTACTACGTTTTCTTTTTGAGCTTTACTGTCCTTGTTTTCACATTAAAGGTTGATCTTCATCCTCATGAATTTATTTGTTCTTAAGAAGAAAACCACAGCAGCCTACCAACATTCTTCACTCACTCCAAAGGCCCCACACCTTTCAGTCATTCCCCTTGACAGGGAATTATAGCACAACAGCACACTTCAGAACAGGCCTACCAGCAGCTGGATTCACACAGGAAGAAACACACAGTGCTGCTCAAAGTAAACACACACAGCTCCTCTACTTGCAGAACAAGAACCAGCAGCACTCTTCAAAGCAAGGGAGCAACCAAACACCTTGCCACGATGAGCTGGACTACACCAGTCACAAGTGGACAGAGCCACCTCCTCATTAAATCACTCATTCAAGTATTCCCAACTTGCCTGAAATCATACACAAGCAAGGTTTAGAAGCAGCAACACCTAGCACTGTGCAGCAAAAGCACCCAAACCAAAAGGAGAGCGTGCTACATCTGACCCTTTGGGAAGGAAAACGATCCACATGCTTGTGTCCATTACCATTCTCCATCCTCATGGGTCCCATCTTCATTACACTTTAAACACAGCTCTCCAGTAAGAAGCTGGCAACCTACCTTTCACTGTGTGGAAGCCTTGTTCTACTCCACAGCCCTAATTTTTTCCTGGTTCTTCCTACCTCCATTTCATTTACATCTGCATTTCTCCCCCTGCTGCTTGCCTCTGGAAGAAGAAGATCTGACAATGATTTCAGACTGCTCGGCTCATCTTTTCTCATATTTCTGAGCAAGGCAAAATATGCTTCTAGTAGTTAACTTCCATCTTTATGCATTTTTGTAGAAGAATGCTTCTTCCTGAACACCCACAGGTTTAAATAAGCATGTGGATTCCCAGAAAGCAGCCTGTAGCAATGCTTAAACTTGCTGTCCAGGAAGCATTACAACAAGAAACTTAATAGAAAACACACTCCAGTTGACTTTTGTTGAGGACAACAGAAACAGCACCATAGCATGGGAATCATTTCTGAGGAAGCCACTTCTGTTCCCAGCAACACCTGCAAATGTTCCTTCAGCAGCTCAATTGTCTCAGCTGTCCATTCAGAATGTGTTCACAAAATCTTCATTGGAAAAGTTAGAAGAAAGTTAGAACTTCCTTTTAGCACGACACAATTCTGCAGGAGCTAAGCAACAAATGCTTTTGTACAAACCAAACACCCTCTCCCCACCCCCCCACTTTCCTGAAATAAAAAATACAGAGGCTTCAAACGTAAAAGAACAGACAGACCTCACTTGATTTTTTTGGGGTTTTTGTTTTTTTCATTTTTTTGTATTTTTTTATTTGGGAAAAGTGCTTCTTACAAAAGGCAGCTGCAAAACATTACATTATAGACCTCAGAACAATTTCTCATTCCAATTAAAAGTGAAAGGAGAGGCAGTCTAGGGGACAAGAGCAGCAGGAAAACAGATCACGGGGCATCCACAAGTCAATAATAAAAAAACAACAGCAATAATGTAATGCAAGGTTAAAATTCCTGTACGGGAGCTTTGGTGGCAATGTAATTTCTCAATGCAAATTACAGCCAGAAACTGCATGACCGACTTCCTAAGCGCTAACTCACGTAAGCTGAACAGCTTGACCAGGCAACCTGCCCCACTCAGAGGCCGAAAGGCACACGGCCCTTGAACCAGCTGAGAGGCACAGAGATTTCCTAGCAAAGCTCGCGGCTTACGTGGTCACACCAAGTTCTAAAACTTAAAGAGCAATGCAGCTAAAGGGGCCTCTCGTGTTCCTCTGACCCCACTCAGCTAACCGGACTTCTGCTCCTGGACCACCCTAACGAAACACATGAAAGAGAGCTGGTGTATCAGGGAGTTGCACATGACAGATCGTTGCCACAGACTGAGCTGAGACCACTAAACCAGTTTCATGTCCAATTGGAGGCTAGACTTCATGCACCAAGAGGGGATGAAAGGTGGCCTTGTTACTTAACTTACACAGAGTCTCCCCAGCCTCGAGGTCCAACTCTACGTTTATCTGTATATACACATAGAAAGTTCTCCTTTCACTAAGACATTATCCTTTCATGCTAGACACAGTAAAATCTGGAACATTCACACCTGGTTCTGGTTACACAGTAGTAATAGTAATGTGCAAGTAAACAAGAGTCCAAAATCACAAATGAAGATGTGTACATGAGGGGGCTGGAACGGAGCTGATGTCAGAAAAGGATTATTTGTATCTGGCCTGACGTCAGAAATATTGATACAGAGACAGAAAAGAGGCCATCAGCCAATTTACATCCCCACTGCATGGCCACCGCTCATTTTTGTATCTGGGCTCTTCAAAATGAGTGTGGAAGTCCTGTAAACACTTTAACCCTGGAACTGGGTGAGCTCTGTTGGGTACATAGATGAAGCAACAAACCTAAGCTAACTGTTTGACAGTTAAATTCATTTTTACAAAAACTAAGATTTTAAAGATTTCTTGTTATTTGTTTAAACAGAGGAGAAACAACACTCTTGGGGCGGGAGGGGACAGGAGAAGACAGACCCTGGGTAAAAGTTATTACAACAGCACCTGGAATTGATAGGCCTGCCTAGGAGAAACACAGGCACTGCCACAACACCACAGGTAAGTAATAGCTACTGCCTGAAGCCAAGACGACAGTCCACACTCCACTGTCAGGTGCTATAGATCCAGGTCATAATAATCTTCCAGCTCATCATGAAACAAGTCCCACTCGTCCTCGGAATCCGTTAGCTCATCATCACCTCCTGCTGCCAACAGCATGAGCAACATCTCACCGAGCTCAAAGGTCACCACTTCGTCCTCATCGGTCTCAAATGGGTCACCGTTCTCTCGCTCCTCAATGAACTCCCAGAACCGATTCCTCCGCTGGGCCTGCAAGCAGAACACAAGCAGTTACCCAAGTGATCAAGTGTGCAAGGAAAGGGCCTTCCCACAAGCCAACAAAGGTTAGCTCCCATGTACTTTCTGTGTTTCTCCTTCAGGGAGATACTGACTCCCAGTAGAACCTACCGTCACACTCTTATTCATGCTGCCCAACATTTTACCTCAGTATGTTGGTATGAAAGTTTGAAAAATTCATTCCTTCCATCTTAGCTCCCATCACTTACAAAATTTAGACCGCCCTCTCTTTCAAATTCACTACAATACAGAACTGTCAGAAGTTAGAAAATACAAAGTGCCCCTATCCTCAGTGCAGCACGTTCCTCTTGTGCATTTCCTGCACAAAAGGGACAAAAGCCAGCACTGACCCTAGATCTATTTGCTGTACGCACTTTGGGTCTCTGCGGCTCCTCTTGACGGCCATCAGGATACGCATGTTTGTAAAAGCAGTTCCCTCCAAATGGACAGCTCCCACGGCCTTCATCAAAATACCTGCATGGCTTGTTGCTGGAAAGGAAAATATCACAACTCTTATTCACAGCACACCCAACTAGACTTCAGAATTGCATTTACCTACAGACCAAAAAGATCCCAAGCACCATTTGGAGATGGTCAGTACAATGCCTGTGCAAAAAAGTGGTGCATTACGTAGCGTTCACACCCAAGGTGTGTGTGGGCTGAGGCATGCATAGGGGCACTGATGGCTTCCACAGCACAAGCTTGTATTATTTAACAACGAGACCACCCCTGTTCAGAGTGCTAAGGGAAAGACTGAGGTCAAAGCACATAGGAGCAGCTTAGTGACTGTGTGGCTGCATGCATCTGTGGGTGGAAAGGTAAGGAAGTACATCACACATTGGACTGGAAAGGGAAAGGCTATGCACTGATACCCTTCTTCTCCAGGTGTGCATTACTTCTCCAGCCTCACAGCTTGAGAAGAAGCTGCAGTGCTCATACCTCATTGCCTCCTTGTACTTCTGAATGAGTTTCTGCTTCTCTTCCTTCTCCTCCACCCAGTACTCACTTGGAATGACAAAGTTAGATGTGATCCGACACTCTGGGCAGGACCTGGGGAATGAACAGACCTTGCTGCAAGACTCTGCATTACAGGGCGCTCTCACCTATGTAACAAGTCATGGCACACATCCACCTTAAAAGACATTTTGAACATACTGCTATATGTGCTTTTCAATCTATATTCTGTCTTAAATACAAAGAAAATCTAAGCTCAATGACTTCAAGAACTTAATGTTAATAGTAGCTGGCCGTATCAAACCCTAAGGTTGTATCAAACCTTAAAAAAACACTTAACACAGACTCCTTTCTCTTTAGAATTAAATAAATTTATTTTTGTTTGATTTCTATATATATTTGACTGGATTTCCTTTTTTTTTTTTTAAAGAACAGCCTTTAAATGGAGAAATGGTTTGCCAACTGATTAACGCACTAGGGCAGCAAAGAACTAAGCAGCATACATTCTGAACTGGTTAATCTGTTATCAGATTTCTGGCTGGGTGTCCAAGACATAAACAGCAACCATCAGATAACAAGCTAACTAAATAAGTGAAAGGCTTACTTCTACCATGAAGTGAGTTTTGCAAACTTAATGCGCATTAACTAGATCAGGGTGTAAACATCATCCCTAACAATTATTTTGCTTCCAAACTGAAGTTAGTATGCATTAAATGAAGTCTCTTTATGGGGGAGGGGGGCAGGAAGGGAGTGGAGGGGAAGTCTGTTGCAAGTTGTCACAAGTTACTAAGTTCTTACAAAGCACAATCAAAATGGGAAAGTGTCTCACTTTATAATCTTGCTCTCAAATTGTTTAGCACTCCTCCACTTGCGGATGCACTTGAGACAGTAAGTGTGGTTGCAGTTGGAGAGGATCCCAAAGCGGCGCTCACTAGGATTAGCTTTTTCATACACCACCTCCATGCATATCCCGCACACCATGTCTTTACTACGCTGGACAGCAAATGAAAGCTCCATGTCCTTCTCGTGAGCTTCAATGCAAGACTGGAAAGGAAAGAGAAAACAACTGCAGACACGACTGGTCACCTGGGGAAATCCAAACAGGTTTTTAAGCTCAGTTTCACTCTATTATTTTACATAAGGAATGGAAAACGATTAAGCTGCAGAGTCTTCATCCTCAAAGAGCCTTGCTTAGACAGTGGGAAACAAGCAATTCAGAGTTCAAATTCCTTTCTTCAGACATTGCTTTAAACATCAGACAGGCAATCTGGAAGACCATCCAGTTTTACTAGGCTAAGAACAAAGCTTTAGTATCTTCACACACACTGCTCTCCCAGCACAGATAAGGAAGCGCAGCTGCTTCTGAATACAGCTCTGACAGGAAACAGTCCTTTTTACAACAGGAATTTCATTCACTGCCCAACCCTGCATGCACCTTCAAATAAAAGGGAATGAAGGACAAGTGACTTCAGGGAGCTAGGAAGCAATAACTTCAAGCTGTTTAACACCAGACAGCTGTCTGCTCACCTTTATGTGCTGGGATCTCTGCGCAGCATCAATTGGATGCAAGACCTGCAGTCCGCACATATCACAGACGTCCCCATGGATATACACGCAGTTTTCTCCATAACGACACTCTCCCACTGCAGCGTAGGGGCACAGCTCCTTCTTCATCTCCACGTCTGCTTCCTGCTTTTCATACTCTTCCTCAATCACCATTTCCTCCAAGGGTACTTCAGTGCAGGAAGGGGCAGCTGGGTACAAAATTAAGGAGGAAGAAAGGAGATTTCATGAAAAAAAGTTTTAAAAAACCCTTCGGGTGACCCTGCTCAAGTCATTCAAATGGATTATAAGAAAAGTAAGACTCACTTCAGTCCAAGTTCCATGTACCCTCAATTTGAACTAAGTTATTTTCTGACTCAAGAAAGCAAGATTGATTTCTAGTGTAACTCGTTCATCATTCAATTCAGACAAGACTAAAGCTATAAAGGCCTCAACGGTCAGAGCAAAATCCATTTACAGGTTCAGTCTGCACTAGAAAGTCTCAGTAACTACATTTTTGTGCTGACTACAGTTCAGCAACAAGTAAGGTTAAAAATCTCTCACTGCTTTGAGAATCAGTTCCACTCCAGCTAGAAACGACTCTCAATTTTTCCCCATAATTACATTGCTGAAGCAATAGAGGTGTATCCAGCACAAAGAAGTGCCAGTACAGGGACACCACACCAGCAGTTTCTCAAATGCAGGTTGATCAGTGTGTTGTTGACACTTCCATGTGGCTCCAAGTCTATTCTAGACACTTGCAAAAAAAATAAATAAAACCCATCCAAAACAGACATCCAATCTGCCCTTATCGAGAGAGCAATCCTAGCGGTAGGAAAATCTGTCATTTTCAGGCTATTCTCACTTCATTCTAGACTAGTTATCAGTTTTGCAAAAAGAAATCCCACTGAAAAAATACCCCCACCTAATCCTAAATTGAACTGAAATCTGTTCAGCTTCTCTTTCCTGCACAGATAGGCTCTGTTTAAGACTTCTGTTTCTCCCACAAACGCGCTCATCTGTGCCACCATGAGCCAAACAGCCTTTTGAGGCTGCGATATCAAGCAGGATTATGTTACAAGACAAAAGCAGACAGCTGGAAGATGCACTAAATGTGGAAGAATGACAAAGCAGTGCTACATCCAGAACATGCACAAGGAAGAAGAGCAACTGGATTTCATCTACATAACCAGTAGCTGACAGAGGAGTGAGAAGTCATCTGTGCCATAAGAAGGTGGAGCTTTATAAATCCTCTGACCACTAGGTTTGGAGAAGCAAGAAAATACAACTAAAAGGGCACTTGGAACAGTAAAAGAAAAGACTTTCTCAAAAAAGAATCAGGGGCCACACACTCAGTTTTTATTCCCACGAAGCAAAGATGCGCAGCAAGCATCCAACAGCCCAATGGCCTTTAGAGATACAAAGAAAAAGCACGTGCTAGAAAGCTCAGTTTCAGGGGAGAAGGCAAGTATGAAAAAATTAAGAGCAGGAGAAGAGGAGCACTCAAAAGCTCAAGTCTGCTTCCTTTTGGTTCCCACTTAAGAACAACCATCTGACTTCAGAGGTTACTCACACTGCTCTCAGATACTTTTCAAAAGCAACTAATTGATTAAGGAACAAGCCAACCACTAACCTGCTGATTTTCAGAGGTTCCCAAACAAAAAAGAACTAAACCTTCATTACCTCCTCTTCCCTAGGAGTTCTAGTTGCTGTTCTCTGGTGCTAACTCAAGTATCCATTTACTTAGACCTACTTAGTGTTCCATCCAGCTGAACACAACAGGAAAATTCTCCAGCCCCTTTTTCTGGAGCTTAAGAACCATGGTCTCCTCAAACAGCAGCAACAAAAAAAGAATCACAAGTACCAGACTGTTTCCATTCCCCTGGTTGTCATTTTTGCCAGATTTTTTATTATTATTATTTTTAACTTTGTGAGGAGGGAGAGTTTAATAGATCACAGGATGCACAGATGGAAGTCTGCTAAGCAGATAAATGCAGCTGAGTTTCAAAGGAATCTATTGATACAGCGCCTCTTTGAAATGGGGCTGGCAAGATTATCTTTTGCTCAAGGCAATCCTATATCCCTGGAAAATGTATACTTTGAAGCAGAGGCACGCTTGAAGCTTTTCTTAATGGAGAAAGTTTCCAGAGTCACCTGTACTCCTCTGAAGGATATCCTTTATAAAACCTTTCTTTGATAAAGTTTTGACAAAGAGCTGCTTAGCTGAGGCTCTTTTGAGAATAAAGGTTCTGAAGTCTTATTTCCCAAAGACTGACTTACAATCCCATTCACTTTCTATGCTGGGCCACAAAAGAGAGAGAAGAGCTTCAAATCTTGGCAAAAACGAGTATACTGAATTATTTAAACAACAACAAAGAATGCAACATCACCAAAGACTAAAAACAACAACACTCAGTGTAGCTAGTAAATTCTAGCTAAGTCCATGCTACCATCCTTGTGTCCAAAGCACAACCTGTTCTTGTCATCTAGAGGTCAAGACATTAAGATACAGCTCTGTGAATGTCAGTCTTTAATAACAACTTCAGGCACTTTTACAGTATGATAGTACAGGAGGGGGAAAACACACTGAAACTGATCTAATTTTTCAGTCTGTCTTCCATGCTATTCCAGCACTTCCTCTCAGCTAGAGCTATATTTCTATGAAATAAAAATCTGAACAATCTGAAGCCCTACACGTGTAACTCTTGAACCTACTGCTCTGTTTTGCTCCAACTCCGAAATTCCAGTTGGGAAAACTCAGTCACTGCCTCAGCAGTTCCACTTCCAACACTCCACAGAGTAACACTTATTCTCTATGATTCTGCCCACTGTTTTCAAAGCCATTCTTCAGTAGGTTAGATCCCAGAAAGCAATCTTCCCATTCTCCATTTGACTTGCAAGGGACCTGCAAAATCATCTAGTTTTATTTCACAGTCAACATGAGTGACTAAATCATTCTAGGGACTAAATCAGACTATGGTACAAAGGTAATATAGCATCTCATGGACTTGCATGCAACCTACTTCCAACACTCAAGCCAGTTTCAAAACTCAGAGCAATACTACACACAAATCTCACTTCAGTACTTCAGCACGTAACGGAGTGCGCTTCTGAAAACAGCCTTCCTACAAACAACTCCTACTTTTCACAGTTTGGCTCTCATTACACAGCAATCTCAAAATATGAACCAGATAAGTTTTGGACCAAACTGAATAATGTTAAAAGCACATCCGATGCTTGAGCTGCAAAGAGATCTTCAGCCCACAGAAGCAGACCACAGCTAAGCCAGAACGAAAACCAAGCCAAGAAGCAGCTGCACTGAAGAGTGCAATGTTGCTACCTCTGCCAGCAGTTTCATTCAACAGATCCACTTGTTGCAAGTTTTAGAAGAACTCTCTAATCATGCAGCTTTTTAGAGCCCAAATGTATGGAAAATAATGAGGTTACTAAGCTCCTATTAAAGTGCATGATAACAGAATTTATGAGCCGAGGAATATATCTCAAGTTCTGAAAAACTCAATTAAGGCATTAAGATATTATCTACTCTGTCAAGATGAAGCTGTGCCCACAAAGTAAGCAGTAGTTACTTTCAAGAGCTTGCATTCTCCAGCTTCAATCTACATCACATTCAAATGCTCAGCTCTTAGTAGGATTACTCCGATTACTTTTGTTTCCCTTAACAGGGCATACAGAACAAAAGCACTCTAGTCTACTTAAATCCAACCCAGATAGTTTAACAAAGTATTTTCCACACAACATTTTCCAGTCTTCAATGTATAAAGTAGGACAGGTATACATTCGATTAGAATATTCTATTAGAAGATATTTTCAATGAAACGAAGACACTCCTTCCTGCTGGCAGGTCCACCATTTACAAGGAAAAACCTAAGTTTCTCTACAATGAAAGACAGCAAGTATGTCCTCGTTCTGCAGGAATTCAATAAACTGAATCTGAATTGGAAAAGAATTGTTTCAAAGTGTGTGTTGCTTGCCTCAGAAAATAAGGAAAACCAAGAATTCAGCCTGACTACCAGTATTACACTTCAAACACCAATGAGACTTCTGAACGTAAGCGCTTCCAGACAATCCTTAAACTTACAGTATCATTATTTAAGTAAGCTATTAAGCCTTAGGACAGCTACAGAGCAGAATCTTCCATTCTTTAGTGACACTGCTCAAAAACTCTAACTTGTGGTATTAAAGGGTAAACTCACCTCCTAATCAGCCCTTGTGGATAGCCCTCCCTGGAGGCGCTCAGGGCCAGGCTGGATGAAGCCCTGGGCAGCACAAGCTGCTGGGTGGCAGCACTGTCACAGCAGAAGGCTGGGACTGGGTGAGAGTTAAGGACCCTTCCAACCCAAACCATTCTATGCTTCTCTGTAGGAGCAGATACCTCTCAAAACCCAAACATACTCCAGCAATTAATATGAAACTTAACAAGAGCATCTTCAACTTTTTTTTTTTTCTTTGACATTTTCAGATTAAAATCTTCAGCCCCATACTTGTCCAGACCACTTTCCTGAAAATCCCAGGAAGATATACATAGAAAAATTCTTTTCTGTATATCTTAACTTGATGCAAATCCTTCAGACTTCCAAAATTCTAGAGAAAAGATCTATCTATGCCCTAATAAAGCTTTAGTTAGGAAAAACTGTTGCAAGTTTTTGTTGCCTCAAGTCCTAAAGATACTGAAGTAATCCAGTGCAGACCAGTTAATTATCTTCAATTCACACATTTACTTACACGTTGGAACAATTACTAACAAGTACATCCATCTGGTAGCCCAGAAGGCAAAGTGCATTTCAAGGTGCGCTCATAACCAGCCAGCCAAAAGAAAAGGCAGTCTCCCACCGCATTCACCGTTGGTGCAGCATCACCTCAAGTACTGAGTGCAGTTTGAGACTCCACAATATAAAAGGGATGTTAAGATACTTGAATGCATCCAGGGGAGGGCACCAAAGCTAGTGAAAGGCCTGGAAGGCATGTTCTACGAGGAGACGCTGAGCACACTCTGGTTAGCCCTGAAGTGGTCAGGTAGCTGGACTAGATTCTTGTAGGCCCCTTCCAGTTGAACTATCATCTTTTATTCTCATAGCAGCGGGAAAGAGCAACACTATTCAGTGCTGCTTACATCTCTGCCATTTTACTGCCTTCAGTTACTCCAGAACATCTGGCAGCAGTAGCAGCAGAACAAACATGGAAATGTGGTGCACCTGAACCTCAAAAATTGAGCATCTGAAGAATTGTCACTATTTTCTTTGCTGAGCTCACTGACAAGATACAACGCTTAGTCCCAAATCAGAATCATTTGCATTAACAAAATGTCCTGTCTAATAGTAAAAGACAAATATTGCTAAATAGTATAATCTGAGCATTATGTAACAAACTTCAAATTATTCTGGGCATAAAAATATCAGTTTTTGATTCAATCATTATTAGATCATTCATGGCTATACATCTTCAGTTTTAGAAAGCCCGATACTAGAAGTTAGACTAAATGCATGCACACTCTATTTGGTATCTTTGTGCTACCTTTCTGCGAGGAAAGTAAATGAGAGGTGTGGCATACTTAAACTGTCTGGTCCCATACAGTAAGCTTTTCCAATTTCATTCTCCTTATGAGCCATCACAGTACCATAAAATCAAGTCTCAGAAAAGTAACTAGAGTAAATGATCTTCAGTTTCTGGTCTGAATTGCTATGGGACTCATGAAAGCAAATACTTGGTCAGAAGTCATTCTACAGGAATCAACACCTCCTCTAGACATCTTTCACAGTACTCAGAGACTTTGCATATATACCTGGTTTTAGAACACCATTACAGCAGTAAGAAGGGATTTGAAATGATCCTACTATTCACACAGAAAAAAATCAAGTAGAACTTAAGAACAGAACAGTTGAAGTGATTTATAAATACGATCAGCTGTACTCAGCTAAATCAGAAGCATTAAAATAAATGCACTATGCAGAAACTGTTGACCCATGACAGAAATTTACCATTATCCCATGATCAGCTTACCACGTCCGCAGTATGGCTGCCCAGGAACAAACTCTACAGCATTCACCCAGTCTTCAGCACCTACTCCAGCAGCTGCCAGATCTATATTTTCATCTTCTATCTCAATAATATCTTCTTCAACAATTTCAGGGAATAATGCGAGGTCTGAGGATACTGAGGGATACATTTTTGCAGCTGGATTCACAGTAGTCTCTTCTTCTTCTTCTTCTTCCTGCATCAGCGGCTTGGTGTGTTCATATCTAACAAATGAAAAAAAAACCGTGTCAACTCCTCACAAGAAAACTCCTCCACAGAGCTGCCTGAAAAACTGGAAGCAAACCAATTTAGATGCTAACACACTATACTGAAGAAAAGGCTTGGAAGAAAATGCTAGATGACTCTTTAAAGAGAAATGCATCCACTTGTACAACATGTCAGCACTGCCTGAGGAACCCAACCCTACTCCATTTGGAAGAAATGGAGTGATGTGTGCAATTTTCACTTAAATTACAAAAAAAATGAACTTCATTTACATCCAAATTCGCTCACATACCTACTACATATGTGCAGTAGTAGTGAATGAAGTGAGTTAATTTAGCCTTGAAGAGACTAAAGACAGATACTGCTGTCTTCAACTATTAAATGAGAAGGCACAGAAAAAGAGTGAGCCGCTCTTCTTAGAGATGCAGTGATAGCTAAAGGCCAGCAAACAAGCTCAAAGTGGGAAACTATTGTAAGTTTACCATGAAATTAGTTAAACACTGAAGGAGATGCCCAGAGAGGCTACATATCTTCTGTTCTTGCAAGTACTCAAAACTTGAGTGGACAGTGTCCCAGACTGTGACCTAAACTGACCCACTTTGCCTCAATCAGATGTTATGTTGGCTTTAGTTAATTATTTTTAAGTCCTTCTTCAATTTACTATGGAAAAAGATGCTCAGAACACATTGATCCCTGCCACCCACAAACAACAGATAAGTGCCATTTCTCTCAGAGATCTGCCTTCCAGCAGCTAGTACACTGAAAGAGAAATAATTCATTTCCCCCCACAGTCTTAGATATCTGCTGACTAATTTCAAGGATGAAAGGAGGGAATTCTTGGAGATTATATACAACCTTTAAGCAACTGTGATTCACTTGCCTTGTGTCAGGTTGAAAACAATTAAGCATTACAGATCCTGCATATGAAAGAAACACGCCCGACCAAATGTCAGCTTTAAAATCTCAATGAAGCTATGAAGCACAAATTAAAAGGCAAGCCTCCAGTCTTCTTCAACAGTGGTTTCCAAAGCAAGGCACACGCACCCCACGCATTACACAAGATAATCCACCAGAATTCAGGACAAAAACGGTAGGGCTTTTTTATACCTAAAATTATAAGAAAGAACTCAAGCTTTTAATATTAAATATACAGAGCAAGGTTGGTGCTCTTACTCAGTTTGCATGCCAAAGGGTCCTCTGTCACACACAGTACACACAAGGTGTCCTGAAGGAAGAGCAGGTGTGCCACAATGTGCAGGGATTTACGGCAGTGCCTTTGCTTGTTTGCTTTCAGTGCATTGATATTGTAATTCACATCTGCCCACTAAACAGAGCTGCAGATTACATTATCCAGTTTTAAGTTAAACTCTCACAAAACAAACGAGAGGTTAAAAAACATTTCTGCAAAGTAATTGTGTATTTAAGAGAATCCTGAGTATGTGAACAAAAACAACGACAGGATGTCAGATCTGATTAGGTTGTAGTTGTTTTTGCCTTTGTAATGTGGTTGAGGAAGAGCTGAGAGTAGAAGAGTGAGTGCTGACAAGAACTGTGGGGGGAGTGCAGGGGAGGGAAAATGGAGGCAATCAAAATAACTCAGAGGAGGATTTGAAACACAGATTCACTATGGTTAATGATCCTTGCCCTCAGCATACGTTATGTCTTGAGATATTAGACAATGGCAGTATGATGTTTCAGAACGTGGAAAATCCGGGTTGAGTTGCAAAGGTTGGTGATAAATGCTGAAAAGCATCTCCAGTGTTTCTCAGATAATAGCAAAAGACAAAAAAGCTACACACAAATTAGAACACTTGTCCTTCCTGATGGCAGAAATAACACCTGGAAAGCAATACAGCAACACATAAAAGTACTCTTTGTCAGCAAATACTGTTGGGAGACAGAACTCTGCAGAAACAAGTACTAGAACAAACTATGTAGCGTTCAAGGTTCATAACAGAGGCAACTGGAAGTACGTTACTAATAATGCTTCAGCTTATGGCACTCCCTAGATTATGCTGCAACAATGAAATACACGAACTACATTTCTGTGAGCCACTAAGGAGATACACTAGAGAAGATGTATTCTCAACAGTAAGTGACTATTAAAAATGATGTCTTACAGGAAAAGCTGGGTGAGTTTAACCACCGAAGGAGCAGCTGCGTTAACTATAATGAACTATTTCCAGTTAAGATTACAGGGATAGCACAAGTGAAATTCATTCGCTGCATCATAAATAAAGATACTGCAGCAAAAAAGCTGGAACCAGAAGTGGACAAAATGCTACCACATCATCAGTATGGTTAACTCAAAACTAAAACATTCCGACAGTGAAATCTTCCAATATTTTGTAACAAGAAGTAGAATGATGATGAAAACCTTCAGTACCACTCAGTGGTTTGCTGGTTATTTCATGTTAAATTGCTTAACAATTCTTGTAGAAGACGAGTTGCACACTTTTCTTTCACAATACTACAAGTGCTGCAAATTTGTTGACCTACTCTGTGATTAGAGGTAGCTGTGACTAGTATGCAACCCTACCCAATAAACATTTTCAAGAAATAAGCACACTTAGTCCCTTCAAATTAGAAATGATGTTTTTGGAGTAAGAGCAAGTGCTTTTTGAAAGAAGCTTGTGCCATGGAGATCACATTTTGTAAGTGGCTGCTGGGAAACACTACCACTGCAAGATGATTTTGTTGTCAAACACAATGTGTGTTACCTGTAAATATTCTTGCATCTGTACATCAAAAAAAATTTGGAAACGGTTTTATAACACATTTAAGAATCTTTTAACAGAAGAGTTTCAGTAGAGCTTAGATTCGTTAAAAACATTGATAACCATTAAGCCCAAGTACCACAGACTGAACTAGGAACCTGACCTTCCAGTTGCCGTATCCAAGTGCTACACTGAGAACTTGGAAAGATAACAAAGCGCACTGAACCACAGCGCTCTCCATAAAACTATGTTTTTAGTGAGGGTAAAAAGTTTTCTGTACAGTTAATAAATAAAACCAGTGTTTTTAAAATATTTTATTCTTTATCTCAATCTAATCTTATGTTGCCCTTATGGCCAAGAAGGCCAATGGTATCCTGGGTGCACTGAGAACAGTGAGGCCAGCCGGTCGAGGGAGATGATCCTCCTCCTCCACTCTTCCCTTCTGAGGCCACATGTGGAGTGCTGTGTCCAGTTCTGGGCTCCCCCATTCTAAAAACACAGGGATCTCCCAGAAGGATTCCAGTGGAGGGCCACAAGGATGGTAAAGGGCCTTGAGCATCTCCCGTATGAAGACAGGCTGAGTAACCTTAGTCTGTTCAGCCTGGGGAAGAGAAGACTGAGAGGCAATCTGATTAATGTTATTAATACCAACAGGGAGGTGGAAGGCAAATGGATGAGGCCACGCTCTTCTCAGTGGTGTGTAGCAGTAGGAAAGCAGTAATGGCCTATAACTTGAAGTTTTGTACTAACATGCAGAAGAAACTCTGCTCCGTCAGGGCATCAGAGCACTCAGGCTGCCCAGAGAGGTGGAATATCTTCACAGGAGACTCCACAAGATCATCTGGACACCCACCTGTGCGTCCTATTGTAGAGTACCTGCTTCATCAGGGGGTTGGACTCACTGATCTTTAGGTTCCTTCCAACCCCTGCAGTTCTGTGATTCATTTTATCCATGTTTTAGAACGTGTGTGATGCAATAGTAAAGTAGTACATCTGTATAATTTATCAGCAAATATACATTCAGTGGGGGTGTGTGCTAGAAAGATTCACTTTTTTATTCCATCTACAAGCAACAAAAGTTTGGAGACCACTGATGTACATGACCATGAATGTAGCACTGGCAGACATACAGAAGGCCAGAGACTAATCCTCCATTATCTTTCTTATACATAGTTACTGAATACTAAACACGTAAGAAAAGCAAACTACAGCTACCACATGAGGTCATGACGCAAATATTTAATCACACATAGGACCTACAACAATACAGTGTTAAGGCCCCTGGTAAGTTGTAATACAGAGAACTTCAGCGACAGAAAAAGATCCCTAAGCCTTTATAAAGCTTTGCTACCCTAGGAAAGCATTATTTTCCTTTGTTCATTCTTTTAGTTTTTCTTCTCTTTTTCAACAGTATAGGTTAATTTATGTCCTCTCAACACAGGGCTTATTTGTACAGGTGTTTTAAAAATCTATATGACTATATTCCAGTTACTTCTTCAAAAGTGACACTTAATTGTCAGAACAGCAATTTCTGAAGAGAGATGCAATACAAAAATCATACCTGTTTTATCATAATTGACCCAATGTTTCTCAGTCATCAATTCGGGTAGTCTGAATGTAGTCCCAGATTTCATTTCATCTACTCATACTATTAACAAAACAAACCACAAGCAAAAACACACCTTGATAACCATTGCTTTTCTGAAGACTGGTTCTCTTCACATCACCTCTTATTGGTTTTCAAAACAAAGTAAACACTACCACTCTTAGTAAGAGAAAGCCATTAGTGAAGTGAACTAATTTCTGTAGAATTATGAAGTTCCAATGCAAGGAAGATTTCTTTTTCTCTTGCCTTTCTCTACTCAGGAACTCTAAGTGAATTTACTCCTACAGCACAGTGAGTAGCATTTCTTTACCTGCAGAGATCTCCGTAAGCACAGCATCCACGCTGATAATACCTGCACACCATGGCAGACTGACTGGTGGACAGGTCATGAGAGTAGCGACAGTTGTCTCCCTCCTTGCAGACTCCATGCATGAAATACCTGTAATACAGGGAATTACTGTGAATTAAGAAGTACTGAAGCTGTAAACACAGTATTTGGAAGACAAGTTGTTTTATAAATCAAGGTATGCTGAATTTAAGACATAGCTAACAGCTCACGGGACCCTGTCCCAGTATAAATGTACAAATGAAGAAGTCTGAAAAAGGACAAAGCCTTTTCTACTCCAATGAACTGTAAAAAACACTCAAAAGTGGTTTTTTCCTCCCATTCTTATAAATGTTAATCTAGAAAGTGTAAGCTTCTTTAAATGCATGGCATTGCAACTACTCAGACTTCGTATGAGAGCCATAACTGAACATATTAAAGAACACTTAACCAATAGAGAAGTAGTACCAAATTCTCTCCCTTAAGAGCTCCTTAACAACAAGAAGCTTACAGAAAGAAGCTCTGGCCCTCAAATATGAAGTAAATTACAATCTCTGAATTAATTTATCAATACTTACCGTACAAGAAAAATTGCCAGGGTTCAGGTTTCACACGAACTCTTAGCTAGCCTATATATACCCTTTTAAGGCCATCCCACTGCTGAAAGGAGTAGCTCTACCTCCCTGCTCCACACTGCTCTGCATGGATGCTGCCACCCACACAGCCAGCAGAACCAGGCCCTCCAAGGAGGTGACCGCACAGCCACCCTGCAGTGCAGCCAGCAGGAAGGACAGCTGGATCATCTTCTGCAGCACCAACTAAGAGGATGGCTCTTCACAGAGCAGCATTTGAAGTCACACTCCTAAACAAAGGGTGTCAAAATCTGGACAAGTACTTAAGACTGCTGTAAGGTAAGAGGTCATAAATCAGAGCAAACAATTCACCAAATTATATAAGCAAAGCTACGTTTGTAGTGCAATACTAGGGAAGTGCTATAACTTGAAGCAAGTCTGAAGAAGACTGACGTGCAAAGCCAGTGGTGTACTCAAGATACTTACTAAGAGCAGGAAAGCTGAAGTGGTTTTATAAGCCACCAGCTGACACTAACTGTCAGGCTGCAATTCTTGCTTTCAAGGTACCATCTGTCTGTACACTGTGGCTACACAGCAAACCTGATCAGAAACGTGATCCTACACAGAAATAAATAATAAAAAGACCAGATGACACTCTGCAGGCTATTCTCTCCAGAGACATCAGCACTCTAGTCAGGTTTGCCAGGTGGCTGCACCAACCACCATGCCAACACACCCCAGGAACCAGGTACTACCCCAGGACTCTCCAGCATTCCTCACCACAAAGAATAATTCATTCCATCCTCTCTCCCCCACAAGCACACAAACACCATCACACACTTGTCCATACACAAACACACCTCAAAGCCAAAATTTAGCAACTCCACAGACCCACGGAAGCAGAACCTAACTGGAACTTCTAGATTCTCTTAAGGAATGAGATTTAGACCAACAAGTCAAAATTAATTCAGGTTAAGTTACCAAAGAACAAGCTAGGAACATTCATCTCCACCCTTTGCTTGTTTCAGCACAGCTCTGCTTCTCCCATGTGTCAGGGCATGCAGATCCACAGCCACCTGCTGACTTAGATCAAGGAGCTGCTCAGATGTAACCTGACATTCCTTCTGCCACCCCTGCGGTTATTTTTAATGCGGTTCAGATCACGGCTCAGACCCGTGCACAACCACCCTGCTACTCCAGCCATAGGGCTGAAATAAGCAACTAAGGGGAAGGCAACAGCTACAGCAAGCACTTTGGCTGAGAAGGACCTGACCAGTGTAACTTACTCTAAATACTGAAGCCTTGGAACGAGGCTCTCCCACTGCTGCTTACTCAGAGGAAATGGAAGTCCGAGGCCCTTTCCAACCCTACATCAAGAGATTCCTCTGTAAGCACAGATCCTCTAGAATTCTGAAACTAGCCACAGTGCATTACATCAAGACAGTATGTTATAAAGGAGAAGGGAAAAAAACCTGAAGCACTCATGAGCTTCATTTAATTTTCATCACTTTCGCACTGCGTTCCCATGCAGCAAGCTGAGCTCAATTCAATGAGATAACTCAAGTGAGGGGAGGGAAAAGATCTCTAAGGATTACACCAACTGCACCTCTTGCCCAAAGGAGGGAAGTTTTGACTTCAACATCACAAAGAAATTAACATTTTCCACGTGAAATTGCTGAATCTGGCTAAAATGTGCTTTGGCCATACTTGAAAACTGGGTATGTTAAAGCACAGAGTGCATTATTTTTGGCTTGGCATGTAAAAATGTGGAAGAACATCTTTACACAAATATAACTGTAACATTACATCCCAGCAATACCAGCCTCTTGTTTCTGGATACAGGACAAAAGGACTCTAAAAACTGAAAAGTGAACAGGCTACCTGCCTCACTCAGTGACATGCAGAAGGACATCCAAACTTTGCTTTCTGTCAAACACACATCCTCTGATCTGAAAAAGTTTAACTGGAGCAGGATAAGTATACAACTGCATTCCCCCTGGGTGCTTTCACACAGCAATGCACTGTCTTTCCTGTTCAGATATAGGAATACAAAGTGGTGAGACTGCACAAGTTGAGACCATGTCCCCACTCAGCTCACTGCAAGACTATGCAAAGCTATGTGGTACCAACATATGGCACAACCCATCCAGGAGGTACCAACTGCAGACAGTGATATTTAAGCACTGCAGAACACTGCTATACTTAATTATGTATCCTTTAACCCAAACAGCAAATCCTGTCTTTCAAGGGGTGCTTAGAAAAGCCAGAGAAATCAGGCTCTGCGCATCCAAAAAGCATCTAATCCATAACCAAAATCTCGTGGGCATTTTTTTGGAAATGCATAGAGAATGCAATCACCCAGGGCCGTGGATGTAGATGCCTTAAAATAGCACCTTTTAAATATTTTGTTTTCCACTGTCAGAAGGATATTACTTCTACTACCTGCCATAAGCTAGAGCAAAAGCACGTGTAATGACTTCATTAAGACTACAACACAGTTTAAAACAAGACAGCTGCATTCTAGAACCTCAGCGTGTACTAGCTGCCTTCAGATCATCTCCTTCATTTGAGCCTTCCATGTGTAATCCTATTAGTGAAATCACTATGCACGATCTCTCCCCACAGCTTTAGAAGGTTGCAAGGAGTTTGCTTTCTCAGGTGTGGCTTGTCCTTTCCTTCAGACCCACTTAACTCTGCTATCAGTCAACCGCATATGTTTATTAAACCACTGGTTTCATTGAGAACGTTACACCCAGCAACAGAGCTGAGTTTCCAACAAGAACAAGAAGCACTGCCGTCGCTGGCAGATGGGAACCTCTGAGGAACAGCCAGCTGCACCCTCTGGCTGCTTCAGGAGTGATAGAGGCTGAGAGGTCTTAACAAGGGAGGCAGCTGAGCAAAGGCCAGGCACGCTGCTCTAGCACAGCACGTATATATTCAGCTATGAGCAGCTGGCAAAGTTCTACAGGAGTCAGCAACCTTATAAAAATGGAAAGACAAGACAGAAGCGGGTCTTAATTGCACTTATCTGCTTGTCCTTTCCTTTCCATAACCTTCTTCAGCAAGAAGGTAGTGGGAGGTGTCTAGAAGAGAGCTGCTAAAAAGGGGCAGTGCTGCAGGTTTTAAAGAGGCTTGTGCACCACAACTCATCACTACTGTTGCACCCAAATTAAGGAGGCCTACCTGTGTGCTTCAGATTCTCTTCTCTGTTTAATATAAAAACAACACAATACCTGATCTGGGTTCTCAGAAACAGAAGCAGTTACACACGCCAGACAACTCTCAAACCACACCATCTAGTTGCTAAAGGGTTTTATTTCTGTGCAGTTACTGAATGCAATCTGTTTACATCAACTTGATGGGCTGAAGTACTGCTGCATGAGAACTGGAAAACTCAATTATCTGGAGCTTAACAGCATTATCTTTGGTTTAAGTGTCAGCTATACCACCACTCACTAAAGTTTCCCGTCTGTCTAAAACAGGAAGGACAGAGACACTTGATAAGGACTACCATTCTTTTTTCTTATTTTAAATCTATCTGTAATGAAAGGATCTGAATATGAAATAAGTCCTCACAACCTACTGAGGAACAAGATGAATTTCGTTTTCACCCCGAGCTCTAAACTAAACCTGCAGAAAAAGCAGAAGGGCAGCAATTGCAAAACCACAAACCTAGGAGAAATCAAAGCCCTTCCTCTCAGCCCCAGTGCCTCTCACTCAAAGACGCCAATCACCCAGCCAAGGGCATCACCCTGACATAACAAGCAGCAAGAACACCCTCTAATTCTACAACTTCCCATTTTGGTAAAACAGCTCTATGCCCTCACCAACCACAAAATGCCAAGTATTCATATTGAAGATACTCCTGTTTATCTGAAGTTTCTCAGGCAGTGTCTGCTGTTACCCATATGATGATCCAGATAAAGTTACAGATGAAAGTAACTCTGCAGCATTACTCAGAACACAAGCTGCTCCAGACAATAGTGAAAAAAAAACCAACAACCAAACCTCGATTCTGAAATGTTACTAACCCGTTCATCTCACAGTTAAATCCTCCAGCTCATTTACAAAGGTAAAACAAGGCTCAAGAGTGTGTTCTCTTAACAAGCTAACAGGAACTCCACTCCACTGAAACTTAGCTTAGAAAAACCGAATTCTTATAACGCAGCCCCAGAAGACCAGGTCCAATCATTAATTTCACTTCAAAGCTTGAGGAAAGCTTTGCTGCCTGCAACTGGAAGGGGCCCACTGAAAACAAACAAACAAAGAAAGGAACAAACAAGCACCGGGGCAGCTAAGAAGATTAGTCAAAAAGAACAATGGAGAGGCTCATTAGGTCGAAAGCTAAGATCTTATTTTTGTTTAAGCTCACATTACTGCACACCAATGTGTTCTCCGATTATCAAGTTTTCCTGAGCGTTTTGAAATAAATATTTATTCGACACACTCACTGGCCGGTACAGGCACAGGTCAGCTCGACTGCTCTGCAGTAACTGTTTGCAATCAAGCGATTCGCTGTGCCTGAGCAAGTACACAAAGCTCATCTACATACTTCCCTTAATTAGCTTTTTAGTCTTCAGAAACATACAGCAAACTCACGCAGAAGGAGCACCGACCTCTGCCCTCGCAACCCACTGGAGAGCTGAGCTAAGCACCATTCCCAGCCATTTCCTCATCTCCGCCCTGTGCTTAACGGCCTTGCAGCAAACATTAACCTGGCTATTCACGTTAAAAGCTCTTTGCACGCAGAGGAGTACTCAGAATTGAGAAATGGTGTTTTCCAGATGAGCACCGTTAACGTGCTTAACTTGAGGCAATGCAAACAATACTCAGGGTTAGCAGGAATGCCTCAGACACCGCAGGGCCCCCGCAGCAGCACAAAGGGATGCAGCGAGCAAGCTGCTGTGAGAGGCAAGCACCGGCTCTCGGGGCCGCCCTTGGCACCAAGGGGAAATGGCGCACAAAAAAAATCTCACGTTAAAATCTAGAGCCTCCTTCCCTTCCCAGAAGGAAAACGTAAAGTATTTTGGATTTGTAAAGTATTTTGATCGGGAACGTGTTATGTTAAATGGAATACAGAGACTAAAAAAAAAAAAAAAAAAAAAAAAAAAAAGGAAATGCTTCTTGAACCTCGGCTTCGATCATCCGTTTGTGTCATAGGAACTCCTCTATTCTCTCTTCGCAAGAACTGCTTTATGCTCCTTTTAGCCTGCAGTCCCAGTTTAAAAATAGTCCCTCTGGCAGCGCTGCAACATGCGGCAAGATCTGCACGCTCATCGCGAAGAGATTTATCGGAAACGCATTCTGCAGGGAAATGCAGATGCAAAATGACGCAGCGCTCTGAGCCATGATGTAAGGCGGGCAGCGGCGCTCCCGGCACTGCGGGGACGGGTCACGGCGAGCCGCGTCCCGAGAAAGGCCTCAGCGACACCCGCGTTATTGAGACATCTAAAGCCCGATTCGAACTCGATGGCCCAGCGCTTCCCCCACAGTCCCTTTCGTGGCGACCGCCGTGACTCAGGAGCCCCGCGGGCCTCCAGGCCAGCGCGGCCCAGTCCCCAAGGGCGAGGCGGGCGCGGGCCGCAGCGCGGGGCCGGCTCCAGAGGGCGGCGCAGGGCCGCGCCGGAAGTACGGGCCCCGGCGGCAACCTCGCTGCCCGCGGGGCCTCCCCGCCCCGGCCTCGCAGCGCGGGCCCTCCAGCGCGCGGTCCCGCGCCGCGCCTCGCCCCCGGCCCCCCCCTTCAGAGGCTTACGGGGCGCTGCAGTGCCTACGTGAGCGAGGAGGGAGGGGCCCGGCGACCCGAGGAACGGCCGCATGGGAGGGGGGGGGGGGGGGGAGGATGGATGGGGAGAACGCGGGGAGATTATGGGGACGAAGGGCCGCCGCCCCCGCCCTCCGCCGCGGGCAGCGCCTACCTGCAAGTGACCTGTTTGGTCCAGCCGCCGCCCGGCCCCAGGGCGAGGGGCGGCACGGCCGCGGGTCCGAAGATGGTACCCGTGGCTCCCGCGGCGGTGCTCGGCCCCAGGACCGCCGCCGCCGCGGCGTCCGCCGTTGTTCCCAGAGCCACCGCCTCAGCCATTACTGTTTATCCCACACACGGCGACAGCACCGGAACTTCCGGGAGCACATCCTTCCGGGCGGGCGGCGGCGGGGCGGGGCGAGGGGAAGGACCGTCCCCCCCCCGCCCGGCGAAGGCTCCGATTGGAGGAACAGGCGCGGGAACGCCCACTCGCTCCAGAACGTTCCCGCCGCGCGGTGCGGTCCTCACCCGCCCACCGTGGGGGAGGGGGAGGTGGTGGCGTGATGGCGGGCTGGGCCGTCTGCTAACAGAATTAATGCTTTGCTGGGCATCTCCTTTATCTCTAGGAGATTGGGAGATTTCTGTTTTTCTTTTTCTTTCCTCGTGTATTTGCTCCTCTGTTGTTCCTGCTGGCAGAGAAAATGACAGCTGCATTGCACGATGCATAGGTTTTTATCTCAACAGACCCTCAGCCTGCAGGTGCTGCCCCTGTGTATTTCAGCAGTATGTTACAATAAAATATAAGTTCTCTCAGGGCTGAAATAAAAATTACAATTCTCCATATGCATTCTATCTATAAAACCTGACCCAATCTTAACTTCATGTTCTAATTATTTACCTTACTTTGGTGAACGTGGTGGTGTGCATTCCCACCTCCCCATCCTCCATTATGTGTCCGTTTTTAACCAAACAAAGTTGAAAACCTTTGGAGGAAGCAGTGCGTGCCATTTGTAGAACAGGAAGAAAACTGGTGAGCTGTTGAAAATTGTACCTTCCTTTTAAATAGCATTCTAATTCTCTTTCTTTCAGACTTTCTTGTCTGTAGTCTACGTGCTCACCAAAAGCCAGATGGGGTACAATTCAGGCAAATATGAATATGCAAGGGTGGCATGAGAGTGGCTGGGGCCTGAGGGTGCAGTTCGCAGCAAACAGCAGGAATTTGCCATGCCAATCTGTATTCCTGGCCTCTCCCGTGTCACCCAGCAACCAGTTTAATATTAACCCTTGCTCCCGAGGCCAGCAGGAGGAAGTACGAGCAGGAAGCTTTGAGTTGCTGCAGGCGGACAGTACTAAAAAGTCAGCAATGCATGGCAAACAGAGGAGCACGTTATGCACAGCCCCATGGTTTCCAAAGCTGTCCCCAGCAGTTCTCTGCGGCCTTCTCCTCCCCATCATCTGCACACCTTGGTCCTGACTGCTGGCCTGGGTTGCCATCAAAGAACCGCTTGAGCGGCCATATTTGTTCTCTGAAATCTGCAGTTTCCAAGTGGAAAGCCGAGCTAAGACATCTAGCAAGTTGAAGGGCTGATTTTCCATTTTGTTTGAAGAGAAAAAATGAACAAACACACTGTTGCTGTGACTTAATGATGCTACAGACTGAAATGGGTGTCCATGGCTTAAGATCATGTTAAGATGATCTTGATTTTAAGAGAAAGATGAAGACTCAGAGATCAGCTTGATTACCAGAACACCTCCTCTGATAGCATGCCAAAAAAGCTAATAGGCTAGATAAGTTCCTACAGTACTGCAGTATTTCTAAATCCACCTAACTGAGATTAAAATGATGCTGTGAGAATTTGTATGTATTTTTCATAAATGTAATTTTGCCTCCACATTTGGTTTTCAGTACCTCTGGCCACCCATCCTCACAAGAAAACCATACCGATCACAAAATCCTCAGCATGCATTGGTTGTATCTGAGGATGTGATGTGCCATTCCTTCAGTTAAACTCCCTGCAGATCATGTAGCAGAAGTCAGGGGTGGATTTTCTTCGTAACTTAGCAAACTTCAAACTCTCCCTGAATATGTTTATATTCCTTCCATCTGGTAAGTCAGTGCCTTTTGGGATAGCATCTAGCTCTGAAATGACATTTTTTGCAGAATACAAAATCTACACATGCGTAATGTCAGTGCATTAGATCTCAAAGTGTCGTGGCTTTTTATGATGCAACAAAAATTTTCTAGATTCAAAGTTCTTGTTTGAAACCACCCTACACCTGTTAGAATATGATGTCCTTGTAGTAGGAGACTATCCTGTGCTCAGTATTTCTCTGCATCATGAGCAATTCTGCCAGCATGAGACCTACAGCACTGGAACAGGCTGCCCAGACTGGTTGTGGAGTCTGCGGGGTGACCTCAATACCTAAAGGGAGCCGACAAACAGGAGGGGAATTGACTCTTTGAAAGGGTTGATAACTGCCAGGACAAGGGGAAATGAGGGAGAGAAGATTTAGGTTGGATGTCAGGGGGAGGTTCTTTATGGAGAGAGCGGTGAGGTGCTGGAACAGGCTGCCCAGAGAGGTTGTGGGTGCCCCATCCCTGGAGGTGTTCAAGGCCAGGTTGGATGGGGCCCTGGGCAGCCTGGTCTAGTATTAAATGGGGAGGTTGGTGGCCCTGCCTGCGGCAGGGGGGTTGGAGATTCATGATCCTTGAGGTCCCTTCCAACCCTGGCCATTCTGTGATTCTGTGATTCTATTGTACGTACCTGCTTTAGCAGGGGGTTGGACTCAATGATGTCTTATAGTCCCTTCTAACCTCTGCCATTCTGTGATTCTGTGATTTTTCTCTGGGAGGCTGAGAACTGTGTTTGGCAAACCTGCAGGGGAAGCATGACTGCAGTTTCTCTACGTTTTATGAATATGTACAAAGGAAACCAATCTACAGAGACACTGTTTTAATGATTCCTGAATTCATCGATTAAAAAAAAAAAATAGCAGCAAAAGAATCTGAATTATAGAGTGAGGGAAAAATGTGGCACCACATGAACAAAAATAACCCCAGAAGCAATCCTTGCCCTGCAGCTAAATCGCCCCTTTGCCCCAGGCAGCAAAGTGGCCGCAGTGCTGAGCTCATCTGTGGTTAATAATAAATGGCTGTCAGCCCCACAGCTCCAGCCCTTCCGTCACGCCTTCTGCCAGGGCTGCCCCGGCACAGCTCCAGAGCCCACCCAGCCTTGGACACGCGACGACAGCGCCCGGAGGTAAGAGGCACACCAGGCAGTAATGCACCAAGGCAGGTGCCTGGGGCGATGGTGAGGGGAGGTGAGCAGCGTCGGTCTGCAGGAGGGAGGAAGGCCACTCTGCGTGAGAGCTGTGCAAAACCTGTGCTAGCAGTTTGCACAGGTTTGTTATGGGGCCTAAGGTCAGACAGGTCTCACTGCTAAGCTTGCCAAGCTTCAAAACTTCCAGCTGGCTGGCCTCCATTCCAGCCGAAACCGGCTAATTACTCTCAGGTTGCAGGTGGGGACAACTGGTTTGTATCCACAGCCCAGCAAGGCTTGGGCTCTCCTGGCTGCTGCGCTACAGAGTCCGGGGGTTTGTTAAAATTCAGAGCACTGCTAGAGCAGCCCAACTGATCCTCGGCGTAACCTTTGTGGCTCAATGAATAGATTCCAAAGCTGACTTTGCCCAGAGAGCTGAGGGGTGTGTACACACCCAAAGCGAGAGCAAAGCATTTACATGAACTTCTCAGGCTGCTGGCTGCAAGCTGAGCGCTGCACAAGCAGGGGCTGTAAGCATGAAGCAAAGCTTGTGCCATGTCTGTGCAACAATGGGATTTCATAAAGTCTGTTTGGATTTTTGTCTTAAAAATGGATTTTGAATGTAGAAAAAAAAGATCTTCTGGTTTTGGTTGGGTGTGTATTGTGTGTCATGATGATGTATGGCCTGATGGTTTGGGAGATGCCTCACAAAATCAGCCCGTCTCTCCCTGTTACACCACCCAAACTGCTCTGTATAGCTGAAGCCTTTAGATTCTGGGGAAAAAAAATAAAAAAATAAATAAAAATCAAAACACATTTCCTGGGTGTACTATGCTTCTAATGGCTGTGATGCCACACATTGTGCAGAGATCAGAGCCATGTTCTGTTAAATATAACCCAGAGTACTGTACTCTAATTAATTTCCTATCTAAATTAGCAGTAGGTACAAAGGGCTGAAGAAATAAATCCTTTCCTCACAGTTAAGGGGTGAGGAATAGGAAGGCTTGAGAGAGACGGCCAACTGCCCAGCAAAAATACGTGTAGCAGCCTGGAGTTGAGCGAGACTGCCCTGGGGCCCAGATCAGACCAGCCTCTTAACATTTGCAACTCTCTCCTCCTCTTTCTCTGTCCTGAAATGAATTTAATTAAAGTGAATAGGAGTTGCTAAGAGACGAGAGGAGTTCTGGAGTTCTTGCTGGGGCTGAATTGTGCCTCTGCTTCCAACACTTTATGCTAAAAAAGATGATGTAACACGAGCACACATAAAGCACTGTTGGCTCTAGGAAGAGCTGCTCTTCCCTCCTTACAGTTAAAATCTGGCTTCCCAGTCCTCAGCATCTTTCTTTATTTTAGAGAACTGCTAGTTTCCTCTGAGACACCAGCAAAATATAGTTACATTTCTCTGTAGTATCCCTGCAGTTTTCTCCTTGTGCTCTTTTGGGTTGGGTGTGACAGCAGCTGAGCCTGAAATTTGTCATGAACAAGTATCTTTGGAAATCAAAATAGGAACTTCAGAAGTCTTTCTACTTTGTTACTCCTCATCCTTTCCTCAGCTCTACTTTGATTTCAGCATCAACAATGGGCTAGGTAAACTCTTTCAACTCCATTTCTTCAGTTTAACATTTTGATTTGGCTCATGGCCCAGCTCATGCTTGAAACACAATAATTTTCCAGGCAGTCTTCTGGTCAAGCCCAGGATTGTTCACTTTCCAAGATCAGGGTGAAGGATGGCAGATTTAGCTTCTCATTATTGCTAAATTAATACTTCCATTTTTACCTGACTTTTGTAATCTTAGGACCATCCTGCTGTACAAGATGATTGCAAAGATAACTTACAGGCTGGCAAGACATGTGTCCACTGAGACACATAGGACCACGCAGATGAGAAGATTTCTGCATGGTGAGTAGTGTATTCCAGAACAGTCCCTGGGTGGAAAGCATCTTCCTCATCTGAACACAGCAGGGACCTTGCTGGCAGTGTTTTGGGAGCAAAGCAAAGGGCTGCTTTTTCAGCTTTCAGGAAGGTACTTCAGGTCCTAAAAGCACAGGGAATTTCCATTGTTTCATAATAACGCTAAAATAGGTGACGTTTTGATGCACAATAGTCTTACTATATATTTACTCTTGGTGCTTGCACTCTTTTAAAACATAGCATTATTCAGGCATGATTGCAGTGCTCAGTTCATTCACAGAAACATTAATTTAAAGTAATATTAAAGTAATGTTATTGGAGCCAGTAGCAATGCAGCTGTAATAACGGTGGGAGAATAACATTCAGATCATAAGAGGAGCATTATTTGTACTCATTATGGTAATTTCTTTTTTTTTTTTTTTTTTTGTAAATAGTTTAATCACATAAAACACAGTTTTAGTCTTCATGAAGTTACTTGCAAATCCCTCAAAAGAAGAGCTGAAGAGAGGAATGAATTTATTGTGACTATGAGAAATTGCTTCTTTATAAAATAGCTCAGTAGTAACTGCAAATACCCTTGTAAATAATTGACTTCTTTATGTTTATCTCCAGGTGCTTATTTCAGGATTCAGCCCTCCATACAGGAAGCCCTGGTGGAGGGGAGACCAGTCGTAGCCTTGGAGAGCACCATCATTACACATGGCATGTCCTATCCTCAGAATCTGAGGTTGTGGGTTTATGTTCCTTGTTCAAGGAAGTTGTGAGAACCAAGTGAGGGGAAATGTCAGGTTATTAGAGATAGTGGTATAAAAAAAGTCCTATTTGGACTTTCTAAGTAGAGCAGAATCATAGGACACACATATTCATACCTATTTATCTCCTTACCCAACACCTTACATTTCTGGCTTCTTTTGAAATGTGGCAGCAGATAATGTCATCATTTTCTCTAAGACAGAGATACCACAATTAATGGCTGCACAATGACAGACACTGAAAACTCCCATGTGGTTTCTTTTGGTATACCTTTTGTGATACAAAAAGGATTGGAACACAACATTGAAATCTGCTCACTGGCACCACTCAGAGCAGCTGCTGTGAGAACTCATGGTCCTTCTCAGTGCCTTCTGTGCCCTATGCACAGTTTTAGTAGTTGAAGGTTGCCTAACATATGTAAATATACCTGCAAACAAAAGATAGAATATCCCACAAATGATCAAGTATAAAGCCTGCAAAGCTTAGAAAGGCCTAGTTTTTAACCTTAGAATATCCTCAGCTTGCAGCTTTTCAACACTGTTGGTACCCAGTACCTAACTGCCTATACTGTAAAAAAATATCCTGGTCATTTGAGTAGAATTGAATTATGAGGGGTTTTTGTGAAGATTTATGATCTCACAAATAACAAGGATTAGATACAGAAAGGTTCTAAGTTGAGAAGATCCCTAATATTTAGCTGTGTATTGTACAAATAGGTTTGCCTGTAAGCCAGGCTATTTTACAGCTCCTGCCTCAGAAATGAAGCATAAAGCCTGTCCATTGCTATCCTTAAAACAGGAGCTCTGAATAGCTCTGCACTGCTGCAAAATCAGGTGTAAGGTTTTGCCATTAGGAAGATACAGAAGCAGAACTGGACTTAGCTGAAATCCTAACTGTGCAAAACTGGAAACTGGGAATGCCAGCCATGAATCTCGTCAGGTTTCTTGTCTGATTATTTGTCTCACTAATTTTGTGATTGTTGTCTCATCTACCTTCTTCTAGCATGGCCAGAGAGGTAGAAAAAATTGTAATGAGAAACGGAGCAGTGCCAGCCACTATAGGTATTTTAAAGGGTCAAATCCACGTGGGACTCACAGATGAGGAACTTCAGTTCTTGGCAAGCAGTAAAAATGTAGTTAAAGTGTCTCGGAGAGATCTTCCTTATGTCCTCAGCAAGGTATGATATGCAGACTTTCTACTGGGGTGTTTTCAACACAGCAACAGCGTGGTCTCCAGTTTTAAGCCAGGTAGCTTTGAGCCCCTTACTGAGATACCGCATGTATCCGGAGTCAAAATATATCTGAGTCAGGGAATAGCAGACCTGAAATAGGGCTCCTGAAAATTCACTCAGGATTGGCTGGTTAAGCAAAGAATATTCATTTTGGCATGATAGGGCTTCATCATGTTACACATGAACTATGTGACAGCAAGTCACCCCAACGTATGCATATAGTGCTAATGATCTTGTTAACTGTCCAAGAACCCTGCTGGTTGAAAAGCCCTGGAGAATGAAGGCTTTTGCTATTATCAGACCAAGAACAGCTTATATAGAAGGGATGATGAAACCTCTGTCTTTTTGCAAAGAATGTTTGTGTCAGAATTTCACTTAGCTGTGCCAACAGGCTGTTGTGACACTGCTGTTTGTCAGAACACAACCACAGCCTCCTGCATGTGGCATTCTCTGAGTCACTCTGGGGGCTGCCCGTGACCTCCTTTCCCATATAGGGTTTGTCTGGTGGAACTACTGTATCTGGAACAATGATTGCAGCACACAAAGCAGGAATCCCTGTGTTTGTGACAGGAGGCATTGGAGGTGTCCATCGAGGAGGAGAGAACAGTAAGAAAATTAATACATACTACATTCATCTGTGAGCTGAGGAGGAGGTGGGTCTCACCACACATGAGGTTTATGCCCTAGTCCATGTTGCTCTCTGGAAACCTGGGATATGGCACAGCTTTGGCAGTGCAGCTTGTGACCTTTAAGTACATACTTTTCTTTTAGCTATATATACTCATAGTACAGTGTAAACACACTGCTCTGCTGAGTGCTATCTCCTTCTGGTGTAAATTCCACACTGGCGGTTTCCAGAGGTCAGCAAAGCTTATGTGGTGTTTCTCTGCCAGTTGTGTCAATATTGATATCAAAGTCTTCTTATATTCCATTTTCTTGAACTTTGTCCTTTCTTTTTTCCAACTCAATTTTTGCATGCTATTTAGTGACATGAACTAACAACTGAGACAGTCAGTACAAGGCTGCACCTCTGCCCTTAATCAAGTCACTTCTGTGTTTTCAGTCCTTCTTACAACCTTAGCACCTTAAAGTATGCTTTAAAATTGTAATATTTGTGTGTGGATCAGAATGTTTACAAAAAGAGGCAGATGTGGCTTTTTAACAGGGCAGATCACATTAGCACAATCACAAACAACAGCTGCTTGTCCCTTGACAGCTCTGGATGTGAGTGCTGACTTGACAGAGCTAGGACGGACTCCAGTTGCCGTTGTATCTGCAGGAGTCAAGTCTATCCTTGATATTGGCAGGACATTGGAGTATCTGGTAGGTATCATGGGCTGCTGAGCATGAAAGCAGGTGATTATGTACTTGGTATACTGTGTCCAGCAGCGCTAAGTGGGCCCAGTGATGCTGGGGCAGTTATTAAGCCTAAGACTCTGATGAATAACTATTTAGAGGATGTGAGGCCTGTCTTTTCAGTTCTCTAGTCCTGGGGCTATTCAGGCACTGGACTGCCCCCAGCATCATCCTGTCTGTGCCCGACAGGCTGTTGCACAAGTGCTCCAACTGAGCCAAAGGCAGCCCAAGCCACGGCCTCTTCTCTGGGTTTAGAGTCACTCACTTTTCTGTCTACTGGGAGAATGCTCCCACACTGATGGATCAGGCAAGCTAGATCTATCAGACACTAAAACAAAGCTATAATTAAATTAAGAAACAATATGATTTTTAGTAGAGTCCGTTTTTAAGGTTTGTTATATTGGAAACCACCAGAGGCAGTACTTCAGGTGACAGCCAGAGTCAATACTTTCCAGTCACAAATAGAACTCATTTAAATTCCTGTCAGCTCATGGCATAACTTCAGGTCACAGCTTGTTACCTTGGACTCAGCATTGTGCTAGTGACAGCTGCCCTGCTTTTGATCAGCTCCATGCAAAGGATGCATGTGTCTCACATGTTTCAATATGCCAGATTCTGTCTGACTAGTTACCATGTCTGGCTCTTTGCTTTGAAAAATGTTGGTGACAGAACGGAATAGAATGGGATGTATTAAACATGCAAAAATAATCAAACCCTGTGCTAATTCTGTGATTCTAAAGAAAGACGGTTTCTAGCTGCTTAGAAGGGAAAAGTCCTATCTCTCTCTGAGTCTCATTTCCCTCCACTGATTACCTCACCTCCATTACTACAGGAAACTCAGGGGGTCTGTGTGGCTGCCTTTGGAGAGTCAAAGATGTTCCCAGCCTTCTTCTCAAGCCAGAGTGGCTTCCAGGCACCGTATCATGTCCAGGACGAAGAGGAGGCAGCTAAACTTATTGGTGTGTTTCAGCAGGGAAAGGCTCGTGTAAGCCCTGGAACAGAGGGTCAAAAAGTGGAGTCATTTTTTGATATTTGGTTGGTTTGTTTTTTAAAAAAAGTCTTTGCCTCTCACTGTACAAACAGCCTCCAAAGAAATAGGGGGACATAAACTGCTTGCTAACTAGACAAGAACCTGTCCTTGGGTGAGCTAAGAACAGGAGCTTCAGCTGTGGATTCACATACTCCCCACCCACTCTCCATCCTTTTACATTCAGTTTGTCCAAAGAGAACCTCTATCACAGAATCACAGAATAGCCAGGGTTGGAAGGGACCTCAAGGATCATGAATCTCAAGGATCATGAATCTCCAACCCCCCTGCCACAGGCAGGACCACCAACCTCCCCATTCAATACTAGACCAGGCTGCCCAGGGCCCCATCCAACCTGGCCTTGAACACCTCCAGGGACGGGGCATCCACAGCCTCTCTGGGCAGCCTGTTCCAGCACCTCACCACTCTCACAGTAAAGAACTTCCCCCTGACATCCAACCTAAATCTTCCCTCCCTCAACTTAAAACCATTTCCCCATGTCCTGCAGTTATCTACCCTTTCAAAGAGTTGATTCCCCTCCTGTTTGTAGGCTCCCTTTAAGTACTGAAAGGCTGCAATGAGGTCACCCTGCAGCCTTCTTTTCTCCAGGCTGAACAAGCCCAGCCCTCTCAGCCTGTCTTCATAGGGGAGGTGCTTTGTGGCTCTCCTCTGGACCCTCTCCAACAGCTCTCTGTCTTTTTGGTACTGGGGGCTCCAGACCTGGATGCAGTACTCCAGATGGGGCCTCACAAGAGCAGAGTAGAGGGGGACAATCACCTCCCTGTCCCTGCTGGCCTCCTCTAACCATCTGCCTGTCCTCTCCCAGCCAGCGCTCTGGGTCTAGGCCTGAGCAGCGGTGTGCTGATAGCAGTGCCCTGTCCCCAGAAGCAAGCTGCCTCGAGCCAGCTTATTGAAGATGCCATCCAGCAAGCTCTCAGCGAAGCCAGGTGAGAAGTAACCTAGGCCCTAACCTCTGTTCGCTCCATAGTTTTGAGGAAATAAGTGACTTCAGGGACACTGCTAGAGGGGTTGTAGCACAGCTTAATCTTGGGTGTGGATGAGCCCATAACAAGGCTTTCAGCATGGTTTTATCTAACCTGAAGCTTGTTTACAGGAGTTTTTATGCTATGTGGTTATGGAGATAAATTAATCTGCTTGCAGCAGTGCTTCTACTCTGATGCCATTTCAGCTCAGTTTGTCTCAGTAATTTTCTTTACATTTGCAGGTCCAAAGGGATTACAGGCAAAGAACTGACCCCTTTTTTGTTGCAGAGGATCAATGAATTAACCAACGGGAAGTCACTGGACTCCAGTATCCTTTTACTAAATGGAATGAATAAAGGAGTAGTATACTTCCTATCTCCTCCAATGATGTTTGCTGGAAAATGCTGACATTTTATTGACAGTTCAGCAAGGGGCAAACACTTCGTTACCTACAAATAGATGAAAGCTCAGTAGCTGCATCCTGATTTTTCAGTAGCACCCTTACTGTCCTCCTCCACTTTTGCATTAAAAATTAGATGCCAACACAGACAGCAGATAGTCAAAGAGATCCTTCACATGTGATCCCTGAGCTTGCCTGCTCTGTGATGGAATCTCAGTTCAGTCTTGCCCTCAGAGGAATCGTACACTGGAAGATGTCTGGGCTTCCCAGAGCACTGAGAAACTTGGAAGAAACACTCCTGTATAGCATGAATGCTCTTGCACAGGCAAGACGAAGGCAGATCTACTGGCTAGGATACTGGTGTAGGGTCTGGAAAAGATAGATTCAACCCCAAGCTCTGCTACCAGTTCATTGGGAGACCTCATGGCTGGCAGACTGGTTTGAGGATACTGGAGTTGTATGCTGCCACAAAATGGGGCTTTCAAAGCCTCTGATACTCTGCTCCCAGTGGAATTAATGAAAATCGGACATGGAGAGACTTGGCAAAAATCTCAGTAGGCATCCAATACTGGAAGGGTGGCCAAGATCCTCAAAGGTTGTTACACTCTTAGCTCCAGGTTAGGCACTTCACCTCGTCTTCTGTGAGGCCTTTTCTTCTATTTTCTGTCTGTAAAATGGAGATGTTAGCTTTACTCTCTGTGGACACAAAGGAAGGTGAATACTTAAAACTTCAGCATGCTCACAGTACTGTAATCCAGCATACCTGTTCCACTGGATTTTGGCTTCTGGGAATCAAATCTACCAAGTCTCACAGCATGCATTTCCTGCTTTCTCCCTCTAGGCCGTTTCCTACGTAGGCTTCTGTTGGGCCAGTCATGCTGATATTTTCTCTTTTCCTCAAAAAATGCCATACAGACCTTGCTCTGATCCAAAACAATGCCAGAGTGGGCAGCTGCATTGCAGTGGCTCTGAGCAAACTACAGAAAGCCACAAGGAAGGGGAGCTTGCCTCGCAGAGGGGACACAACCGTGCCTCAGCCAGTGAGTCCCCTGCTGTCCTCCACATAACACCTGTTTGCTGACAGCACTGAAGATAGTTTTTTATCTATTTCCAAAAGCATAAGGTGACTCAGCCAGAGACCAGTCGTTCTCCTTTATGCTGGCAGACATTCTCTCTTTAATTTTCTTGATTGTTCGCAGCTAAATATTCTCTCCCATTCTGTGTACAGAGGATGAACTGTGACAATGCCTAATCTCATTAAATCTTAGACCATTGTATCCACTAAAACTTTCATCACTTTTTCACCTTTTATTGTGACCTTATGTACAACTTCAACTCTGTTTCTCTCAGTGCCAGGGAATTTATGTGACTGCAGGAGTAGACTTGGAAGAGGGTGTTGGCAGAGGATATTTTGAGCTGCTGAGTCACACACATTTTATAAATATCTTCTTTCTTTGGCCTCCTTCTCATGACTGCCGGAATTACAAGATGTGCTGCTTATCCCAAATATGATCCATTATAACTCTAATACTCCATTCACGATCTTAGATTTCATGCGTGCTACATGATTTACAGCAAATCTATTTTAGGTAGACTTTAGAGAGCTGAAAAAAGTTTCTAAAACCCATTTGCAGTAGGATTTGTCAACATAAAAGAGTGCAGTGACTCCAGAGGCAGTAACCTATGTCCCCAAAGAATCTGGGAACTTTCTGTTTGTGGAGCTGTGCTGCTTTTTCTGGCTTTGTGGGACAGTAAGACAGTGATCCATGAAGTTGCACTGGTTAGGTAATTTCTTCTAGGAGCTTGCAAGACATGACTGCGTTTTTCTGCCCATTTTTATCCATTTCCTCCCTGTCCATCCTTCCTCTCCTGTTAAACAGCACTGCCTGAATCTTTCTGAGGGTTAGTATGTCAAAAATTGTTATACTCTGTGAACAATCAATAAAACTGCCAGCTCCTCTGTATGTACTCCATAATGTCCTGCCTGCCATGCTGGGACTGCATATCAGCAATTATAATTCAGAAATGCGGAGGAGAGATTTCCATTCTTTCAGAATGGAAGTGCACAGACCTGTGTCTAGCCAGCCAAAAAAAGCACAGGCCTTCACTCTGTAAATCAGAAGGCTTTTCAAGACGGTGCAAAAAAAAGCCAGTGAAAATTGGAACTTTTCCCTTAAGTCCTTCCAACCACTTTCTACCTCTTTCTTCCTTTTAAAGGTGGTGATTGGAGGTATCAACATTGACTTTATAGCCAAGGCGCAGAACTCTGTCATCCTGGTATAGTATTTTTAGTAGCTTGCTTATCACTGCTGCCATTTCCAGCTAGTTTTACAGAATTGCCAAGCCAAAGAAGGGTGGTGGGGGGAAGATGATGTCAGTGCATGTTATCTTTGTGTCTGTATGAACACACAAGCACACACACGGGAAGCGTAGTGCTGTGCATTTGGTTGTGTTGTCTAGGTGGACACACACATGTTGATCTGCTGTGTTCATGTGCTGAGTCGTTGCCTCTCAAGGAGCAGAGCAACATATCATCCTTACAACCTCCACATATCACTGGCCTCAACTGGTACCTCAATGCAATTCTTTGATGCCAAAAACCCAAAGACCTGTTTTAGTAGAAGTGCTGCCCAAGTCACTCACAAAATACATATGCAAAGAGCTAGAAGCAATGGATGAAAACCCTCACTGTGCTAACCTATACGTAATTCAAGATTAGAACCTATACTGAGGAAATCCCCAGATAAGAGCCAGTTCTGGCTGCTTCAGGCTGTCTTAACAGCTTGAATAGGAGCCAGACTACGTGCAAAGTACCCAGAGTAGTAAGAAGCCTTTGAGAAAAGTAGCAGTCACAGCTAAATGAGAGCCATCTTCCTCAACCATAAGAAATTTAAGACATAAAAAGAAAAAAAAAAGATTGCTTTTAAAAAATAAGCATTTTAAGCGTTGCGAGACCTTGTGTGTTTCAGTGTGGTTTGACCAAGAAGCTAAAGACTTGCAGACTTTCCCATTGCAAACAGCAGTCATTATATGACCTATACCATTTATTTTATTGAGATTGAAGTGGTAGAGCTTGCTTGTAAGTGGTTTAGTCTCTCAAATCTCTATGCTGACTGCTGAAGCAATAAACCTGTAACAAACTCCTGCCTTCAAATGGGGCCACCTGTGAAGACCTCTCAGTCAGATAGAAGACGACCAGCTGGTGAAGCTACTGCTAAGGAAGTTGGAAATTAAATGATAGAGAAGCAAAGATGAAACCATCATAATGGTTAAGGGTGACACGTGCTGTAGCGTCAGCTGTGCAGGCTGTCAAAACCAGAAGTCCAGCAGCTTCAGCTGTGATCAAACTGAGAACACACATACCCTGCACTAAGCTATTAAGGCAAGGTGCAATCAAAGGTAGGCAAACCACCTGTTGGGATAGCAGCAGGGAGTGCAGACCCCTGGGGCACGCGTGATGTGGTGAGGGGCTGAGGGCAGTTACAAACCCCATTGGGAGCAGCTGGTAAGGGAAAAGGAAGATTTTTAATGTTGTATAGTAGCGAGCCCTGGAGCTGAAGGCCCATCACAGCAGCTAATCAAATGCCAAGCTGCAGGAGGATTTGGGAACTGACAGCCTCTATGGTTAGGCACAGAAGAGAAAGCAGGCTCAATGCTATTGCTCTGCTTTGGCTTTTAAGGATTTTTCCAAATTGCTTAGCACCCAGCAGGTCCCACCCTTATGCATGCTGTTTGTTGTTGAGGCTTGCAACACATGATGTCCCATTTAGCAAGAAAACAGCAGTATTCTGTACTGATTTTACCTTGTATGTGGCTTTCAAGGCTACCCAGAAGTGAAGTGCCTTTTATAAGTAACTATTTGCATGTAAGTAACCAGCAGAGAAAGATGCACATTGTCTAGGTTTGGGAAGGTTGCTGGACAAGTAACTATGGCTATAATGGTTTTAGAATATCCAGAAGAATCATAGAATGGCTTGGCCTGGAAGGGGCCTCAGAGATCATCTAGTTCCTACCCACTGCATCAGGCTGCCCAGGGCTCCATCCAGCCTGGCCTTCGACACCTCCAGGGATGGGGCATCCTCAACTTCAGGAAGAGCAGAGTCTTATCTTTACATTAGGAATTCAAGCTTCTTAGGATGCAGAAAGAGGTCCTAGAAACAATTCCTTGAAGCCTTGCCAGAAAGCATCAGCTCAGTTATCTTTCAAACCACTTCAGCAAGCCCATTTTCATCTTTCTTTCCCCTGAGTGCAACAGAGAATAGATACTCAAGTGCTGCTACAGATTGAGCTCAGTACAGCTGAGCTGGCAAGGTGTGATCACAGTCAGTCATCTCTTTGCCTTTACAAGCAAGCTGCTTCATCTCTCATTGCACCCACTCTAAAGTAATTTAGCAGCTTCATTTCTTTTAGATCTTGTGGGGTTGTACAACAGCAGGGAGCACCCACGGCTGGATGCCTGCGTGGCAGGCTGGTACATCCGCTGTTAGGGTGAAGCTGGGCTTAAAAAACCTGAAGCTGTGCCATTGGGATGCGGGGGCAAACTGAAAGAGTAGAGCAGCAGGCAAAGAAAGGAGCTCGTGTATTTTCAACGTTCCTGATGGCATCAGCTTTGAAAAACAGATGATGGTGCTGCATTAAGTAGGGTTTGTGCTCATTACCAGTGACAGTTAGTATCCTCTTTTAATGTTGAAATAGAGGACCGTGTTCCGTATATTGTTTGACTTGCCTAAACAAGCATCCTTGCTTTTTGATTTGGAATATATATATGTATTTTCACTTGGCTTCTTCTATTATGCACAGTAAGTTGCAGAGCTAAAATAGACAGGCTCAGCGCTTTGGAAATCTGCAACGCTCAGTAGGAGACAGTCACAGATGGAAACAGCCTTAGTCCTGGCAGTGCCAGTGGCAATTCAAGGGGAGCATAAGCAAATGTAACAGAGAGGCGTTTGGGTTAATGAGGAGTGACAAGTAGTGGAAAGGTGGACAGAGGCGATAGGTTGCTTACATGGCATTCTACTCAGGTTGTCCAAACAGTTCAGGGCTTGGAGAACTGCTAGGCAGAAAAGCAAAGAGATGGAGAATGAACATGGTGTCTCACAGACTGCACAACTGGGGAAAGCCAAGGGAAACAAAAGGAGCCTGGAGGTTAAAACAAACAAACAAAAACAAACCCAAAACATACATAGTAGGGAGAACAGCCTCTTACAGTTACAGGACTGATGAAGACAGTATTGTGTACTAAGGACAGGTATTGTCCATGATTTCAAGGCTCACTAGAGAGGAAGAAAGGTCACTGGAGAGCTTTGATGCAAGTTCAAAGAATGTCCAAGAACTGTGAGAGGGGAGGGAGGAAGACTATCTTGTACCCTGAGATGGCAGTACATCTGCTTGGTTAGGAAGGATAGAACGTTTACAAGCAAGAAAAATGAGCATGTGCAGAGATATTCTTGTGCGCCTGGGCTGACACAGGGCAGAGAGAGTCTGGACCTGGAGCAGCACTGCGTGGGTATGCACATGCTTCAGTACTTGCCACCCAAACACTTGTTGGGAAATTTTTTGTTCCAACAGGTTTGCTTCATTATTTTTATCCCCAAAAGAGACAGGGGAGTTGTTAGCTTTCTTTATTTGAACAAAGGGAGAATCCACTGGGGCGTGCATCTATGGGGTCTCTCAAATTATCAGGGGAAACTTTTATCTCCATACCCAATGCTAGTGAGCCGTTCCCCCTTTCCCCACTGTCTTGGGGTTTGTATTCATCTCAGTTCACCTATTGCATGCTCATCCTCCCCAATAGGTACCCCCCACCTTTGTTTATACATACTTTCTAATTTGGATTCAGAGTTTGTTGTTTTGCCCAACTAGATCTTTGTCTCCTCTAAAGTCTATCACTCTGTTCTGTCCAGCACACAAGATTTACACACAGGTGCTAAGCTAACATCTCCTGCCATATACCTGCAAGATAAGTTTGTGTAACTTGTTCTTCTTCTCAGATCCTATATTGCAAGACATCTCATCCTTTCTTCTCTCATGTCACAACCTACTCTTGAAAAGCTCTGGATTATCCAGAAGATTATTAGGCATTGCCAGTGGCAAGCTGTCTTCAGAAATGGAAAATATGTTTCAGGATTTTGTGAATCAAGAGCTTTAGAGCAATTTGATAGTTTCAGTGATGAAGCCCAGAGAGATTTGGACATTTACTGAGGTAATTCTTCTGGCAGGAGAGCTGGGAGGAGGGACGAGGAACTGTCTGTGCTCTGGCAGTTTGACCATTTGTGACAGATGGACAGAGGGAAGAGAAAGGAGAAGCTGATAACCACAGAAGTGGAGAAAGGTTTTTGGAGAGAGAGATGTGTGGGAAGAGAATGATAAGTCAAAATAAATAAAACTGCAGAGGCAACACTTGCAAAGGCAACAAAACCTGTTTTATCTTCAAAGTGAAAAAAAATAAAACCAAGCAAACAAACAAACAATTGCTTACAGGTGGGAGGTAGGTGGCCTGGAAAACAGTTCCAGAGCCCATCAGGTCTGGGTCAGTAGCTCCAGAGTCCCAGTGCTGATGTGAGCAAGTAAATTCAGAAGGTTGCTCTTCAACCAAAACGCCCTTCCATGTTGTTCAGAGAGGTTGTAGTCAATAAAATCAAGATAGTTACGCATGGAGAGACCAAAACGATCTCGCCTTGTAGGCAATGGGCCTTTTATCACCAGAGCTGATGTGTTTAGATGGGCTGTGGGAGTTTGCAGTGCTTGCAAAACTAGACGGTCTCTATTCACTGCCGTATGTTTCAGCAATATCAATTTCACTTCAGATGTTAATGGAGGCATGGCATCTATACCAAGTAGCTCTTCCAACTTTGCTTATAAATAATTTATTCCTCCAGGGTGGCGGGCAGACAAACGCTGGAAGAGTAAGACGAACTTTTGGCGGCGTTGGAAGAAACTTGGCAGGTGCCTAGTGCTTGGGTTTACCTGTGGGTGCCTGCCAGCTGTGATTTGTCCTTTGGTACTCCTTCAACAGCAGGAGCTCTTGAGCTCTGTTCAGATCTGGGACACGTTAGGCAGTACATCAGGGGACAGACTGCCTGGAAAAGGCAAAGGATGATCCAAAAACTGAGAAGGAAAGGAGCCGAGCAGAGGTCTGGAAAATAAAGAACCTCAAATACGAAGTTAACTAGTCTGTAGCACAGTGGCCCCAAATTGAGGTTAAATAAGCACCACTGCTCTGCAATGACTGCTGAACAACCCGGTCCTCAGTGTCAAATTAATGCCATGTTGTGGTTGCAATAGGAGTATGTCTCAAGGAAGGATTTGAAATGAATATACCTATTCAAAGGTGATTGTGCACCAAAGACGAGAGGAATTGGAGCACAGAAGTTACTGTAGGAGAGAACAGGCTACAGTCAGTGACAACAGTAAAGAACCATAGCATGCCTGGTGCTTTAGCACAGGCAGGAGCAGACCAGTGTTTGAGTGCTGAAATTAGCAGGGGGACATAAAATGAAGACCTTAGGATTACTGTGGCTTTTTGATCTTTCCCAAGTCTTCCTAACACAAATCTGCTATCGCTTCAGATCACAGATGGGGAAAGCCTGAGGAAAAAATTGCAACCCATTCACTGAGGAATGAATTGTGGTAACCTGAAGGGAGAAGAGGAAGGGTTTCCCATGAACCCATTAATAAGACAGCGTTGCAGGACAGCCATACGGCAAGGCCACACACACAAGTGATATCAGCAGGCCTGAATTCTTGTGATGGGTACAGGAAATGTTGCCAGGGAAGTGCATAAGTTTCCTCTGACAGACCTGTGAACATCTTTTCATTTGCTTTTAGACTGCTTAAGCCGTCTTGGCCTGACCCCTCTCCTTCTGTCAGCTGTGGGGAAGGATGAACATTCAGAGTCCGTCCTGCACTACTGTCAGCACATGGTACGTTTCACAGTAATGGCTCTTCAGAAGCATGGAGGTGATGGCATTACATAAAGGAAAAAGTATTTGTAACCCTGGCAAACATAAAAGCCACCTTCCATTGCATCTCATCACTAAGAAGGAGAATAATTCAATGCTGCTTAGATACAGATCATTAAAAGCCAAGGAGCTACCCCCAGAACGCAGACGGGATGTACACAGAGCTTTAAGTGTGAACCACATGGTCTTAATTCAGCTCCAAGGAGCGGCGTTTGAAGGAAAAAGAGAAGTAAATAAGGAGGAACTGCAAAAACAAGTAGGAAGGCCTAAGCACAGCTAGAAATATGCAAAGCCTGATCCTTGGGATAAACAAAGCAATACCAAAACCAGCCTGATTTGGGCTGTAAGACAGAGAAAGCGTAGAACCAGAAGCCAAGGCTAGGTACCTCCCAGGTTTGGGGAAACAGAATCTTACAGCCGTATACACACACAACTGTACACCAGAGAAATACCTGACTTCAGCAGCAGCTTGTCCTCTGACACCAGGAAGCCAGAAGCAACCCCAATCCAGAGCATCAGGCACTCCTCTGGGGAAATGGCAGAGCTGAGGGCAAGCCAGGGCTATGGGTGGAGACCCCAGCTGAGGCTGGTCAGAGCCATTAAGGCCTATTGGTGCCTTCAGGGCCCTGCTATACAGACATAAAGACCACCTGAGACCTTAGTACTGGTGATTTGAGCAGCTCAATGAAAACAGTAATAAGAACAAGAACTCTCTTTTGGTATACAGAGGCTTTATAGCTGCAGATTTATAATCCTTCCTCTATCTGAGTACAGTACAGTTTGAGCTATCTCAGAGAACAGCCTCTCAAGAGAAGGTGGAGTAGGACTATTTGCCAAGAAATCCTGGTCTGCAAGAAGCCTTACCAGCAGTGTTGGTGACGACCTTGCCCTTAAAGCCTCAATATTCCCTGTGAACTAAGTGGGGAGAAGCACTTCTCCATCCTGGAATGTATATTCCAAACATTGCCGTGGGTTCTCATAGCAGATCATTCAGAAGGCCCACAGAGGGGAAGGACACCTCACAGCTATACCTTTGACTGCTGTAAAAATGGTTCTAAGGCTACCATCAAAGTCAGCTTCCCTGCTGTGCAATCAGTGAGATGGCTACTGTAAGCACTAGCTGAACCATGCACCAAGATTTGCTCAGTATGCCATCAGATGTGTCACAGAAGTTGTAAGAATGGATAGCTGGGGCAAGCAGTGCTCTGCAGGATGCTCTGCCATCACAGCAGAGCGACACGATGTATTTAACTGCATGGCAGAGGCCTGTCATGCTCATTTACTAAACAATTTCTTAAATCTTTGCTGTGGCTCCTATTGCATTACACTATTAATAGATAGCCATCTGCCTGCACTGCCTAGACCAAGATATCTCTGGAATGTTGCTTATCTGAAGGGAGAAGGGAGGATAAAGGGAGAACAGCAAGCTGGGCTCCTGCTACAAATTGGGTGGGTGCAGAGAAAGTATACTGATGTTGAGCCAAGTGTAACAGAGAGGAGGAACACGCTCCTTTTATAACTGTTCTTACTGTTTTAGGACATGAGTGCCATCCTGCAGCTAGAGGGGAAGAGCACAGCTACTTACAGTGCTATGATAACCAGTGCTGGGGAGCTGAGCATCGGCTTGGGAGATATGGACATCCACCAGCAGATCACAGAGCAATACGTATGCACGCCAGCTGATTTGCAACCTTCTGCTTATGAGAAGCAGTGTGGAGGTGTGACAAAAACCAGCTAGTAAAGTAGTACCAGGAGGGAGTGGGTGTGCAGAGGGAACATGGGCATTCCTGAAGTTAACCCCAGGTATTGGCCACTGAGACTGCAGCGTGGCAAGCTACCAGAGGTACCCGTTACTGCTTACCTGGATGGAATGTCTTCATATTTCTGTTTCATAAGAAGTCACCATTGCTGTCATCCCATGAGATGTAAGCCAGAATCCCCTGCACTGATGAATTTCAATTAACCTATCATTTTTGGCTTTTTAAGGTCAGCAGTAAATCCAGCCCAACTGCAGAAATTATATTTCCCCCTTTTAAGAAAAAAAAAAACAAAAGTAGACAGAACACTGCCTAAAGTCAGTTTTCCTGTTCTGCTCCCACCCCACCATCCCTGTTGTTTCTCCATGCTGAGTTGTACAAACAGGTGCTGCTCCTCAGCACGTCCAACCCTTGCAAACATCAGGGCTAATGGAATTGCAGTAATTGCAGATTGATTTGGTGAAACCCCCATCACTGCACCTTCCTCCCTACTCGTTCTGCTGCCAACAGAACAAATCCTGCACTTCATGACTAGCAGTGACATGAAAGTTAAGTGCAATTTACTTATTGGTGGGCTCTTAGTGAGGGAAAAATATGGTCACTGCTCCCACTTCCATCCCCACCCTGCCTCTCCCAAGCTCTGGCACGGAAAACCATTACATGACAGATTAGTTCTCCTGAGTTTTACGAACCAGTTGTGGCCAATGGAAATTGTGATCCAATCTTCTGCTGCAAAGTGCATTTTGGCAGCCCTTCTTTCAGCCAGGATTAGCAGAAACACAGGAGGGAGGTGTGCAGGAATGCCTGTAGTGCAGGCCTGGTGTTTAGGCAGTGGTCGTGAAGCCTCAGAGAGGCAAGAGAATGAGCTGCAGCTCCTCACTCCATCGTCCACCTGCTGTCTAGAGAAGTACTGTAGCCACTAGATATACAACTGGACAAGGCACGAGCAGACCAAGGGAAATTTAACATGATAAAAAAACAAAGAGCCAATCTGTGTGCCTTCACAAGAGGATGACTTGTCTTCCTCCACCTAAATAGGGAGCTACAGGCCAAAAGCCCTCATCTCACTGCGGCTGTTAGCTCTGGGGCTGTTCAGAAGGGGCTCTGCCTGTCAGTGATGGGGAGCAGAGAACAAGAGGGGGAAGAGATAAATGGAAACATCCAGCTTCCTTAAGGAATTGCTTTTTTATGTTCATTCCTGTGTTTAAGAGCTGTGAAAACCCTGCATCCTGAGTATGACTAGGAATCATTTTGTCTCTCTGCAATGACTCGGCCTGTCTCTGCTCTGTGTCTTGGATTTTGACTAGGTGTCCCAGTTCAAAGAGAACCTGTGCCGGGCCCCACTGGTTTGCATTGATGGAAATGTGCCTCTTTCCACTATCCAATACATCTGCCAACTCGCTAGAGATCATCAGCTAGCAGGTAAGGAGAACCCACCCAGCCCTGGCCCCATGGCTCCTATGCGTGTGTGCACCAGGGTGCTCCACATGATCTGAGCACTCTCCACTCGTTGGTGGAGTTATCCAGCCTGACATGCTGTGCTACCCACTGCTCCTTTCCATACACTGCTACTCCATTTTAAATGCATGAAACACTTCTGCTTTCTCTGAGTTTATCTCATTCCGCAGCTAAGTCACATCTGCTGTAACGTAGGAGCTAGAGCCCTTCGGCACTGCCAGAAGGACGAAAAAAGCTGTTCTCTTTGCCTTTAATCCCAAGGCAAGCACAGATGTACATGCTTCTGCCACTCTGAGCAGTGATGGAGTTTTCTTCTCAGAACAAGTGCTGAAGCATCATTTGAGAGGGTTTCTCTTCCACTTCCCATAAAATCCAGAGCTCTTCCCTGGCATGCTGAGGACACTTCATAACGCTTCCCAAACCTCTGCAGTTTCACCTTCATTTTTAAGAGCAAATCCTGAAGAAGATGATGTTCTTAATATGTGGCAGAGGTTGCCAAAGCAGATAAAGGGAGTAACAGACCCAAAGATTGATTATATCATTCCAGAGCCAGAAACAACTTTGTTATTGCTGAGCAGCAAAGAGGAGAACTGGGGAACCCTGGACACCAGTGTGGGGGAAATCATATTTAGGTTTCTGATACTCTGCAAAACAGCCCCACCTGTACAGATCACATTAAGCCTTCTGCACTGCATCCTGCTCAGATACAGGAAAAAACCACTGGTTCATCAGTTAATTAACCAATTGCAATCTTCCTTTAAAGTGTGCTACGAGCCGACAGATGAGAACAAGGCCTCTAAGCCATTCCTCTCAGACAGCTGGAAAGCACTCACGTACATTTCCCCCAACCTACAAGAGCTAAAAGCAATAAACCGGACTCTTGGGAACCCTCTGCCAGCAGGTATTGAACACTCACAAGAGTCAGTTGTGCTGACTTTGCTTATTTCACATAACCTAGATCAGGAAAGAGCATTTTCCTCCTGTCTCCCATTTCAATCACACTGGGTTATAACACAGCAGGAATTCATGAGCAGTCTTGGCATCTTCCACCTTTCAGCCCTCTCTGTGTGGGTTGCTTGGCCCAGGCCAGACCAATGATCAATCAAAGAGCACAGCAGGCCTAGCGTGGCTCCTTGTGCAAACCAAGAGGTCTGTTTTCCTCACTTTGTCACCGAAATAAGAGCAATCTCTAGTTTATAAATATCTCAGTGACACAAGATGTTCTGAGGGCACCTGCCGCCACACTACCATTCTTTGGGGAAATGAAATACCACACTGTATGCAAGCGGGATCCCAGAAGCATTAAAACATGGAAGTCATGCTTCAGGATGGTGTTTTTGATCTCCATAGACACGTGTAGTTCCAGGGAAGCATACGATTGACAGTACGGAAATCTAACACTGGAAAATCGTGTTTTCCCATGAATAAAAGGAAAAAATATCACATTTTCAGTAGTGCTCATAAATAGGAGCACCGTATAGGCTGCTCCTATTTACAGTCTGCCAGCCCACAGAGAGACCCACTGAGATCCTTCAAAGTTACACCCTAGCTTTTCCTCTTCTCTGTCTAAAGAGGCACCATCCAGGCTGGAGGACATTGTCAAGACGGCAGCAGCCTTGGCCTGCCCTTTGCTGTCCCACCTGTGCTGTGTGATCGTGACCCTCGGTTCTCATGGCGTCCTCCTGTGCGGCAGGAGCCTGGGAGGGAGTATCTCTCTTCGTCCAGCACCTCACGACCAGGTAAGGGAAAACTAACTCAGAGCTCTCAGCAGCTTCTGTCTGGGACTGCAGAGCATGATTACTATTTCTGGTGGTGAAGCGGTGATGCTGGGAAACGTGGCATCAGTGCTGGCAAATGTTCGTGTTTGTGGGTGGAATGCACAGCTCTGAGGATTAGTGAAGAAAACTGAGTTGTCTGTCCTGGCTCCTGGCAGCAGTGCTTATAGCCAGCTCATTTTACATGTGCTTTCCCTGAATATTCATGACTGCAAGCTTCATTTTCAGGAACTTAAATCACTGATCTCCTTTGAAGTGTGAAAAAAAAAGATTATTAAGATTATTGGCTTATTGGCTTATTTTTGTTTCCCTTCTTTGGCATCTATGCATGCTTGGATGACACCAGCCCCAACAGGCCACATCAGCTTGAGCAGTGCTCACTGTCCTCCCTCTCTCCCCATACAGACCGCTGCTGCCAGCCTCTGTGCCATCCACTACCCCGCCATCCCTGTCAGCAGGGAGGAGATAGTCAACGTCTCAGGAGCTGGTGACAGGTACGTTGCTAACTTCTCTGTATTCCCCAGCTACATGTGGAACCATCCTAACATGATTTCTTTTAAATTCTACTACAAAGGTAAACTATGTTCTGTTGCTTGAGGAGCAGGCACAAGAACAGGACCGGTTACTGTGATTCCTTGCAGTGCTCACTAGAAATGTCTCACTGAGCATCTTGAAGCCCACTTTGCTCTTATTAGCTTTACTTTTGTTTAAGATCCAAGCCCTCCATGGCCATCTAGTATTTTCTGGATTACTCTGGGCTGAGCTGCTGAAAGCTGAGTAAACCACTGCACATTACAGCTAACTAATTTACCTCCAGTGGAAGTAGGACTGATGTTCAAGAGTTGCCCTATGAAAGCACTCCATCAGGCTCTGCACTTGCCTCTGGCAATAGCTTGTGCTTCAGAAGAGTCTGCTGTGCAACTCGCCTGCCTGTTTTCACACTGCTGCACATAGGGATAGGAAATGACACATACTATTCCTAGCCTCAGTGATCCATTCTCCGTCTGTCAGGGAAGTATTTCATTATGCTCCTTGTTAACTTGTCAAACTCTATGTAGCAGTCAGGTTTCTGGTGGATTTTTTAATTATTATTTATTTATTTAGTTAGTTATTTTGCTTCGTGTGCTGCAATAATTGATTCTCTCCTTTCATTGCCTTACACTAGACCAAAAGGCCACATCTGACAGATATTTCCTTTCAGTTTTCTTCTCTTACCTACCAATAACTCAACATAGCAGTATCTCTCCTTTTTTTCTTATTTAGGTGAGCAGAATAAAAAGTCATTTTTGTAATAACTCAATACTTTAGCCAGGATCAATCAGTATCTTCTTGCCAAGCTAATTCATCCACTTAACACCAGAATCCTTCTTTACTTCTCATATCCTAAACTGCCTCTAAGGTGAATTGGCTGCACTCAGCATAGCACTATGAAGGAGGCTGCCATGTTGTGCAATGCTGTAGAGCCAAACACAGCAGTGGTGGAAGTTCATGGAGTCTCTGAATATTGGGAAATGAATCCCATATTGATTTCTTCTCCTGAAATCCCATTCCTCAGAGTCTCCAGGTTCATGCAGGAGTTTTCAAAGCACTCTTGTTTGTCCTGGAGTGTCCTTCTAGCATCCCTTGGCAGCTTCTCTGAGCTCCCTTTGCATTGAACAGTGCCAGAATGGGCCAGAAGTGCTCTCTCTTTGGCATACAAGCAGATGAAACAGCCTGGCCTGCTGCCTCCTCCAAGGGACCATGCAGCAGGCTACAATCCAGGGCTAGACTCACAGCTCATCCTTGAGAGCCCTAGTCCTTCCAAAGCACTGTGTCAGGGATGCTGATCCAGGAGGCCCCAGCCCTGCTCCTCTCCCAAGGCTCTCCTGTCCTTGGAGGTGCTGCTCTGCGGCTGTTTGCTTCCTGCACCCAGCTGCCCTGGCAACACAACACTGCCTGCCCGCACACAGCATCGCTAGGGGATGCACCCCCAAATGTTTATTCTCAGTCCCTGGAGCTGTTGAGAGATGGAATGGTTTTGGAAACCACAATCTTCTGTGCCTTTGTTAAGGAGAAGAAAAAAGAAAAGAAAAAAGAATGATATTGAGGTAATTAGCGAGAGTGCAGAAAAGCAGTCATTTTCCCTTTCACACAGATTAGCTCATTAATCCTCCCTGCTGCCATGTTTTCTTGCCCTTGCTTCCTCTAATCTCAAATGTCATTATCTTTTCCCTTCACCTTCCCTTCTCCTTTGTCCTTCCCTGGTTTCCTAGCATCACTCCGAGTTTGGCTACAGACAAATACTGGCTGTTCCCACCAGCAGCACCCTGCATGTCCCCATGCCACAGCAGAGCTGTCTTCTGCAAGACAGGCAGGTGATAGCATCACTTCTGATGCCTCCTTGCTGCCTGTGGGTTCAAGTACCTGTTGTTCAATCACTCGCAGCATTCTTACTGGCTAATCTCAAATGGACAGCCACAGATGAAGCTGGCAGAAATCTGAATCCAAAATCTCATTTCAGCTTTGGATTTTTTTTTCCCATCCCCTCTCACATTACATAGGGAAATCTACCTCTCTGCCCATCTACACCTTCCCAATGGGGGTAAGGAGGGAATGTAATTAGGTTTCACCAAGGAGCAGAGAAGTGACAAAATAATTGAAGAGGAAGGGGAAAATAGGTTCTTCCCTTTGTAGACCCCCTTTCTCCAGTCTGTCTTGGAGAACTGGGGGGGAAAAGAAAATGGGGTGGAATGGGGTGTGACATCAACTTCTCAGATGAGAGTCAAATAAAATGTAAATCAATGGCACTATTTGTTCCTCCAAATTTTAAAATAAATATAATAACCCCCCACAAACTTCTTTTCACCTCATTCCTACTCTGCTTCTGTAAGCATTGATCTGGATTCATAGGATCATTAATGTTGGAAAAGACCACAAAAATAATTGAGTCCAACCATCAACCCACCACCACCATGCCCTCTAACCATATCCCTCAGATGGGTTGTATTCCAGCCAGCCATGTTCCTGAGGCCAAAGCTGTTCCCAGGGCTCAGAACTGCTGTTCTTTCTCTCCACAGTTTAATGGCAGGAATTGCTGCAGGGATGCTTGCCAACCACGACACAGACACCTGTGTCCGGATGGGCCTGCTGGCTGCACGCCTGTCTCTCTGTTCCTATGAGCCCATTTCCCCAGAAATCAGCACGTCCACCATCAGCCAGGAACAAGTCCAGAGCAAGCCCTGGCCAGAGGCGAAGGTATGGAAGCTGGACTAGATTGACATCGCTTTCCCATCACCTCCTCATGCACCCAGCAGTACTGTCTCCAGGAATTAGGCCGTGTTTTCTGTTTCAAGCTCAAAAGCTGACTAGAAGACTTGAGCTACTGGTACACACTGCTTTTTAGGAGGTGAAGTCTCAGTGGAGTGCATCCGGCATCAACTTGTATTGCACTGTTCACATTCATGTTTTTCTGTTGTTACTTCCTCTCTCTCATGAGTTACAACCACTGCTTTGGTCTTCTGTCTGCTGCCTGCTAATAGTTTATCTCACATTCCTATGGGGAACACTCACCTGTTTTGGTTTGGTGTAAACCATCAGGGAAGGAGGCCCCAATCCAGGGAACTTTTTTGTAAAGGAAGACTGGTTTCCGATCCTCAGATCTCTCATCTCCCTGAAGTTACAGTCCCTCACATCATCGTTCATTACCATGGTAGCTCCTCTGTCACTGACTCCCATATCTCCAGGACCATGTCTTCAGGCGGGTCCAGCAGCTCCTCACTCCTGTTTCTCTCCAGGAGGTCTCATGGACCACAACCAGTGCAGCTGACAGGGACGTAATGCTGTATGACAACCTGATAGGCCTTCCCAAGCTAGCCAGCAAGTGTTGCATTTTCTTGGTCATTTCCAGGGAGGAGGGGAAGCACAACCCTTGTTTACAGATGGCCACACAAGCTGTGTAGCTCAAATGACTCAGCCAAGTTCACAGTGAGTTTGTGGCAAAGCCAGGAACAGAGAAGTGACCCTCTCCAGGATAGGACTGCACAGCAATCCCTCTGCTTTTAACACCTCCAGCATCTTTATTACTAAGGACAGCTCTACTTAGGTCAGTTTGGTAGGAAGTCTGGCCACTGCCTTTTGACAAGCAGCTGGCAGAGCCAACGCGCCTGAGGCTGAGCCATTCCCATCCAGAGATGAGGACAGTGGTCACAAGAACTCACCCTTGGTCCACAGGGAACACCTAGTGGGCAATTACAAATGCCCAAGAAAGGGCTTTAAAAGACAATGGATGAGGGGTTCATTGGGTTTTTCTCCTCTGCCAGCTGCTCGTTCCAGAAGGCTTGTAACAACTCATCAGCTTGGAGTCTGACACTTTTCCGTCAAATTTGGCTAGGGATGGGCAAAGAGCTGAGAGGGTCTGAGGTCTGTGACAGTGCAATGACAAAGTTCTGTCACATCAGTAACATCTTCTCAGGGTATCAAAGATAAAAATACAGCAAATGTCTTTATGGAGAAGAAAGGGATTCACACACTGACCAGCAGCCCCCCTTTATCAAGGCCTCAGCTGAAATGCTGTGCTTACACCACACATAGTACCCATTACTGAGAGAATCTGGGTGGCCTGGTGGGAGGGTGCTGGGCTGTTTGGGAGTGCAGGGATGGGGACAGGCCCCCACAAGCAGCCTGGTTAGCTCATAGGAGGGGAGGTGGGACATGGCAGGGGCGGGGGAAAAGAGCTGTGCGCCGGTGCTATAAAAGTGACATCCAACCAGTGCTGGGGAAGAGAGGCAGCCTCAGCTTCAGCTCCTGTTCCCAAGCCTCATTGAGCAGGGCATCCCCAAGCCAATCCAGGTCCTGAGGATGGAGGTCTGGGTGCTGACAGCCGCTGCCCTGCTGCTGGCACAGCTCTCCTTGGCCCCAGCACACATAGAGGTGCTGGGGGAGTGGGCAGCTCTCCCAGCAAGACAGCTCGGAGCTGGGGGACCCACAGAGAATCATCGGCCAGCTGGAGATGGAGGGGACAACCAGGCGTACGGCAGCAACCCCCAGGTCGCAGTGTGGGAGACTCTGGCAGAGCACCACCCTACCTCTGGGGCTCCCTGCAAGGCCACAGGCAGCAGTGCACGGGACCCCCCCAGCAGGCCCCGCAGGAGCCCACCACAGCCCTTCCACAGCAGGAGCCTGGGGCTGAGCCATCATCTGAAGGGCTACGGGAAGTTCAACAGTGACACGGTAAGCACAGGGCATGCCTGCCCATCGCCCAGGGCACAGGCAGGCCTCACAGCACCTCTCCAACGGAGCAGGATGTCCCCAGGGCTCAGCCCTGGATCATAAGGGGATGCTTCTGGGTGTTGTTCTCCTTTAAATCAGTAAAGTAATGGAAAGCCTGCACCGGGGTGATGAGCTGCCCCCACGGGCTGTTGGCGTTAAGCTGAGCTTGCTGCCTCCCCTGCAGCACTCCTGTCGCGGCATCCAGAGCCGGCCCTGCCAGAAGCCTTCCGACTGCGGAGGCTGCCTGGGGCTTTACACCTGCAGGCCACCCGGCACCTGTGGACTGAAGGCTGTCTCCCGGCAGAGAGGTGAGCAGTGCCTGTGCTGCTGTGTGGTTTGTGTGCAGCCGCAAGGCTTGAGCTAGCATGGCTGCTCTCTGGGCTTTGTCTTCGCAGGGGGGTTCATGCAGAGCATCCAGGGGCACGCCATCCCAGAGCAACGCAGCTCAGTGTGAAGCTGTAGGGGCTGTCCTGCTGCTGAGACCATCTCCTGCTTGAGTTTCATGTTCAGTCCTTCATTAAACAGCTGTAAAAGTTTCTTTCTCTGTGCTTTTCATGCTATTAGACACTCCTGGATACTGTATGCTGGGTTTGAGCCCCACATTCGTTACTGCTGCCAACAAGGCACTCACCCCTCCACCACCCTGCCTACCTTCCCATTTCTGCCGCCACCACCACCACAATCCATTTCCACTGTTTGCTGAAGAAAGGGGCTGTTGATGTAGGAAGCTTTGGCTTCTGAAGCCTTCTGATCCCTTCAAATCCCCTCCACTCTTTTGCGAGTGGAATTAGGCTCTGCTGACCCTATCATTGGTCACCATGGCCCTCAGATGTGGGGAAGAGGCACTTCCAAACCCTCCAGCAGTCGCGCACAGCACAATGCAGAACTGGGCTGCCTGCAGTGAGGCATTCCAGCACACAGCCTGTCCCTGACACTCCCAAAGCAGAGGAGGAGATCTCCATTCAGTCCTGCATTGAGGACTGAGGACCATTGAGGGATTTCTTTCCTCTCAGCTTCAGCCAGCCCCAGGCCTGTGGAGAGCCTCAGCAGCTTACCCAGTGTTAGAATGCTTTCTAATGCCACTGAGATGTCACCAGAGGAGAACCTGCTCGGCCTGACGGGAGTCTCCACAGCCAGACCCCGCAGCTGAGCTCATCCTCAGGCTCTCTATGCACGCAGCTTGGGTGAGGGTACAAGGTCATCGGGCTCCAGAGCATGCAGGCATGGCCAAGCCAAGGGCTCAGCCACTAGATGTCTCCTCCAGTCCATAAAGGCAGGTGGCAGACACACCACAAAGACACCCCAGGGGCTGCACACCTTTTAAACCACTCACTTTTAATTATGCTGCATAAGGAAAAGACCCTCCTCGTGCCAGGACCCGATGCAGCCAGCCTGGCAGCTGGCAGGCTGATCACATCCTCAGTAGGTTTAGTGGTTCCCTCTCACCCTCAGAAGCTCCTCCTCATCAGTCCATATAATCCCTGCAGTTCTCAGCATCTTTGCACTGCAGAGACAGGTCCACACAACTCCATTGCTCCCATCCTCGGTGCTCAAGCTCTGCCAGCTCAGTCCTGTGGCAGTCCCACCGCCGTCCTGCAGCACCAGGCGGGGAGGAGGCAGGGCGAGAGGCATCGGTTAATATTTGTTCTAACCCCAATATAAATAGAAAAATACAGCAAAACGAAGAACTGATTAGCTAAGGGATCCGATCTGCTGGGCTGTCTACAACGTGCTAATGCAGAGTTCAGAGTGCTTGGTCCAGTGCATAGTACTGTCGATATCCAGAGACCTGTCCCAGCAGCCCCACTGCTGTCACATTGTCCTGTGGCACTGCACGTCTGTGTGAGCGCGTCCTGGCCACGGTCAGCTTGCCCAAGGCTGCGGGCCTCTAGGAGCAGGTCAAATGGGAATGGTGGATACATCTGATTTGTTGATGTTAAATGGTAAAGCCATTCTCTTCTGTGGAATGAGGATGTGCTCCGCTCTTTACTTTTTGTGGAGGAATTTCATTTTGCTGCCTGAATAGATGGAGAAAGGAAAAAGGGTTTCCCACAGTGACAAGCAAAATAAGTGTCACTCCCTGCTACCGTCCCAGCAAACCTGTACAGAGAAACGCTGTGTCTGCCAGCCCCAGGTCCTTACCCAACCCGTCACCCTGCAAAGTTGGAAGCAGGTGCCTGCAGCACAGGCACAGCCCTGACCATAGCCTGGGAGCGGCACTGCAGCCTGGGGCCCTGCGGGCCTCCAAGCACACCACCTAGACCCCATTTGTCCAGCAGACTTGGAAGGAGAAGGTATTACTGAGCTCACTTAGCTAAGTTACATGCTTAAGAGGCAAGGCCACCAGTCTCATGGACAATGCTTCTCCTTAAATGGTCACGAAATACTCAAGGTCTGAGGATCTCTTAGCCATGGTGTTCAACCAAGAACTTCTAATCTTGGTCTGGAGCTCTCATTACTAGAACTCTACAATTCAAAATGGATTCAAGCAAGAAGAAAATGCACAAGCAGTGGGAACAGGGACAGGTACTGTGGGAAGAGTATAAGGAAGTTGGTAGGCTATGTAGGGATTGGGTCAGGAAAGCTGAGGCCCAGCTTGAACTACACTTGGCAAGGGATACCAAGAACAAGAAGAAAGGCTTTTACAGATATCTCAACCAGAAAAGGAAGTCCAAGAGGGCATACTCCTCCTAGCGAGTGAAACAGGCAGGCTGGTAGCAACAGACAAGGAGAAGGGTGAAGTACTTAACTTCTTTTGCCTTGGTCTTCTCTGATAATTGCTTGTCACACAGCCCTTAAATATTTGGTTTGGTAGGAGAGAATTCAAGAAGCAACACTCCTCCTACTGTAAGCAAAGATCAGGTTCGTGACCACCAGAGGAACCTGAACATCCACAAATCTATGGGTCACAGTGAGATGCATCCCAGGGTCCTCAGGGAATTGGCTGATGTATTTGCCAAGCCATTCTCTATGATATTTGAAAAGTCGTGGCAATCAGGTGAAGACCCTGGTGACTGGAATAAAGGCAACATTACCAACCTGTCAGTCTCATCTCTGTGCCAGGAAAGATCGTGGAGGAGATCCTCATGGAAGCTATGCTCAGGCACATGGAAGGCAGGGAGATGATATGGGAGAATCAGTGTGGCTTCACCAAGGGCAAATTCTAAAACCTAGTGGCCTTCTATGATGGTGTCACTGCATCAGTGGACAAGGGAAGAGCCACCAGTGTCGTCTATCTGGACTTTAGTAAGGCCTCTGACACAGTACCCCACAGCATCTTCTCTCCAAATTGGAAAGATAAGATTTGATACTGTTTGATGCAGGAAGAAATGGCTGCAGGATTGAGTGCAAGGGTGGTGGTCCATTGCACAATGTCTGGATGGAGATTAGTGATGAGTGGAGTCTCCCTGGGATCGGTGCTCGGACCGACACTCTTTAATATCTTCATCAGTGATACTGACAGTGGGCTCAAGTGCACCCTCAGCAAATTTGCTGATGACACCAAGCTGTGGGGTGCAGTCAACACACCAAAGGGATGAGATGCCATCTAGAGGGATCTAGGCAGGCTTGAGCAGTGAGCTCAGGTGAACCTCATGAAGTTCAACAATTCCAAATACAAGAACTTGCACTTGGGTCAAGGTAACATCCAATACCAATACAAGCTGGGGGATGAAAGGATTAAACACAGCCCTGCCGAAAAAGATCTGGGGGTACCGGTGGATGGCAAGCTGAACATGAGCTGGCAATGTGCTCTCACAGCCAAGAAGGTCAACCACATCCTGGGCCGTGTCAAAAGAAGTGCAGTGAGTAGGGCAAGGGAGGTGATCCTGCCCCTCTTCTCTGCACTGGTGAGATCTCATCTGGAGTACTGAGTCCAAATATGGAGTCCTCAGTACAGGAGAGACATGGATCTGTTGGAGCAGAGTCCAGAGGAGGGCCAGAAACATGATCCAAGGGATGGAATGAAATGATCCTCACCCAAGTGAGGACACACTGGGCGATCTGGGGCTGTTCAGCCTGGAGAAGAGAGGCAGCAAGGTGACCTGAGAGCAGCCTTTCATTTTCCAAAGGGAAGCTACAGAAAAGAAGGGAAGGACTCTTTAGCAGGGTGTGTGGTGACAGAACAAGTGGAAATGGCTTCAAGATTAAAGAGGGGAGATTTACGTTGGATATAAGGAAAAAGTCTTTTACAATGAGGATTGTGAAGCACTGGAATGGGTTGTCCAAAGATGTAGTTGATGCCTTGTCCCTGGAGACTTTCAAAGTGTGGCTGGATCAGGCCCTGAGCCACCTGATCTAGCTGTAGGTGTCCCTATTCATTGCAGGGAAGTTGGACCAGATGGCCTTTAAAGGTCCCTTCCAACTCTAAGGATTCTGTGATTCTATGATTCAGCCTTAGGATGCTCCTGGGCAATTCCCACCATTGACCCTTCACAGAAAACCTGAAGTCTAAGGAGAATGTGTTGCTCATCCCAGCAGAAACTGCTTTTACCTCTCCTGAGTCACTGTTTACTCAGTTTCCACCTCACATCTACCTGTATCCTTTAGGATACACATAGCTCAGAGCCCACATTTTGATTCTCCCCAGCCTCCAGGCTGGAGGCAGACCAACAGCACATCAGAAGCTGGGATACATGGCTAGGCACTAACCACTTCAGGACTCACTTGTTAACAGAGCCCTGCTACCCGTCAGGAGCTCCTCTGCTGCCAAATCTCAAGGCAACAAGAACAAGCTCTGTGAGAAGCCAGTAGTCTTGCTGGTTCCTTACCAAGTCCTTTCAAGAACCGATTGACTCCACTCTGCTCCCCACTGGGAAGTGTTTCCAGGTACTCCTGAGCCCGTACCTCAAACAGACCTGCAGGAAAAAGGAAGTCAACAACTTTTATTTTGCTGTCCTATAAATAAAAGAGAGTGCATCTGAAAACACATTCTCCTAGCTTACCAGTACACTTGTACAAAGGAACAGTGTACCCAGCCTCCCCAACTCACTGAGTGCACACGCAGGACAGGAGCTCTGGTCCTTGGCTGCAGGACTTCCAGCACATAAGCCCTGCTACGACCTCCTCCCCACCACCGTAAGGCTGACTGATTTTTCTGTCTTACAAAGGGAGAGACAAAACCTCCATTTACTCTGCTACCAACACAGCCTGCACCAGCACTTACAGAATCATGGAATCATAGAATGGTTTGGGTTGGAAGGGACCTTTAAGATCATGTAGTTCCAACTCCCCGCTATAGGCAGGGACAGATCCTTCTAGACCAGGTTGCTCAAAGCCCCATCCAGCCTGGTCTTGAATCCTTCCATGGAGGTGGCATTCATAACCTCACTGGGCAACCTGTTCCAGTATCTCACCATCCTCATAGTAAAAAATTGCTTTCTCATATCTAGTCTAAATCCTCTTCCAGTTTAAAGCCATTTTCCCTCATCCTGTTGCTACATGCCCTTATAAGAAGTCCCTCCCCAGCATTCCTGTAGGCCCCCTTCACGTACAGGAAGCCCGCTATAAGGTCCCCCCAGAGCATTCTCTTCTGCAGAGCCCCAGCTCTCAGCCTGCCCTCATTGGAGAGATGCTCCAGCCCTCTATTCAACTTTGTGGCCCTCCTCTGGACCCACTCCAACAGCTTTCCCATCACCTAAACCGGCACGGCCCCTGCACAGGCACTGCAGCCTCAGCCCATGCTGCTGGAGCTGGTGGCATCTCCTGCCCCTCCTGCAAGTGACAGCAGAGGTTCCAGGAACACAGAGCCCTGGCAGAGCCCCTCACCTCTGACTCCCTGCTTCCGCAGCTCCCGTTCCTGGATGAAGCCCCCGAACATCTGAGTCTCCATGAAGACCTCCAGGAAGCGCCGGAGGCTCTTGGAAGAGACGGACTTGCGGAAAGCCTCACGCTGCAGAGTCCGCTCCTCCCGCTCGCTGGGGGTCAGGAAGAGGGAGTAGTGGCCCACGATCTCCACAAAGAAACGGACAAAGGCCTCAGACACCACCTCGTTCAAAGGGCTGGTCTCTGAGGAGAGGAGCAAGAGGCAGCAGTGAAGACAACACCATAAGGATGTGCTAGGAAAAAATGTGTTCTCTGTTACTCATTTGTATACACAAAGCCATACCAGCCTTGGGTACAAACAGAAAAGGACTGGGCTGCTATTATTTTGGAAGTAAACCAGCTTTGTCTCAGCTCCTTCTCAACTAGGATATGCCCTCAGTGCCTCTCAAACAGATGCCTCAGCCCTGTGCTATGTGTGCAGACCGTTCACTGGAGGAGTCTGCCTCCTTCATTGGTCAGCAGCAGAGAGCCTGTGTAATCCTCACCGGGAAGGATGAGTGATAGTCCCTGGAGCCACACGAAAAGGAGGGACAAAGCCAGGAAGGGGATAAGCACTGTTTATCTTTGCACAATGAGAAATGTTTCCAGTGAGATGGAACATTTAATGAAGCTTCAAGCAACATCCTGACCTACTCTAGTTTCTGTGGAACTAAACTCAGTATGAACGTAGCTTTCCTCTAAGAAGTGAATGAAGTGAACAAAAAGGGCAGGGAGAGAAGTGGTTTGACCTGAACAGCGCTGTGCCTTACCCTGCTTGCCATTCACAGAGCCCTCCTCTTTGTCACTTGCCAGCTCGTTCCTCTGCTCCAAAATGTGCTCCAAGGCGACCTGCAGCTTTCGGGGCAGGATGGAGTCCTCATCTTCCATCTGCAAAACAGAAACAGCCACCTCCTGAGGGCCTGGGGCCAGGACACGGCCAGCTCCTGGGTTATGTCCTATCTAGTTTCTGACACGGCAGGGAGAGCACTAAAAGCAAACGGTGTGGAGAAGGAAAGGGTGATACACTGGGCACTTTCCCAGCACCTTCCTGTCAAAACGTGGAGAAGCAGGCGAGGAGGATGTCTTTGCCCAAATACTACTCTAGCCTGTGAGAATTCAGATGTCCAACCTGGAGACTACCTGGCAGGGCACATCCATCTGCCTGTGAGCCCTCCCAGCACCATGAAAAAGGCTGAGCTGAACAATGCTGGCGTGCAGCCAGGCAGGCGCAGCCGCTCGCCTGGCTGTACTCAGACGCCGATCGCGTTAAGGAGGCTCAACAATTCCCGCAGAGCAACCGAAGCCAGGAACTGCCTGTGTGTGTGAGCTCTCACCAGCTCCTGCTGACAAAATGTGACTCAGCTTATGTTTCTCAAGGAGAGGTGCGAGGTGGAGCATTTGACCCCACATCTGCTGCCAGCTGAAAGGATGCAAACGCAGTTCCTGCAGCTCAGGGAGCTGGTGAGCCAACACTGCACTGAAGGAGTGGTCTTTGCCCACGTGCTGCTTCCCGCAGCAGGAGGTGCTCTCCTCCCACTCCACTGAGGCACGGGTTAGACCTACGCAGCCAGTGCTTCTCAGCCATTTGAGGAAGAGCTCAGGGTCAAAGCTAACTTCTAGGGTCAGGAGCATGTTCTGTTGTCTGTGCTTTCCTCTTAAATACCCATCTCCACTCCATGACGAAGGGAAGCAAAAATCAGCAGGCAATCTTGTCCATGCAGTTAGATCCCTATTTACCAGCTTCCGACTTGTGACTCAGTCAGTACAAGGACTGGAAAAGAAATCACAGACGTCATTCCTGGAGCAGGAATGATACAAAGAAATAATCAGGTGATGATTCTGCATCCCTGCTCAGCCAGGGTCTGTGAGAAACAGACTGGGAAAGCCATGGCCTTCTGGGAGCCTCAAGTACTGAGCTGACGCTTTTCAGCTCTGCCCTCAGGATGACAGAGAAGGACCTGCAGTGCTCAAATGCCATCCTTCCCTCTTTAAAAACAGAGAGAGAGAAAGCACAGTGATTCAGTTCTCAGCATCTGTGGTTTGGGACTGTGATACTACCTGAGGACACAGCAATCACTGTAACACTTCTAACCACAAATCTCACCCCACTTTTTGTGGGAAGTAAGCAATGCAGCCAGACAGGCAGGTCAGCAAATCCAATCAAGGTAAGGTGTGATGGAGAAATGAAACAGAACATGGAAGATGTGAAATAGTTCCACTCACCTGTCTCAGAAACCGGTTATTCACAAGGTCAACAACAAGGACCTAAGAATGAGAGAGAAAGAATGAAAGCAGTAAATCACTATTTCCGTCATCAGAGTTTATCTTCATCTACAACTGGTCTAGAGGAAACACTTGAGCCCTGGCCCTGCTCCTCCTAACCACTGCAGCAGCTGGAGGGAGCACCCAGGGTGAGCCAAGAGGAGCCCTTGTTGTGGCTTTCTAGCAGCTTCACCACTAACCACAGAACAGCCTGGACAAGAAGAGCCTGCCATCCCAGCCTCTTCCATCACTCCTCGCTCCTCAGCTCTGCCATTAAAAAAAACAGTCATACATGCCCAGCAGCCTTTCTAGGCCAGAAGACAGCTGAGCCTGCTGGAAGAAACACTGTTAAGCACGGCTCACCTCCTCCACCGGGAGCTCCTTCAGACGGGGCAGGGAGCTGGAGAGCAGGCCGATGAGGAACGGGGTGGGCGAGCACACAATGTCGATCATGGAAGGCGGCAGCACGGGGATGTAGGTGTGCTGCCAGGTAAAGGGGTACAGGAGGGCCACTGTAGCATGGCAGCACTTGGAGAGGGTGCTGGAAAACAAGGCACAACCCAGAAAAACAGCGCATCAGTCAGGAGGTGAGTGGCACCCACTGGCAACAAGGGTTCTTTCAGTCATTCCCTGAGTGAGCTCCATAATTTACTAAGCACATTCCCAGATTTCTGTTCCCAATTTTCAACTTCAGGTGCAATGACCTGTGACAGGAGCCCAGGTTAGGAAGGATAATTGTGCCCCATGCACACATGACAAGAGACCCACCCCACTGAACACCTACCCTTGCCCCTCCAGCGTCTTGACAGGAAATACCCCATGGATGTGGGGCCTTCTGTGCCACTGCCCTTCATTGGAGAAATGAGTTTATTCTCCCACAGCATTCCTCTGCAACTGTTCCCATGGGAAAGCCACAGGTTTGAATGCACAGGGGCTGTGCTGTCCAGAACAGGATGCTCTAGCCTGCCCCTCAGCTTGTGCACTGCACCTGCTTTGCCTTTGGGCAACCCTCTCCACGCCAATGGCATGCTTTCCTACATCTCCTAGGCACACTGACAGTTCTCAGTGCCAAGCTGGAGTGAAAGAGGAAGGAGGACACGGAGGTTTGCAGCCAGCAGAGCCCGCCAAGATTGCTCAGAACCACGGCAAACAGGAAAGTGAAACCCAAGGAGGGGAGCACGTGGCTGGGCTCCATGCAGTGCTGCATGTGGCTCAGGGAACTGTAATATGCCTTCTTCCTCCTTCAAACCCTCACAGCAGCTTTGCTTTAAATGCCACTGTGGTCAACTCCCAGGAAGACCTGGCCAGAAGCCCCAGTGACTCCCCAGCAGCCGACTGCAGGCACACACAGAGCTGCCTGCAGGGCACCGGTGACCCATCTGCCCTGGGTCTGGGAGCACTTGCATGCATTGAGGGAGGAGGAAAGCTCACCGCTAAAAATGGTGTAATAACTAACATCATCTTGTTTTACTAGCATCCAGGCCCCAAAGGCTGAAGGAGGGGAGAAGGCTGGTGCAGCCTGGAGGAACCACGTGGCTAGGAAACGCCAGCAGCTGGTTTGCATTAAACTCCACAGGGGAACTCACATCGAGCAACCCGGATCTGGCAGTTTATTGCTGACTTGAAATGAGAGGGAAGGGGGGAGATGGGTGTGGGCTTGCTCCTCTTGCTCCAGTGAAGTCTGATGACTGCAAATCCCTGCCCAGCAATGCTAACACGAGCTGAATGCAGTGCCGTGGCTGCAGCTGGCTGGCTTTCAGCAGATACATTCAGTTCAGCAGAACATGATTATGATTGCTTGATTATGATTGCTGGGACATCAGCAGAATGCAGGCAGTAAACATCATTAACCACATGACACTTTTTGGAGATAAATCCCAGAGGAGGGGCTGGAATGTGCCTGACGTGGGAACTGTACTAGGACTGCAGCAGGTAGGGAGTGGGTGCCTGGGAGGGACCCCTGGGATGTGCATGCTGAGGACATCTCTTTTCAAGATAGATGCCATTTTCTCTGTGCTCACAGAGTTTTGTCTTAAGTGGTACTCTATAAAAACAAAGGAAAACCTTTCAAAATTGGTGTCACAGACCACTATCTCTAAACCTTTAGAGAGGAAAACCAAAGCCAGTTTCCCATCCTTGCTCAGGAAGCTGTCAGAGCATCCTTTTCCCTTCCCAGTGTAACAACCAAACACACACACAAAAAAAGCAAAACTAAAGCCAACCCAAACCAACACCCACAGAAAAAATGTGGGACCAATATCAGAGCAGATTGCTTTCCTTGTAGCTTTAATGAATGCCATACCTGAAAGGAAAGGCAGCAAAAGTAGACGTTCCATCTTAAGAGTGCACCCAAGATTAATGACACTCTTTAAAGTCTGTCTTCTTCATGGTGGTGCTACATGTACACCCAAGTGGAAGTGTTACCAGTTTCACCTTGTCACAAACCCTTGATCTTGAAGGCACATTTGACTCACCTGCCTAGAAGGCACTTAACAGCACATGAACAACAAGAAAGCCTTTGTGGTTCCAGACAGCTCCAGGGAAGAACAGTGTGCAACTGAGGTATGTGATTATTGATGGCACACTGAGATACTATGGCCTGCTGTCTCCCAGTGTATTTACTGTGGCTTGCTCTTCCTCCAGCCCTGCACTCAAGTTCCAGATTACACATGGTACGTGAGAGCTTAAGTGGGAGGAAAGATGGCTGAGGTCCAGTTAGAGAAAGTCACAGAGCTGTGCAAGTTGTATGTGCCGTGCTGTGGGAAGCAAAACAGATCACTTCCCCTTCCAACTTTCCATCTGTGGCTGTCTCCTCACCTCCAGGATAAACTTCACTCTGCTCTGAAACACTTCTCACCACAGAAGGAATTGCCACTGCAGAGGACTGTTGGGGTTGAGGTCTGTGAGCCTCCCTTGAAGGCAGAGCAGTTCAGATGTGGGCACAGAGCGGTACCACTGAAGCATCTCTTCTGCACATGATTCAGCCAGATATCCTCTGTGAGAAGTCTCAGGAAGCTGCAGCTTGCCAGGAGCCCAGCACCCCCTTGCACCTTCAGAATGACTCAAATCTAAGCTCTTTCTTTTTCCTACATAAGACATTTGAGAAAGCACTAACTGATCGTCGAATCATGCCAAGATTGCTGATCCACGCAAGAGAATTCAGTCTGATAAATTCCTTTTATGCCATCTGTGCAAGTGTGTATTTTTCAGCCATCAGCAATAGCCGAGACTGAACCACACCACAGTCACAGCATGGCACATACCTGTCTGAGTAGAAAGTGAATAAGGTCACTGAAGTTCTGGGCACCATTCAAGAGGCTGGATGCCTCTTTTTGTGCTATGTGCTTGTCTCTCAACTCAACTGTGACAGTTCAACACACTCAAGGCACTATTTAAATCAGTAAGCTCTCAGCTTCTTCTCCCAGTGCTCTTACACCAAAAGGGCAGGCAATGCCTTTGGGTAGCTACAGTGCCCCTCCTGAAACTCCCACCAAAACCCTGAAATCCCAGCACATATGCATTACAGCCATCACAAGGGCTGCTGTCATTTGAACAGTACTGATCCAGGGTGATGTGTTGGGCTTGGAACACTCCAGGTGCCAACAGAAGTTAAAAGGTCTATCAGTGTGATAGCAGGGTGGTCTGGGGGGTGCCAGGCACTAATTTCAGGCTACAAAAGTTCACTAACAACTGTTCAAAATGAGGAACAGACTCTATTTTTAAGGCCTCTGGTTTCAACAGCAAATCCTTAAAATATCACCAAATACTAAAGAACACTGTCAAGATCATTCACAGCTTGTCAGATCGTGGCTGAGCTGTATTTCTGGTGCTCCTTGCACAGGAGCTCGCAGGAGACAGTGACTGAGTTATTGCTAGTACAGTGGCTAAAGAATATCAAAGGACACAAGGACACAAAGAACCATGTCATACTCTCTCCCTATAGGGCTGATTTGGATATTGACTGACATTCAGATCTCCCTGGCTGAGCGCTTCCTTGATCAGACCAAAGATACCACAGCAACTTGTTTGCTTATTCAACAGGCCCTACCACCACACAGCATCCTACACAGAAGTGCATTTGCAAAAGCAAACACAGCTGTTGCTTTTCTCAGTAGCCACCTTGTACGGAGGTGGTCAATATGGAATCTGAACAAAACAGCTGCAACCACGCAGAAACTCTTCTTCCTCTCCTGGGGAAACTTGCTCCAAGACTAGGTTGACTTGCTCTAAAAAGACACTGACAACATGAAACAGCTTCTAAGGGAGAATGTTAGCCTGATCAGTTTGAAAGAATGATAGAACATCCCAAGCTGGAAAGGACCCATAGGGAACATCGAGTCCAACTCCCGGCTCTATACAGTAACAGCCAAAAAGTTCTGATTCTGTACTGCATATGGAAGCAAATCATTTGATCATTTTCTTCCCAAATTGCAGACCGAATACAGGCTTTTCAGCTTTGAAAGCAAGCACATCTGCTAAAAAGTCCAGCTAGCTGATCTTTCCTTGGGTTTGGCACACTTACCAAATTTCTGAAAAATACTGTTGAATCAATCAGCCTTTTGGAGCTTAATGCTGGTAAGTCCTTTGGTCTCTGCACCAGCCAAACTGCTGGAAATAGGCTGGCATTTTGTGATTTAACATGGCTTGATTACCTTATTTTTATTTCTTTATAAGCTCTGCTACAGTAGGATTTACTTTACAAACACCTTTGGATTTCTGACGCTGCATAACATCTGGATTTACTTATGTCGGATCACAGAACTGGTTCACAATGTTTGAGAGACCCATGAGCTTCCAAACCTCGGACCGTGACTTGGCGAAACCCACCAGGGTGATGCTGGGTCCCACCATGGGTGGGGATGGCCACCATCTCCCAGGGATTGATTAATAAGAGAGGTTCGTGCACACAAAGAAGCAAACAAAAAGGGTCTCGGAGGAGAGTGCTATTACCTGACATGGAAATGTCCCTGTTGGGCTTCTGCTTCTCCCCAGCCACAGCACAAAACCAAGAAATCCAGGAGGCTGTGCTGACAGGCACAGATCAGACCACATTTGAAGCCCATGGAAAGGGCTGCTTTTAATCTTTTCTTGAGATGACCACATTTAAAGTATCTACTCTACTTCAAATCTGCATTTGATAACAATGGCCACTTTGTGTTGTTGACACAGCTGTGGTTTCTGGCAAGGGCGGATGCAATTGCTCGAGTTGCTCAGATCCACAACAGGCTTTTGAGGAGATCTGGAAAAAGGATGCCTTGATTTGAAGCCCGTGTACATTTTCCAATTTACAAAGTCCTATGAATCTAACACATCTCCCTCGGGGCACCAAAAGCCGCCCAGCTCCATGCACCTTGGAACATCGGCCTACTTTTGTTTGGAAGACGCCCTTCGAAATGCTGCCCTTTGATGCCCCAAGCATGAGTGCAAATGAAGGCAGGCATGGCTACAGAGATCAGTTTTAAACACGGTTTTAACACAGTCACTCTTCCTGGGTTGCAAGCGAATGTATACTCCAGTCTCCATAGCAACAGAGAAAAAAACAACTAATATACCAAATTCTTTCCTTTTCCGCTGCCAAGCGTTGGACTGACAGGTCTTTAAAAAACACTCAACATTCATTCTTAAGATGGAAAAGACAAAGTATTTCACTTGCTGTACACTTGTTAGATGCATTTTTTTGGCTCAGCTTCAAAACATTTCACAGTTCACACAGTATTTGGCAAAAGACCTTTCAGCTCTCTTCCCCAGAGACTGATTTGATAGCAATTAAGAGACACAAATACATTGCACGCATTATTTTCCCCACTGCTCATACCCATACATACCTTACAGCCACGTACAGATAGTTATTGATAGTGCCTACATGAAGAACTGCAAATTACATTTATCAGGCATCTTTCACCATGTCACCTGCACTCGCCCCGCTAATCCATCTCAGCTGGATTACTTCTAGCATTCCAAACCCCTGAGCAGTTCAGAGCAGCTGCTTTTATCGTTGCTTTTTTTTTTTTTTCCTTCCCTTAAGCTATTGCCAAAAAATGTTTCTTTTCTTTCTCCTGAAATTGGCGTTTTCACCCTTCAAGTAAATACGATTTAGTACTCATTGAGTTCAATGTGTTCCTGTCCCAGGAAAAGCACCATTTGGACAGAAGACCTCATATCGACAGAACTGTTAGCATTCAGAACATGGAATTTCCACCAACAAATACAACAGATTGTTGACCTCTCAGTTACGAAAGACTCTCCACTCCTGCGTACTCAAGCCATTGCCTGGATTAAAAACACAACAGTTTACTTCATTTTCAGGGTTGTTTCCTTTGTTTTTTGTTTTTCAAGCCTTTGCAGTCCTTTAGAGTCATTTTCAAGGTTTTCTTCACAACGATAATCAAAGAAAATTCTTGTTTTGTGAAAGGAAAATAAAAATTCTGACCATCCCAAAATTGCTTTATGTTAGGAGCAAGGTCTTCTCAAACACACCACTTACTAAAAGCCTTGCAGACAGCAATCGATATTTGGGCCTACGGTACCCAAGATCTTTAAAATATGACTTTTTTTTCCCCACAGAAGAATGCCGTTTGTGTTGTATTTGGAAACTTCTAGAAAGTATGATCCCAATGCTTTCTCCTGTTCTTTTTTACAGGCCTAGGAAGCTTGATTCATTACTGAAGATCCTGTATGTATTGACAGAAGATAGAGGAAAAAAACAAATCCATAGAAGCGATTGAAAGATATCCCATAACACAGACTGCTCAGAACACCGTGTGCTGTCAGAAAAACATTCAGTACAAAGAGATCTGATGACTGAAAGTTCATTTTAAAGTGATGACTTAAAATGCAAAAAAACACCAAAACATCCAACGCCATGCACCCTACCATACATTCTTAACACCCTGTCCCTCACAGAGATCACAATGTCCTTAATAGCTTTTCCCAGAATGTAAAATTTATCCTTTAGTGAAGGAGAAAAACCTCAGAAAACAAAGCCTGTCATCATAAATTATAACATAAATCATATACACTCTGTGGAAATATACAGTGGATAAATTCTGTTTCAAACGCAAACCTGAATGCTCTGATACCTTACAAGGCTTAAATACCCAGAACACTAAACATCTATGCATACAACATATCGGTGATTATAAAAAACTAAATTTTCCCCTCCCCAGCTCAAGGCGGCTGCCAAAAAACTGCAAATGGGCTGTGCTGCCGTGATGCTCCAGCACCCCTCTCTGCAGCCGTTCTGTCTGAGCTGAGCTGCCATGAGGAGTCCTGGAGCCCTGTAGCATGATTTTTTTCCCTTAGCTTTCCTGCAGAAGGAACCTCCCCATCTTTTGCCCTGGCACTCAGTCCCATGGCTGCAGCCTGTTGGCTGTAAGTTGTGAAAAGAGACAGCTTAGGGGTAGTGTATGTGCCTGAAACCCGAGCTCGCTCCTAAGTGTCATTATTCATCCAAGCAGCTTTTCCTTCCCCAGCCCTGGCGAACTCTCCTGCCTAAATCCTCAAGTGCTTCGAGGGCTGGAGAGCTGCCAGCCACCAGCTGCACAAGATCTTAAAGAAACCTGGGCCGATTTTTCTAAATTAAGAGAGTAAATTTAAAAAAAAAAAAAAAAAAAAAAGCAAATTGAGCACACATAAAAATAGAAGGGGAAAGTCCTCTGTCTCATTTCCCCTTGCTGCATCTTTTACTTTCATCCCTCGCAAGAAAGAAGTCTTAAGGGAAAAAACAATATTAAAATTCAAGCTGAAGTTTAAAAGATTTCAGAAACAAATCTTGTGGCATCGGGGAACAAAGCAGAAGGGACAGCTCTCCCTGCCTGAAGCCTTCTCTCTGGAAATCCAGCACAGCTCAGTGGGGAACACTGCAGAACCGTGGAGCAAGACAGGCTTTGCTTTCTCGGTACCAGTGCTCCACTCTGAAACCATGCAGAGAATAGGGAATTTGTTTTTCCCCGTAGATGGGAAACTGCTCACTTCTTGTAAGCTGCAAAGTAAAATTACAGTGAGCGCCCCACTCCTGGGAATTACAGCCCTACTTACATCAGATATAAGTTGGAAAAGAGCAGAGAAGAAAAAAGAACAGGGCAAAGAGATCAGAGCCTGCAGCCTTCTCAGCCTTCCTTCCTTAGCAGCATTTTGTTGAAAATAATGCAAGAGGGTACCTGAGCTTGTCTGCAATGAAGATCACCCTTCTTTCCAGGAGCAGGGAGGCGAAGACCCTGCTCAGGTGCCGCACGCTGAGGGATGAAAACAAGGACTCAAAATCAACGTGCTCGAGCCTGGAGTCAAGAGGCCGCCGCAGCTCAATGACCTTTTGGAGAGAGAAAGACCACAGGTCAGTCAGCTCTCACCATCCGCTGGTGCTGTGGGAGCAGGACCTTGACAGGTATGTAAGCAGCTAACAAGCATTACTGGCTGTGCTGGCAAACACCACTTGATGTTCAGCCCTCAAACACAAACTTTCCAAAGGCCTCCCACAGATTGTTCTTCCAGATGATGCTCAGGACCATCCAGAGTCCACCTCAATGTGCACAGCGTGGTACCAACCACAAGTATGCCCTACTGGGCTGAGGACAGGGAGCTCTTCATAAGGAGGAAAACCAGTTTGTGTCCAGCTAGGAATGGTTTCCAGGCTTTCTCTCACTCTGGCAGCAGTTGCACAGAGCCTTTACCATTTTCACTCTTACTTTTACAGATGCTTTTTATTTCTGGATGTCTGACCTACTGACTATAAACTTCTATACCATTACAGAAAAGAGTAACCCATAAGCCTTTTCCTTTGTTCACAACTACTTCAATAATTTCTGTCACACCTTGGCCCTTCATACTCTTTGTCTTACAGACAGATATTCCTAAGTTGTTCTTGAAAACCCCCAAAGCCAGATACCTTACAAACCCCATAATAAAATCTCTAATTCTATATAACCCTGACCAACACCAAGCCTCTAGCTGATCTATCTCAGTGGCAAAACACACCCAGTTGCTTGTTGTTCTACCCTCTTTATGCTCTCAGAACAACAGGTCACCTCCCACTCTATAGGAAACTTCTCAGATACTGTTTATTAACACCTGTCCCCCTGTGTTCTTTGTTTTCTGTATAAAGCAAACCATTCTCTGGAGCTTTGTATTTTCTAAACCACTTAGCAATTGGAACTACATTTCTGGGGCTTTCTCCTAGTGTTTACATTTGTTTTGAAAGCAATACTCTAAATAAATCTCCCCTGATGCTGGAGAGTAGGAAAATCACTCTCCTTCATTAATCATTCTTTCACTTTCTTTCACAACACAGGAATCCATCTTGATAACATCATTGTTACTTCTGCTTATTTTATGAGTCCCTACAGCACAAGCTCCTTTTCTGAGGTACTATTGTTCATTCTTACTTGCACATTGTATCAGACTACTGATTTCCTCTTCAGAGCATTTTGCTCCATATTTGTATCCATATTGAATTTCAGACCAAATCTCCCATTAAGCACAGTCGTTTTGAGTTTTAATCCCTAACTCTCCAAAGTGCCTGCACCCCATCTCTGTGCTGTCATCTACCAATTGTACAAATGTGGGCTTATGCCATCAGCAAGATAACTCATGAGCAGTATGGATCCTAGAAACAAAACAGCTGAAATGTTCTCAGGCTGTCAAGCACACAACTGGGAATTTACTCCTCAATTGCAGGTTTTTAACCAGCTATGCATGTGCTCTGCAGTAATTTAATTTAGTCTGCATTATTCTGCTTGGCTGACAAGAATATCAACATGTCCTGCTATGCTGAAGCCTTCCTACGTTTCCTTAAAAAGCATTCCACATTCTCCTATCTAGAGCAGGTACTACAGAGATGAAAACAATGTGAGTTTAACACCACTCTCTTCACAAATCCGAAGTGACTACTTCTCCCTACTTCATGATCCTCTACACACATATAAGCTGAGTATGTATTTTGTTCCTTCGTACTTTAGCAGTCAAAGTTAGGTTGACCCTGTTAGATTTCCATGTATCCTTCTCACTTTTGAATACAGACACGAGGCTTACCCTTCTCTGCTCTACCGGGACTTGCTGTTCTCGGAGCTTGCAAAACAGCTGCTTTTGCAACACAGTAAAAAACACATCACTGCAGTTGTTTTTCACAGAGCCATACCCTGAGCGTCCTCAGCTCCCAATTACTCTAAAATAACTAAGCTGTCTTTAGCTAACTCCCTCCTATTCTGCCCTGCACCACCAACCTTTCATTATTATTAACAGCATTAACTATGTGATTGTAAATAATCTTCCTGGGCCCATCACCACAAGAAAGACATTGGGGCCCTGCAGTGTGTCCAGAGAAGGGCAACGGAGCTGTGAGGAGTGTGGAACACAAGTCTGATGGGGAGTGCCTGAGGGAACTGGGGTTGTTCAGTCTGGAGAAGAGGAAGCTCAGGAGAGACCTCATTGCTCTCTACAGTGACCTGAAAGGAGGTTGTGGTGAGCTGGGGGTCAGCCTCTTCTTCCACATAACAGTGACAGGGTGAGAGGGAACGGCCTCAGTATGCACCAGAGGACGTTCAGGTTGGATATCAGGAAACATTTCTGCTCAGCAAGAGCGATGCTGCAGTGGCACAGGCTGCTCAGAGAAGTGGTGCAGTCACCATCCTGGAGGTGTTCAGGAGCCGTGTGGATGTGGCACTGAGGGACGTGGGCAGTGGGCATGGTGGGGATGGCTGGTGGTTGGACTGGGTCATCTTAGTGGTCTTTTCCAACCTTAATGTATTCCTTCTGAAGAATGAAGCATAAAAAACCACATAGAATACGACAGTATGTCTTCACTTGCCAAACATTAAAGGCTTTCTCATATTAAGAAGGAGAAATGAATCCAGAATTAGCATTCAGTATTTCTCCATTTCTCTTGTCCTTCCACTGTATTCACAGATCCTCTCTTATTTGCCTGTGTTTCAAAGGAAATTAGATTCCTAGTAGTCATGCTCCCACTTGGTTCCTTCCGTTTGCAATAACTTCTGAATTCCCAGCTGGCCAGTTTCCCATTTCAGTGAGCAGGGGTCCCAAAGACAACTAAATTCTGCACGTCTGCAGAAAAATAAGCCGCCTACAGAGGGGAGTTGCATGCATACAGCACAGCATCCCTGATGAGAAAGAGGGGCAGTGCAGAGCACAGCCTGTACACATCCTGCTTTGCAATAGTTTCCCTGTGCATGGCACTTATACACTGACAGGATAGATGGCATGGAAACTGCTTCATGCACACAGAAGAACAACTGTGAGGAAGCAAGTTTCACTCATTTCCCTGTTTGCAGATACCCATCTTTTCTTTTATGTCCTCTGCAGGCCACAACTCATTTTAGCCTTTGTTTATTTCCATTTTGATCCTTGTGTGGTTTACTGTTCTTCACATTAGATTTTAGCGACAAGTATACTTATATTGCTAGATAAACTAGAGCCAGCTGTTTTTGTTTGCTTAAGGAGACTGCTGACACTCTGTACTGGGAATGTTACCCCTTAGACAGGACCTTCATCAACTAGCTCTCTTTCCTGTTGCTCATATTTAGGGCCTAACAGGAAGCATGGCCAAGATCAGATTCAGTTTAGCTACCTCCATCTGCCCACAGTCCTTCAATGCAATCCCTCAGATCTCTAAACTCTTTAAAACCCTTCCCTTAACAACATCACGTTGTGGGAGATACAAAATGTACCCTCATCTCCATGCTGTGAAAATGCTGTTTTCAAAGGCTGTAGCATTGTCCTTGTGTAATTTCAGATACTTTTTACTGGAACTTCCTATTCTGTCCTACACCAATAGTGATTCTGCATTAAGGATCACAGAATGGCTTAGGTCAGAAAGGACCTTAAAGATCATCTAGTTCAGTGCCCCTGCCATGGACAGGGTTGCCAAGGATGCTGGAGCACAAGCTATTGATCAAGAAATTAAGCATATGGGGAGTCTTGAGCAGACCCAAATGTATACACTTTGCAGCATGGAATCTGCCAGTCTGTGCCACTTGGCCTCAGGGCCAATGCCTTGCTTCATTTCACCACCTTGCTGATATATCCACACGTTCAGTTTTACCACAATTTCCTTTTCTATTCTGAAACCATTGGAAAACTCTCCATGTCACCCTCTCCAGTCTGCAGTCTTACTCCTTTGTTTCCTCCCACAAAGCTGCCAGACAATCTGCCATTCAAGAGCATCTCTGGTCCCAACTTTCAGCCGCCATTTGCTGGCCCAACTCTCCTTCCCTTTAGGCTGGTGTTTTTACCTCTGTTCCTGAGCCTGGCAAGAAGTTCTTGACTGTAATTGTCCGGCCCAAAGCTGGGAAAGGTGCCTCCATGACGCTCCTCATAAGAGGCTGCACTAAGGCTGGAGAAATGCCTCGTCTCTTCTCGACCTCATCCAAGATCTGGAATCAAACCAAGAAACCACAAAAAAAACCCAATGTAAAATAGGAAGAAGGCAACAGTGGAATGGAGTGCAGCAGAAATTTACATTATATTCTTAGCCCAACACTGACACAGAGCCTCAACTCAACTAAGGAAGAAGGTAACATGGGATTGAAAGCCTTTTGTCTTCCTCAGCAAGAGAAATCCAACTCCAGCAAGGTCAATGGAAGGCTCACAACGCCCAAACTTCCTATGACCTTCAGAGTCAGGACTCCAGGAAGTTAAGTGCTCATGTTCTGGTAGCTGTGCTGTACAAACAAGGCAACAGCTGACAAATTATTTTTCCTTTAAACTGCATTGAATTTAATTGTATTTAACAGGTTCTGAAATTAGCATGCAGTTGCCTTGCCAACACCATTTTTAGTGTTTCTCCAGCCATCAGCTTCCCTGATTTCCATTCTTTTGGCATGGACGTCATTTTTGGGTCCCTCTTGCCCTACTGCAAAAATTCCCCACTCACCTTAGAAAAGAGATTGAAGCATCCAAGGCGACTCACAATGCAGTAAACTTCTGGGAGGCGCTTCCCTTTCCCACTGGGCTTTCAAGACAAACACAAATACACACACACAGAAAACGAGAAGAAAACATCAGAGTCATAGCTACTTCAGAGACAGAGCACCTGGTCTCTTAGTTCTGCAGCTCACTGACTGGCTCAGAAACCAGCACATTTGACAGAGTGCTGCGGATGACAATATCTTAAGTCTGGCTCTAAACAATGGCAGTCTATAAATTATAAACAGGGGAGAAATGGGCACATCCATGGTATGATCCAGACCTACTTAAGTGATCAACACAAGGTAAGCTGTTCCACAGGGACATCTCAGCCTGCAGGACCAGTACTGTTCTAGACAACTGTTCACTAGCTATCTAAACCTAAGGGAGAGAAACTCTGTCTTCAGTTTAGTGGTAAAAAAAAAAAACAGTCTATGATCATAGTGTTACGCATTGGTGCAAGGAAAAGACAAAAGTACTACGTCTGGAGTGGAGAATGACATTTAGTGAGAGACCTTGGCACTGAGAAGAGCAGAATAGAACGAAGTTGTTCTGCTGCCGCCCTTTCCATACGAAAGAGAAGGGCAGCAGCTTTCTACTTTCCACAACAGGTGACAGTGGTATCAGCTCCAGAGAAGGCTGCATCTGTTCTGCTAGATGAAAAAGAAGAGATAATTACCAGCAGCCTCCTACAGTATCCAAAACGCCTGCTTCCATCTTCCCCGGTCAGGACAAATGAGAATGTCTCACTGCAGAAAGAGAAACCAGAATAAGAAGGTACTCATCACCCACACAGAAACTCTCTGACATAGAGATGAATTCACTCAACCCACAATCTTTTTGCATTTCCAATACGCCCTCTCAGGGCTCTGCCAAACCTTCTACCACAACGGCTCTCACATTTAATTAGCTCAATACATAAATCCATTTCTCATGAGTCAGGATACAAAGTACAGTACTTTTACCTGGCAAACTGATGGATGGGGGCCCAGTCCTTTGCATCAGGAAAGCAAAACTGGGGAATAGCTTTCAACTGATCTTCTGCCTCGCGCATGAATTTGAATGAGCGCTCAAGCTAGTTGAGAACAGAGAGAAAGAATGTTTCCAATTAGTCATGTGGGGATGGAATGACTTCAAATATTTTTCCTGTGACAAATGAAGAGGTGATGACAGAGGCTAAGCTTCTGCCTGGAAGATATTAAAATTTCTGTGATTCTGGCTCACCTAATCTTTAGATATCTTAAAGTAACTCTGTACCCTCAATTCCACCAAGTTCTGTGTCTGCAGCACCTGCTCCTGCTCAACTGTGACTTCAATCTGGGACACGTGTTCCAGCAAGGGACCAGATACATAAAGTCTAGGGAAACTCTGGGTATATCATCTTTACAAACATGCTGTCACACCGGCTCTCTGTTTTTCTTATTTCTCATTCTGTATTTTCAGCTAGACTACTGGCAAAATATGTGCCTTCCCTTTAAGAACAGATCATCTCCCAAGCATCATTCTTCCTTAAAGAAAAAAATAAAATGAGGAGAAAGTAATAGCTACATGAAAGTCATAGCCAAAAGCAGCAAAAGATCTGACTCAGCAGCTCTTTCAACAGCATGTTGAATGTCATGACAATTCTCAAGAGGCTACTGCAGCCCCTCTACCTTCCATGTTACAGTGCCACAGCAGAGGGGTTACTAATTCAACATGTGACCAACAGAAATGCTGTGGTTCTCCAGCTGTGTGGTGCACCATGCACTCTGAGACACGCTACCCAGAGCTTCCTGACAGGCACCACACCTTCAGAGGGAACTGCTGGGTAACCTCAGGGACGTAGGCAGCTCCAGCCTGCTTCTTGTGCAGTGACACCACGACGAAGTACTCAAACAGCTGCCTCTCTTGATACTCAATCAAGTCCCGTTCCAAGGTTTGATACCGCGGCGTTTGCTTCAGGCGAGATTTCACGTGGACAAGGCGCTGGCTGTGAGCTACGACAATGAAGAGTAGAGACTGTCATTTTGTCTAGTGCTTTGCACAGAGCACCAACAGTACTTTGCAGACTTAAAACTGCCTCACTGCATTTATTTTGTTAGCAGCTGAGCAAGAGGAGGGAACCTTGTGGAAGTCCCTATGAATACTGGCAGGGATGGGGACATAATCTTGTTAGTACCATCACATAGAAGATCTCTGGCAGCAGAAGTATTTCACAGACCGTTTTACAGCTGAAGACAACCCAAACTGAGATCTACATAGGAAACAGTGTAACAGTAATACCTGGGCACTCCTCCTCACACTCATGTATGCACTGTCAGATGGCTCAGAAAGCCCTGGAGACATTCAAGGCCAGGCTGGATGTGGCTCTGGGCAGCCTAGTCTGGTGGTTGGTGACCTTGCACATAGCAGGGGGGTTGAAACTAGATGATTTTTAAGGTCCTTTTCAAGCCAGGCCATTCTATGATTCTATGATACGACTCTACAAAAACTGTGGGTAGCAACCTCCACGGTACTTGGATCAGGCTACGGCTATGGCTCCACTGGCTCAGCAATGCTTGGCACTCCCAGGTTTGGTAACATGGGCTGGGCTGCAAGCCAACAGCAAAAACAAGGGAAGTGCAAATGAAAAGGGCTGGCTCATCTCTGCCTGATCTCTCAGGACCGCATTTCTACAAGTTCTCCCAAGACAATGGGAAAACAAGAGAAACAGCCAAGCAAGCCGTAACTGCAACACATCTGAGCTGTGGGACAATAAACATTCCAGCATAGAAAGTAATGAAAAGCTGCCTGCTGAGAAGAGACCAGATGAGATTCCCTAAGACCGTCCCCCTGCTTCATTTTACAGTTGTATCCAAATTAAATCTCCGTGAGTCTCCTTTAGTCCTACTACAAAAGAAAGAAAGAATTAACTACAACCAGAGGCTCCAGCACATTCTCACACATGTGCTTTTTGCTAATGTGGGTGGTAAAGCAACATTTTTTACAGAAACAATGACCATAGGGATACTGCAGAAACCCCACATACACAGCACATCTGCTTGGGAGAGAGTGTATATTCAGTCCAGACTCCTGACCTTTTGTCTGGTAAAGCTGTGCCGCTCATGGACTATTCCAGACAATACAACTCAAAGCAATCTTGAGGTGCCTCTTAAATCAGAGAGTGACACAGTCCCCGGACAGTTACAGCACGGAAAGATGGCTCCGACTCCTTTCTCTCATCAGCTGTTATGTGATTTGCTTTAAGGCTGTAACTCTTCAAAAGCTTTCAGAAATGGTCTCTCTTTTACCAGGGACTTCAAAACAAGCACTGCCACAGCAATGCTGAGTGCTTCTGAAAAGCTCACTTAGGCTCTGCATTGTTTATATTCTGTGCAACCTACTAAAGATACGGGGATTGTACTGCTGTCATCGTGGCAGAGCTTGTCTTTATATGTTTTTCCTTCCCAAGGGTCGGTACTTATGGCTGTGATGTGCAGTCTCACAACCGCTGCCTGATGATTTACTGGGTCTCAGCTGACGTACAGGGACTTACTAAGCAGTGGTAAGTGGCTGGTGTGTTTGGTCTGTTAAGCACAGCCTACAAATTTGAAAAGAAAGGAGTGGTGATCACAGCCAAGTCCAACCCTCTCGGACTGAGGTTTCTGTTCTAACAAACTGAAAGAGGGAAAGGATGAGCTCTCCTAAGCAAAGACACTACAGCTGACATGGAGTGAGAACTGCTGCTTATCCCCCTTTTCAGATTAAGAACTGATCTGTTACCTCAATTAGGTGTGTGTGTAAATCAGGAAACTTTGGATCCTGAACGAAATTCAGTTTTGCATTCCAACTCCATCAGGATTTTTAATTTGCTTCATAAATTCCCAAGAGAATGTAATGCTACCAGCACGTTACAAGGCTAATTATAGTGCAAGAAGATTCAAAAGCATTATGGAGACCAGTACACAATATACAAGCTCTACTGCAGTGAAACAAGGAATGCAGCACTTAACCCCAATGTAGCCGATGCAGAAGAGTTTACTTACAGCAATAAATCACATAGTGCAATTCCACTTTCCTAGCTAGCCAGTCTGGCCAGTGGGTTTTCTCCCTTAATCAATTTGCAGTGGGGCTACTGAACACTCTGTCCCACTGCAATACTGCCTCTGTCAGCTTGTTCACACGTTGATGCCTGTGCACTTAGAAAAACCTCATTTTATTTCCACAGCATATAAACCATCTGCTATGATAGTGCAAAGAGCTTTGAAGCAAATTGGAACAGACATTTATTCTGGACTTCTATAGCCCTTTACTCTTTTGTTTTCTCCTGCAGTTTTCAGATCTTTGTTCTCTTACTGTGTTCTGAGTAGAAAGAAGCTCTTTCTCCAAAGCTGGAACACAGAGGAAAGATCTTGACCTAAGAATGCAGAGGAGAGCTTATCAGAAGGCATTTGTTCTCTTCACACATTTGCCTTACCTTTCAGCTTCTCTTCGGTATCACTGTCTGATTCACTATTTTCATCTGTAACTAGGAAATAAGAAAGGGGAAGACAAAGTAAGTGAAGCCTATTTATAACAGTGCATTTCCTATCACTGACACGAGAAAGCTGGATCTAACAACCTCAGGGGGAAGACAGCACAAATCTCAAGTGCCTCTAACTTTTCAGGGACACACATACACATGCTTAACTCACCGCCTTCAGTATTTTCCCATTCATTCATCTGGGGAACCAAAAAAAAAAGCAACAAAATCCATTTTGCACAGCCATTAGAGTTACATAAAGAATAAAATGCCAGAACAGTCTTTCCATCCATGTTCATATAAGCATGATACAAGGGCAAAACACTGATTAATATGCAGTAGCATGTGGGATAAACGGTAGAAATAAACAAAAAACCCAACAATTGCCAGAATGAATGAGACTCAAGGCCTGTATTGTCCTACAGCCTGTTTGTGTTGGTGCTTCAGAGAAGAGTATAAAAACAAGTGGAAAGACCAGTCTGGGATGCTTCCCTTGAAGTTCACCTAAACACACACACTCATCCACTTTATAAATAGGACAGGATAAGCAGTAACAAGTAATTGTGGGAAAGAAACAAAGTTGTAAGCCACCTTTTATTAGAAATTACAGTGTTAAAAAAAAAAAAAACTGTGCTGGAATGATATAATTTATAGTTTTGCAGAGATTAGATGTTTAAAAGTAATTGCTTTGGAGTACCTGAACAATTGTGGTGAGCTACTGATTGACAGTGAGAGGCTGAAAATCTCAGTCTTGAGATAATGGAGATGGTTCTACGGTTCAGAATCTAGAAACCGTGATTCCCAACTGAGTCTATTTACTTACTGGAATGTTGGAAAAAGCAGAACTGCTTCAACATCCACTATCTTCTATTGCACAGTTCATTAAAGTGACACATTCCCACAAAATATTTTGATCTCAACAAATCAAGACTCTTTGGACAGAAAATCCTTCTCCAAAGCTTATTGCCAGTTTCAGAAATAAATAGCAAAAAGTGGAAACATTTCTGGTATGACCTAGGAGGTTATCACATAAAGCCATGAAAAGAAGCAGAAGAAAACAAAAGAGTGCCTTGTCATTAAAGGCCCCCGGGCAGCAGAACAATCTTTATCTTTCCAAAAGAAGGGGTGGAAGTCCCAGCAAGGACTGGAAGAAGCATTAAAAAAACATCACATGACACATCAAGTCAGCCTAAACTCAATGGCAAGTTCTCAAAAAGTCTTAAATATGTAAGGAGTCAAAGTTCCTTTACCTTTTCCTGAATTGCTCTCTGTAGATTGCGATAATCTCTTGACACGTTTCTTTCCCCTCCGTGCCTCATAAATGGCATTGATTTTCAACACAAGCTGCTCATCAAAAACACAAACAAACAAACAAACAAAAGGTTATTTTCCTCCCCAGGCAAGAAAGAATGTTAGAATTTCAGGAAAAGTGTTTCACTTCCCAGTCCTGGCTGTACTGTAACACTTCACTGGATGCCCCAGAATCAGTGGCTATCAGCATCTGCCTTGCACAGTAACCTACAGAGTAACTCAAAATTCATACGTGCAAATATGGATACAGATCTGGCAACCAGGAAACAAATAGGATAAACAAACATGTCCCTTTTTCCCCAGCATGAAAACTATGGGTTCAGGAAAAAAATCACCACACGTAGACGCTGGTAGTCTCTGCTTGTCCTGCAAAGACTATGACACACAACTTTGTTTTTATAACTGTGCTTTTGGAATATTCAAAAGAAGGCCTGCTGCCAAGCCTCGTTTAGATTGAATACAATTCCTGACAGTTCTGAAACAAAATCAGATTGAAACAGAGTCATGCTGTACGCAAAGACAAACTAGGAGATGTCACTCCAGAAAATGCCCTTCATCACAATCAAATGCCAGATTTTCACGTATCTCATGATTTGGCAAGATGAAAAAATATATTCTTCAAAACTTGCAGAGATGTTTGTACACCTTCCCCTTCAGGCAGAAAAGAAATTAAACACAAGTCAAATCAACTGCAAGGACAATGGCTGTAATGCAGGGGTATCACACTGGAAACTGAAGAAAACTCTTTCATACTTGCATTCCAGCGTGAAGAAACTAGCAAAAGAGAGAAAGACCAAGATTTACCTTGGGAATCTTCCTTCTCCTCTTGCCATTCTGAGGATCTCCCAAGGAGAAGAAGGTGTCATCTGGACTGCTGGGAGTTGAAGGAGGGCTGATTTTGGATGGTGACCCGGTTCCATCACGGCTCAGTTTCCTTATTTCTGGCAGTTTGAAACTCCGCCGCTCTGAGTTTTGTCTAAAAAAAGTGGGCTTGGAAAGCAACTGGAAACAGAAGAGGAGGAATGACTGAACACGGCACGTCATGTACCTTTGCTTCATTGCTAACAATGTCACAGTAGTAAATCCTGTGGGGAGTCCACACCACTCAGTTGCCAGAATTGTCTAACTTCTGAGAATGCTCAGAGGTTCCTGCACACACAAGGAATTCGTCCAGCTGCTAGGCTAGGCCATGACTATCTGGACAGCAATTTAATCATCCCATGTTCATTCCAGAACATAACACAGTCTCAGAACTTGGTCAAGAAACCTTACTCTAGTGTGCAATCCAGAGGCTGGTAAACAGGACAGCCACAAGCGTATGGGCTAAGGAGCAGATGGCCAGGAGGAAGAGAGGAGTAGCGAGGCTAGATGAAAAGCATGGCCAGTGTGGCTGAATATTCTGTCTCTGTCAGGACAGAGAATTAAATATTTCAGAGGATGATGCAAGAAGAGTCCTGATGGACAATTAGGGAAATTGGTTTCCCCCTAAACCCAGCAGCAAGTTCAGTGGGAGCGTAGCAGTAGATATTCCAGTACCATACTGAAGTTTAAAGTCCCTGACCAAAAACAGCACAGAAAAGCAGAAAGCTCAGCTCCAGATAAAGGAGAACAAACTAATTCTCACGAGAAAGAATGCTCAGTAAGAACTCTTTTTTGTCTTCTAATTTCCTAGTGGTTATGGTAAGTTTAAGTCATGCTTTTTTCAGGCATTGTATATATCAAAGGTTACCCCAACATGGAACTGGGAAGTGAAGGTAAGAGGAACCTAAGCTTATTCTCATCAAGTCAGTCCAGCACTATCTGAGGTAGCATAATGGTCTGTCTATTTCAACAAATATACCCAGCAGACTTACTAGCCAGACTGACACATTCATTCAGGCTAGCTCAGGTGTCTCTGAATGGTTTGCAGAACACTCACAAAAAGGCATACCACCCACAGAGAAGTCACACATGAAAATGACTCTTGGAAGAATCTTTGCACTGAGCAATCTCATCCTGCACTGGTGATATAAACCACTACTGAAATCTGTCCAGACTCCATCCTGGGCACGCTCTCCAGTGTGATTCATACTGCAGTTGCAAGCCAGATCATTGCCAAGAGAGCAGCAATACTTCTGCTCTGACTGATGCAAATCACAGCTTTGGGATGTCAAAGCATCATAGTGCAACATAATTACTTCCATTCAGTTCTTCAGTAACTGTCCTGCTGGGAAACATATTTAGGGTGAAAGACATTCCTGAGTAACACTGCAGCACCACTTACACAGTATGGGTGGGAAATAGGTACACAAGCGATTGCAAAGCTGTCTGACAGAAAATAACTTCATTCCAAACACTCATGTACAGACTCATGTTGCTCTAGAACTAACTAGTACAACGAGAATGGATTCATAACTGCAGGACAATTTTCATTTGGAAGCATTAAGTTATCAAGGAAAATTTCAGTTGCTGGTTAAGCTGGTTGGAAAAGAGGAGCACATCCAGAAATGCTGCACTGACTTCTCAAAATGTTGGCTAACAAATAGCCAATAATAGCTGCAACTTGGAGAGCTTGGGAAAAACCTTCAGTCGGGGCTGAAGGGTTATATCCCTACTAGCTGCAATGTACCCAGTTGTTGCCAACATTATTTCTGCCATCAGGCTGCCCCTTCTGTTCCAGGCTTGGACAATCTAAATAGGCAACAGGAAGCACTCAATCCAGCTCAGGACTGGCCTCGATGAGTTCTGAGCATGATGTGCAGACTCATACTTTGCCTCTCCGTTTGGTTTCACTGTCAAGGAGAAAAGTGGCATCTGTCTGTAAGCTGTGCTGCTAGCAGGGACATCCTTTTAGGATGGGCTCCCTAAGCCCAGGACTAGTATTGCATTGGTTACCAGCAACCCATCCCATCAAGCAGAGATCAGAAGTGGCATCCCAAAGGAAAAGTCTGCAGAGGTATCTTGGCATCAGCATGAACAGACTCATACTGTCCACAGACACAGAGCCAAGACAACCACAGGGCTTGATTACCCAAGCACTAAAACACACTGTGTGAAGGAGGGAAGGAGGAGCTTTCCTGTACTAGATTCTTCTCTCATTGTTTAGTATCTGGAACAAATTTAGTACTGAACTTTCGTCCCAGTACAGGTATAAGGCAAAGACACAGCAGATCATTTTCACTCCCATCCCTGCCAATGTAGCCCTTCTGCCAGTAAGGTACAACACTCACTAGAAAATGTATTGGGATTTTTCTATGGATTCAGAGATAATTCCCAAATCCAAACAACCTCATGATATGAACATGCCCATTTCTGGATTCCCATTTTGTATCTGTTGCTCCTGAACTCATTTGTCCTGAGGAAAGCAGAGATCTTAGTTCACTGTCACTCTGAATTCATTAACAATGTGGAGACAGGTTCCCAGAGGTGAGGGGCTGAAGTCACAAGCTGTCACTGCTGTACTCTTTGCATACACAAACTGTTGCTCTTTTCTAGCTGCACAGTTGCAAAATCGCTCAGAGGACAGTGACACAGAAAAAAATTTCTGGGGACACACATTTGTATACAAATCGGATTGAGAAGAGGATTTCTTCCCATCCTTTTATTACATCAGTCTTGGATTGCAGCTGTATAAAATTTCAGTGTAACAACAAATTATTCAGTCCTTTTCAGGCCAATTGCTCCTTAGTGCATGGCAGATGTAAAGTACCAGGGGAAGGAGCCCAGGTGTGAAAAAAAATGAAAGCCAAAAAAACACTTGTGTGAAGGCATGTTGCTTTTACTTTGCTGAAGGGCAACACATCCTTTTCTATTACATCATACTCTTATCAGTGGTAAAGACAAAAAGGCAGCAAATCCTACTATAAAAGTCAGAGGCAAGACTCCACCATTCCACACAGAAACAAGATTTCAGCCAAAGACCTCTGGAGCAAGAGAGGTGGCCACCTGAAACAAAGTACCTTAGTGGGAGTCCCAGGTACTGAAGAAGTGGGGGATGCTGGGAAGGTCAGGACACATTTCTTCCCCAAACAGCGGCTGTTGGTCTCAATGTCTTCATAAGGGTTTTCCTTAGATGGTGGATCTGCAGTAAAAAGCCACAAACAAGAGACTGTAAGTGCAGAAAATCCTTGAGGTCTGCCATAAAAATCTGTTTGGGGATCTGCTGGACTTCTCTCACCTCCCACATCAGACATAAAGACCTGTTCTCAAGCATTCCTGCCATTGCTTCATTCTCTCCACAGCCCCAGAAGTCCAGCTGCTCACTGGACAGTGTCCAAACCCTGACACTGTTGTATTCAGCCATAGGAACATATCACAGAAACTACAGATGGAAAAGATGCAGCAAGTCCTGAAGTTCATTTCCTTCTCTTCAGAGGAGCTGTGAGTTTCTCATGCACAGCGGTCTTATTAAATCATAATTATAGTTCCATCTTTCCAGTCTTCTGCTTAAAATTATTTCTGAATGAAGCTGTCAGCCAAAAGCTAGCGTAAGAGACCCCTTTCCATTTCAACCCCACATTTAGAGAGACCTCTAGTCATCATTTAAGTGGAGCCAGCACTGCTCTTGAGCTGAGTGCCGCAGCATGGATGACTGGCACACAATACAGGCTTTTGAACACATTTGCCATTCATGAATGCCTCAGTTCCCACAGACCCCACTTTAGAGAGAGGAAAGGATTCACCTAATCCAGGCCATCCAAAGCCAGGATGCTCTCTCTAAAAAGAGAGAAAAAGAAAAGGAGGGAATAAAAAGGCCATCTGAAGTAAGATCTGGTCCATTCTTACATGAGAGCCTCTCAAAAACTTAAGCTTGAATGACCACCCAGAGGTGTCCTGTTCTTGAGGTATGTGACCAGTTTGAGTTTTAAGTACCCAAGATTAAATATAATGAACTTCCTACACCCCGATCTTCAGCAGTGTGGAAAACACTAACATAAGCATCTTCAAAGAAAAGTATACCATTCTGAAAAAGCAGGTTGTGGTATCTTCAACTGAGCGTCCTAAAAGAACAATGACAAAGTCTCAGTCCAAGCACCTTCGAGTGCAGGCAACTGGTTATGAGACTTCCCTTTTCACCAGCACCTTTTCATGAATCCCAGCGGACAGCTGGGCAAAGCAACTGCCTTTCTGCTGCATTCATGTAATGCTTGATTGAGAGCTAAGACTGGAGGCCAGAGATACTGCAGGCACCTGGGAGCAAGAGCTGTGGATGGCTGTGGATGGCTCCAGGATCTGTCAATTTGGTGTGCTCTAACCTGACTGCCCGGCCAGGAAGGGAGTGCAACTGAAGTTTTCAGACAAGGACAGAAACCCAAACCTTTTCAACACTGACTTCTGTCTGTTGCTTTGGGATAATTACACTGCAGTGGTGGGCCTGAATTCACCAAGAAGGAAAAGGTAAATCTGTGTGATGCTGGCAAAGTAAGTCCGTGCTAACATTTTTTCTGCATTAATGCTCCGGTCCCTGGAAGTGGTTCCACCTTTTAAATCCAGTGGCACACTTCACAGCTGAGGATGTATTTCAGCAGTCACATATTGGGTGGACTGGAGAAAGAAGAATGAGGTTGTGTTCTGCTGCCAACCTCATCCTCAAACTGCTTGCCAACATATCCAGTTTTACCTCTTTTTGACACACAAACCTTGATATTCATCTGCCCAGTACAGCTTCCAGTATTCCACATAAGCAATGGCAAACAGGTAGAAAGATGCTTATGAAAAGAATCTGTGTGACTTTCTGGAAAGGGCAACAGATCTCCCAGCAGCAGCTGAACCCTGCTGAAAGTCATGCAGATGTCTATGGGATGTGCATGTGTGCTTGCATGCCCCATGGATGCACACAGTTAACAAAGAATCATAGAATCATCTGAGTTGGAAGGGACCTTTAAAGGTCATCGAGTTCAAATGCCCTGCAATAAACAGGAGCACCTACAGCTAGATCAGGGTGCTCAGAGCCCTGTCTAGTCTGACCTTGAGTGTTTCCAAGGATGGGGCATCCACCACCTCTCTGGGCTACCAGCAGTCCCCATTACTCCTCCACTGGTGTGGTTTTCACATGTTGTTTATATTCTGTGGACTTTGCCCACCCGTGGTCTTGTGAAGAACAAAACTGGCTTTTTTGGAGTTGCCCTGTCCATCTCTTTTCCCAAGCTCCCATGGTAAGACCAATCAGGATTGCAGGAACCAATTAAAGATCACTGACTTTGGGCAAAGCCTAAATATGCAGCAATAAAACAAACAAAAACAAAACAAAACAAATCACGCCCCATTAGCTGACAATTGTCTGTAACTTTGTTTTCTTCTAATCTTTGCAACTGAAAAGCAGGAGGGGAAAGGAATTTCAGCCTGGTACTGAAGTTCTCTGCAAGCTTGGGGCACATGGGTGTGCTTGTGTTTGGATGGATGGATTTGCATACACAGCCACCCGGTAATGCTATCCTTGTTATTCCAGCTGACAAGGTGACAGCTACATAGTGATTTCTGAGACCTCCCATCACGCCCTAAAACACACACATGAAAAAAATACCAGCTGTTCAGACATCCCCTGGATCTTTGGCCCTCAAATAGAGGGAAGATAAAGACAAATGGCTGCTTAGCTTCACAAAAGAGCTTTCCATTTGGCATGGCCCTTTCTGCAAACAGTCCCAAAGGAACAGCATTCCTTTCAGAGATCCTTCTAATCAAATACGATGAGATTTTATTAGTATCAAAATAATAATGCCCTGATTGCTCCTGCGAAAGTGCAGCTGCCTCCCCTGCTGAACAGCACAGACCACCTCTGTAGGTAACAGCTGCATGGTCAGTGCTGATGCAGCTACTCTATTCCTACACAGCTAAACTCAGCCAAGAGCCTTACACAACCCAGCCTACAGCTACAAAAACTTATGAAGGCTTTTTCAAGAGGGATTCTATGTTCTGTGTTCAGTGATCTACCATGCTGTTCATCGGTGACAAACTCACAACAAAGCACAAACCAGAGGTGTGAGAGCTCGTCCACGGGGTGCAAAGAAGACAGAGGACAGACACCAGCAAAAACTGGTCCCCACATGCCTCAGGTTCATCTTTGAAGCCAATGAATTCTGAAATATTTGGTACGTTTTTCTTATAACTATGCCATTAAATCGTGTAAACTATGATCTGCGTAAATCTGTTTTGCATGTGGATAACAAACAAACTTCAATCAGCACCACCAACGCGGGGCTGTTGACCACAAGTCCTCTGTGTTATTCAGTGCTCGCAGTCAAATCCCTCCCTGGCCAAAGCTCCTACCCAGTATGTCTTCATAGACGTTCTCCTCTGATAAAGTGCGTGTGAGGGCCAGCTTGGTCTGCGCGTACCAATCCACCCTTCCATTCTCTGATGACGACTGCAGCAAGTCTTCAAACTCGTACGACTTCCTGCACGTTGATGGGAGAGGAAAGGAACAGAGAGTGATGCAGCTTTTACAGCCAAATGAAAGCATTTTGTAATTCACTCACAACACTACACAGAACCTTAGGCCATGACAGGTCCCATTTAGGGCACAGGAGTTTCCACCCTCACCAGTCATAAGGGCCTCCCAAAATCAGGTCTCTCAGCAGTAGAGGATAGCAGCACTCAAGTGTTGGGTGCTAAAAAGGATAAAAACTAACGAGTCCTTCACTGATGAACCTGGAGAGTTTCAGTTTCCTTCCGGCACCCAAAACAGGAATTCTGATGTGACATTTCATGCAGCTGTGTTTTCTATTCTCCTTGCCTCAAAAATGTGCTACAATCACGAGGGTAGAGATAAAAGACAAGAAAGCGTTCCAGGAAAATACATACACAGTAGATTCAGTTAGAAGAGTAAGTTTACTATTAACAGTGAAAATGTTGTGGAAGAGTCTAGAGATTATCATCCCAGGGCTGCTTCCAGATCAGCTGTATTAATTTTACAATCACAGTTTTTGCTAGAAACAAAACAAAACACACAAAAATAACACAACCCCCTCAATCTTGGGCTCGAAGGCTAAGCAACGTAATGCAGTGACCTTAAAGCCCAATCTACCATGACATATCTCTTCACAATTACCCCATGAAGTTATGCCGACTGCTCAAAGTTCTCAGAGATACTGCAGAATCACAGAATCCTTAGAGTTGGAAGGGATTTTAAATGCCATCTAGTCCAACTTCTCTGCAATGAACAGGGACACAACTAGATCAGGTTGCTCAGAGCTCCTCCAGCCTGACCTTGAGTGTCTCCAAGGACAGAGCTTCCACTACCTCTCTAGACAACCTGTTCTAGTGCTTCACAACCCTAATTGTGAAAACTTCTTCCTTAAATGCAATCTAAACCTCCCTTTTTAATTTGAGACCATTTCTCCTTGCCTCAACACAGAAGCTCCTTATAAAGACTCTGTCTCCTTCTTTCCTGTAGCTCCCCTTCAGATACTGAAAGTCCACTCTCCAGTGTCCCTGGAGCCTTCTCTTCTCTCCATGCTGAACTCCAGCTCTCTCAGGCTGTCCTTGTAGGAGAGGTGTTCCATTCCCTGGACCATTTTTGTGGCCTTCCTCTGGATGCACTCCGCAGATCTATGTCTCTCCTATACAGAAGACTCCAAACCTGGACACAGCAATCTCACCAGTGCAGAGAAAAGGGACAGGATCACCTCCCTCACCCTGCTAGCCACACTGCTTTTGATGCAGCCCAGGATATGGCTGGTATTTTTGGGCTGCAAGGGCACGTTGCTGGCTCATGTCCAGCTCGCCTCCCACCGGTATCCCCAAGTCCTTTTTGGCAGGGCTGTGCTCCATCTTTACGTAACTTAGTGCAGATCATGGCAAGCAAGGCTCTCGTTTACTGGGGATTACGTGTGACCAAGGAAGATGCAGCTCTTCCAATGAGATACAGGAAGTGGGGGGGGTACTCCACCATTAAGACCAACACCTTTGTGAAACACAGCCCAATTACCTGTGGTCAGCGTTGTTCTTGTGCTTCCCGCTCCAAAGCCTCCTGCTGACAGCTGATGGAGGAGGAGAGGAGGGGAGAGGAGGGGGAGGAATGGATGGCAGAGGAGGCAAGTTTCTTTTATTCCTAGCTGCTGGCACCCAGTCCTCTTCCCCCTCATGTTTGAAAGTCCGCCGGGGCTTTGGCAGTGGGTTGATGAAAGGTTTCTTCTCTGGCACCCCTGGTTCTGTGTACACATTTTCTGTTGTGCAGTCCTTGGATTTCACATGAGAAGTTCTTACCTCTTCTAGAGTCCCAAAAATTGGCTCGCTGATTTCAGAGTCCAAACGAAGAAGCCTTTTGTTGAGCTCAGTCCCACATATGCTCTCATGGCCCTCTGGAGCAGCGTGTCCTTGTGCTGCCTTCTCCTGCAAGCACTGTGGGGAGTAATAAGTACCAGGCAACTGTGGCTGCAGCTCTGCTGAGCCATCCTTCAAAGCCTGCTCCAGCTTCTTGACCTGACTAAGCACTGAAAGATTCTCCTTCTGGCCCTCCCACTTCCCACCTTTCACTTCTTTGCACTTTCCAAGGCTGGACTGCACTTCCTCATCCTTCTCTGTTTCCCCTTTCCGCTGTGCTCCTTGTCCCATGCCTTTCGGAGTTCCTGCCTTCCGCTCATTCTCTTTGCCTGCCCCTTTGCACTCCAGCTCCCAATTCGTAAGTCTCTTGGTCTCCACTTTCCGAGACGTCACTGCTTCTCCACTTGTCTTCTCAACTACACACGGTATCTTGTGCTCCTCTTTAGTTCCTTGCTCCTCCTCCCGACGAGGAGCAGACTGCATTTCCTTTTTCCCTTCCCACTCTGAAATTTTGTCCTTGATGCTGAAGGACTTATTCCTCAAGCCAATTTTTCCAGGGGTCCGTGTACTCTGAGTACCTCCTATTTGTTTCCTGATGACTCTACTGTTTTCTTTAACGTTCAGATCCACAGATGGGTCACTGATGATCATTTTGGGACTCAGCATGTTCTGCTGAAAGCAGTCTAGCCTTGGATCGAGCATCAAGTTCTCCAAGGCTCCCAGAGGGTTCTTCACCACGCAAGAAACTTGTTCAGCTTCAGGTGTTACACTCAGGGTGACAGAGGCACCTTCAGAACATCTCTCACTTGAAGATCCACACAGAAGTCTTCCTAATTCCTTCACAGCTGCTGTACTGTTTTTATCTGCAAGTTTGATCCTATACACCAAAGACAAAAAGAGAAGAGACATTCACTGCCATTGTTCACCCTTTTAGTCAGTCCATCAGCTCCACAAATTCTACTTACAAATCTGGTAACAGGACAGGATGCTCACACTGAGCCCCTGAGAAACAGACTTGTGGGAGAGAATGCCAAGGAAATGGTCTTAACCAAAACACAATGTTCCTCTCATTATGACTAGTGAAATGAAATCTTTCTCTATGGCAGAAGTAGGTGGCAGATAGTAATTTCTGTACAACAGACATGCTGATACCAATGAGAGGTTCAACAGAATTTTGTAAGTGTTTAGAAGTGCAGCGGTTTTGTACAGCTTCAAGGCATTAAGCAGGTCCACTGCAAATAAATACAAAATTGATCCTTAACAAAAAACAGAAAAATCACTGCTGTTAGAGCAGACACCATGTGGCACAGACAACACTCCCCTAGATCCACCTCAGAGGGTCTGTCTGGATTCATTCAAATATTCCCAAGTGCACATTAAAGTACAAGCCATGCACTTCTATTACTACATTTCTACATCTCTACCATCCCAGGCTACATGTGGGATTGGGCTCCCACACACCCAGGCACGCTCCCTCAGCACAGAGGATGTGATATAGCACCCAAGCACTAGGCTCAGCATTCTCAGAGCAAGGGATTCAACATTTTCATTTGTTTGAGTACAAACCACATCAAAAAGTCCCTAATATCTTTAGTCTGGGGGACCTCCAAGTGCTTTTTTTCTTTTCAATACTGTGTTATTATATCAACACAGTAAAGTTCCAGCTGGACAGACAAATAGTTACTCCAACACAAAATACTTCTGAACCGAAGTACTTTCCAGTGCTTAGCAATGCTTGGGCTTGGAAAGTAATACTAGCACAACACAAGGTAGAGATGCAAGCCCTTATCATGAGTCCCATTTAACCACAGTACTAACACTGAGATTCAACTCTGTAAATTGCTGTCAACCTAAATGTATCAATGCGCCTCTCACAGAGCTTAAGCACTCTGGTAAGAACATCCGCTTGGATACCCTGAGTGCTGGCAGGCTTTGTGCTTTGTCCTGGAGCTAAGCAATGCTGGCAGCCATTGCAGGCTCAGTTGTAGTGCAAATTGAGTCTGGGATGGGTTTCTGAGCAGGAGGACCTGAGCCAGATGCTGTTCTTCCTTAGCCTCGCAGATATTTAACTCGTGGCTGTGTCAGTGACAACTTCATGCTTGGGACAAGAACTGGCACTCTGAACATCACGGATCTTTCCCTGGGAGCAAGGCTTGGCAGTGACACTGTGGCTGGACTGTGCACTAAAAATCAGGGGTGGACACCAGAAAAAGCCTGTTAGGGGTAGTGACAGTAAGGCTTGTCTGAGGAGTCTCCATGATGAAGATTTCAAGTGCAGCTGGGGTATCATCAACACAATGGTTCTGCCCTGGGGCAGAGCTCTTTTAGCATGGTGCCTCTAGGACATTATCACTGACAGGATGCTAAAAACATAATGTGGCAACCTTGAGATGGCAATGAAACCACCTGAGGCATACAGGGGTGTGATCTAACATGTGAATAGAGAAGGGTAGCGTTAAGCTGAAAAAATATTTTCTTCTTTTGGTTTTCTTTCTATTGGGGATAATAAATGAAAGCAAAGCAGCCCAGCACCAAAACCTGGAAAGCTCCCACCTCTCAGCAGACTTGCAGACACTGCTCTCAGACCTGCTGCTCACATCAGCCACCTTGCTAGCTGTCATCATGTCAGCACACAGCTGGGCAGCAGTTCACCTGCAGACAGACACAAGGAAGAGCTGTCATTCTGTGCCCAGCTCTCCCCTCCTGCTGCAAACAAACACATGCACATACATCTCTTCCTGAAGTCCAGGAGAATTAACAGGGGCAAAATATGACAGCTCCCAGAGGACATCCTCAGTTTCACCATCTGCAAAACGGGAAGAAGGGTGACAGCACCACCCCTTAGAAGCCCAGGGAAGAGCTAACAGGTTTTGATAAGAAGAACAATCTTTGATTCAGTATCAAGTACAGTACCATGATTTGAATACGCAGCATGCTTTGTGAATGTTTTTATTATTGCCAAAGTCTCAGAGGATTTAGGCTTTTTCTACTCACAGAACAAGAAAACAAAAATGATTTTAGTAAGAACTGTGCTAAGGCCACATGACGTAAGCTCTTCCAGTTGTCACAACAACCCCTTCAACATTTTATTACCAAGAGACAATGCACTGAAGCACTTAGTTATGTTGCAGTGTGCCCTCCGGTGGGCCGTGACAGGCTGCTGGTCCCCTCTCTACCTCTCAGGGCAGGAAGGGGCTCGCCATCTCAGACATCATGCTTGGAAAATCTGTGGCTTCCCCAGTCTATCCGCTCACCTGCTCTGCCTGATGCTACCCTGCCATGCCCAGCACCCGGCAGTAAGACTGAGCATCTCAGGAAGTTTAGTCAGTTCTTGTAGCTTTTAAAAAAAGCATACCAACAACAACGAAGAACAAAAGAATCCCTCATTTCCACTGCTCGAGTATTTTGGGCAGAGAGAAAGAAAGAAAAAAATCAGTCTTGTTTGTTCCCAGTTTTCTCTCCTCCCTTTATCCCACGCTGGCAGTGTTCCTAAGATGAGGAGTGAACTCTGGGTCAACTCAGTGTGTACACATTCAGGGCAGCTCATGGCTAACCATTTAGCAGACTCTCTTTCCCCAGACAATAAACCCCTTGGCTTCTCCTCCTCATTAGGAACTGGAACAAACACCCATTTCACTTCTAGACACAGAGCGGCCTTGCAAAATAGTCAAGAAAATTTACCAGCCCGAGAAACAAAATCTATTCATGCATCCATTAACTGTTATGCATTGCGAATAATGGAAAACTAATGATCGCCCGTGTCTCTGTCCAAAGGATGACTCACCCAGGCAACCAGAGCAGATTCCTGCAAAGCAGCAACTGAGGCTGCATAGCACTTGGCTTACAGCTTCCTTACAGTGCCCTGGTGCTGCACCACTGGGTCACTGATCAGTATGCCCAGGCACTGCCATTAGCAGTAAGAAACCTCCCAACAGCTGGCAGTGGACATACAGCCCCTCTCCAAGTTTTGCCGCAGAGATGACCTAGTTCCAATCCCCCTGCTGCAGGCAGGATTGCCAGTTGCTACAACAAGCACTAGATCAGGCTGCCCAGGGCCCCATCCAGCCCGGCCTTCAACACCTCCTGAGACTGAGGCCAGGAGTCTCCTAAGCAACGAGGGATCAGATGCTGCAGTATGAACACAACCACTAGGTGTACATATCCAAACACCTTGGAAGATGTGGAAGAAAAAAAAAAAATCAACTCTGGAACAAAAGAGCAGAAATGAGGTACCTCCTGATTAGCTCAAAGGTCAGATAATTAGCATGAGGACACTCCCAAGCCCAAATGAGATGCAGAGCGGATGGGGCTGAGACTTTAGTTAATAAGGCTACCAGAACCAGCTTGCAGACCTGACCCACAGACACCCCCAAAGCCTGACGGGAGGAAACTGGGAGAGCAGTGATGGAAAATCACCTTCGATGGGAAATCAAGGGTAGACCTCTCTCCAGGTTTGGCTCCAATGGCCCCCTGAACTAGCATGGCAGGCCACTGCAAAGGATAAGGGAAGCTCCTCTTTCTCCTGCCTCCCATCTTTCTGCTCAGATTGATCACGCAGGCAGAGCTGAGTTCAGGTTGCATATACCCAAGGAGAACTGACATACACCAAGCAGGTCCCCCTTGATCCACAGCTACTTTCTGCATGAACCACATGCAAACTTTCTGCCAAGCAATCCAAAAGCACAGACCCACAGCAGCAACAGCCCAGAGCCATGTGTCTGGCATGTAGATCCCGCAGCAGCCAGGCCATAGAAGGGGAGAGAAGATGCCAAGATCCATTTGGAGAGTTCCACCACTGCAATTAGTTTGGTAATCCTCATTGTTTGGGGGAACAAAGCCATCATCAGATAGCGTCTCAAAATTAAACCGGGGAAGGAAGGGCAGGGGAGGAAGGAGGGAGCTCCCAAACCTGCTGGCGGGCTCTGGGAAGGATGTGAAGCTCCCAGCAGAAGCTTCTCCGCACAGCCGGCCTCATGTTTCCCATGGCCATGTGATAGGGCTTCCTGCCACTGAGTAGAGCAAGACCTACCCCGACCTCTCTCTTCCAAACAGAGTTCCTGCCTGCTTTGTGTTTGCAAAGAGGCGTTTGTTTACTGATCTATCATTGGCATGCAGGAAGCAGCCTTGAAATGAGCTGTAATCATCTGTCTCCAGCAAGAGCTGTTAGGCTTTCTGCTAATTTAAGTTTTCCTCCCCCCCCTCTGCCTCCCAGATGCCTTCTTCCCCACTTCCAATCAAAAGGCAGTAAGGAGTGTGCTCATCTGGTGCAGAGCACTGGACACCATAATTCCAAAGCAATTGGGGAAGAAAAGGAAGCACTGACAGCGGACATGTTCCTACCCTCAAAGGGCAGAGGGGTCTTCCACTGGGATATGAGCTAAACTTCCTAGGAAGCACCCAATACCCTGCAGTTTGCCTCACCAGAAATGTATGCAGCCTGCACGTGGGTTACACACGTGGTCTTGTCTCCAATAAGGTCAGGCAATGGTCATGGTGAGCTTTCTAGGCCTCCCTATTTTGCTATTACCTTTATAGGGAAAGAAACAAGCGTACTTCAGCAGGGCTTGTGGTTTGGGGATGGGTATCACCCTTGCAATATGCTGCAGGCCACGTCTCAAGACCTCCTTTGCTCCAATTATACCACACCTCACACAGAAACAGGATCCGAGCCTGTAGCTGGGATCGCAGCCACCACGGTGGTGCATGCAAACAATGAGGCTTCACATCCCCACAAGCGACCCGCAGCTGTCAAACGCTCATCCAAGAGGAATAAAGCCATGCTGCGTTTAAAGCCCACGCACATTTTCTTCCCCTTGGTGCTCACTGAAATATCCTCTCCAGTTACTTTTGCGACTTCTGTGTTCAAGCCAGTGAGCTGCAGCAGCCAGACACAGACTGCAAGCAACACTCCCAACCCAGCGCTCTGCAGAACAAAGGATGCAACATACATGGAGGAACAATGTGACAACATTATACAGTGTACATATGTAAAGAACAGGAAGGATGCCAAGAAGACAAAACACTAACAGGAAAATCGTGAGTAAGGCTACGCCACAAGTTAAAGCCTTGCACGCTCCCTCCCCCAGCTCTTACTCTGTTTGGAGCCTGTTTCCCTTTGGGGGAAGAGGCAAGCTTGGAAATGCGCTCTTGTGCACGAACGCACACACAGGGCCACTGAGTGTACCCTGAGCATGGTGCCAGCACCAAGCAGCATCTCCAGGCTGTGCGCGGAGCCATGTGAAGTCCCCAGAAGCAGCTCGCCCTATGCAGAGGACTGAAGGCACTAACAGCAGGATTGTTGGTTCATCATACTCACAATAGGATCCTAACTGTGGGTTGCCAGGCTCAAGCCATTTATTTAAAAAAAAAAGAAAAGCAAAAGAGAAAAAGTTGGATAAAGTTATGTAAACATAAACATGAAGGCCAAATGACTGAGAAGTGATATACTCCTACAGTACATTTTAGAGGACATTTCAGAGCTGGATCCCACATAGTTTCCTAGTTTCCTATCCCTCTTGCCTCACTCTGTCCTAACTGTTCCCTTTGATCTATGATAACTTACCACAGTGCTTGCAAGGGAGTCAGGAGAATCCCATGTGTATAAAACTAGCTATTTTCAAAATCCCCAAAGGAATGGTAGTACCACAGCCCCTCTTGTGCAGCACCCCCATGTCAGAGGGCCAGTGCTGCAGTTCAAGGAATGCAGAAGCTGGCAGGGTTGGCATTCAGCCTGTGCACAGAAAAGCAGTGTTATGGTATGTCCTTAATTTTATCATGCAATTCTACTGATTTTCTTCCCTCTCTAAGCCCACAAAACAATCTCCACCTGCTTATACTGTCACTGACCTGGCTCAGTAGATTGCTATGCTGAAAAGAACTGCCCTACTTCTCCTTCATCCTGGACCACTGCTCCTCCTTTGGCTGCCAGCAATGTGGTCTCACCCTTGTCCGTGGCAAAGGATGTGTCTGATTAGATCTCACAGTTGCCACTGACTAAAAGTGCTCCCTCATATTCCTTCCATCACACTCGTCCTGCTTCCTTTGTACAAGCCCTGATGCTTGTAAAGCCCTTGCTGGGCTAGTACAACTCACTGAACTAGCAAAAAATGAAAGGTTCCCTGCTCAGGCAGTGACATCAGTCACTTGTCATGAAAAATCAGACAAGCACTGAAGCACCGTCTGACGTCATGGTGAGCCTTGAGAAGGGCAGGCAAGGAGGTTCTCAGCCACTCTTCCTCATTCCCTGCCAGATAAAGCAAAGAATCCCTGCAGGCACCAGTTCTACCACTGGCTCACCTCTAGAGTGGGCCCCTTCTGTGCCAAGTGAGGCTGCAGATGTGTCCATCCAACACCTGTGGCTAAGCTGGAGTGGCCAAGTGCTGCAGCCTACATGCATGGCAGACACAACATGAACTGCTCAGACAACTGCAAACGTGGCACCTGAGTGCTCAGCTTCACACAAACGGAAACTACGTTCAGAGACTGCAAGAAGTTTCAGCTTCAGGTTTGCTTGTTTTAAAGGCTAACTGAAACAAAACACTGAATTCGGACAGTATGGCATCAGAGTAGAACTGGCATGGAGTTACCAAACCGGTTCAGTGCTCTGGCCCACACAGATCTCTGCCACCTGACACAGTGCAAGAGCCAAGGCAAGAGCTGCTCCAGAAAGACGGCAGGACAGACACTGCTGGGATTGGTATGTATGTATCAGAATCTTCAGGAATCACAGGCTTTGTTCCAGGTTTGGAAGAAAGTAGCTATGGGGGTCATAGGCAGCCTGATCTAGTGGGGGTTGGAACCAGATGATCTTTAAGGTCCCTCACAACCCAAACTATTCCATGATTCTCTGATTCTGCCATTCAGCTCAGCTTGTCTTTCAAAAACCTACTCTGGTCTTCCCCTACTTTAGTTTTCTCATTTTCTCAGCTAGGACCTTGTTCCTCATCATCTTCCTTGTGTACTCAGCATCAGACTCTGCTCCCTAACTGTCCACTTGGACATACATGGTTAAACTCTCTGAGGTCACTACTTGAGTCTCAGTTTCTGCTCATCTTATGCTTATCTCACTATCAGCAGTCTCTTTGCCCTTCTCCGTCCCTCCTTATTCTCATATTTCCCACTGTATATTCATGAGTGCAAAGCAGCACACATTTCTTTAAGAGACGAATGATGGCACCTTTATGCCCAAGTCATTGCCTTTGACTGAGATCAAGGCTTTTTTTCTTCCTTTCTGATCCAGGCTTCAGCTTTCCTGGATACCAGCAAAATAAGTGGTTTCTACCTCTTTTCCATTATAGTGCCAGAGGGATAATTGATGGCACAGAAAAAAACAAATAACTGCCAGTTCTACTCCACCATTTCTGGACTGAGATTTACAGGGAAGTTCTACTAAATCACAGCAAAGTATTTTGTACCTCTGGTTAAGAGGCCAACTTTTGGCTCTGAAATGGAGATGCTATGTATCCATTACCATACGACTCCCAGGCTGGGATTTCATTATAGGATCTCAGTTGCTGCTGCACTGGCACAAGGCTCTGCTCTGAAAGGAAGCAGAGTGAAAAGCAGTGAAAAGAGGGGAGCAAACAGGAGCTGCTGTGGGTAATGTTGGTGGGTCACCCAAGGTCTCAAATGCATCCATAGGCTGTCCTTGTTCTGTAATAAAGCATCCTTCTTCTGTAGTAAAGCAGTGGAACCCCTGACAAACTACTCTCATTTCCTACCCACTGTTTCCGTCCACCACCCCTTTGCTGAAGATTGTAGGCGATGCTCCACAGGGACATCACAGACATCATAAGTGTCACCTGTCTGTCACAGTGAGCTGGAAGGACGGCACTGGAGATCTTTGCTACCAAAAATTAAAAAAAATCTGCTGAACATATAATCATCAGGGCTGGATAACTTAAGCTTCAAGACCACCAAGTCCAATCATCAACACAACCCATTGAGTCCCATCACTAAGCCATGTGCTTCCATCCACATGTGCAAACTGAAATCTTCTTCCCACAGAGCCTTGGAAATTTGAAGATGATAGAGTGGCAACGGATGCATTCCTGATACAAACAGCATCCCTCACCCACAGATAGCACTTCTGTTAATAAGCACAAAATTAATCTTAGCAAAAGAAAGTCCTGATGTATTCTAAATGCAGATAAAGTAGTGTATTTTCTTCCCTAGCTTCACTCTCTAAAACAGCTGAAACATTTTGGTTGCAGGCTTGAAAGCAATTCAGCCAGAGACAAATACTCAGAAGGGAAACAGCAGATTGAAATGATACAATTGACCTAAAGGCAGAAATTGAAAACAGTCCTACAATATGAATTGTGCTCTATTAAAGGTGGGGCTAGTTGCACCCTCTATTATTAAGCTTGTCCCACACTTCCCTTTGTCTTATTTTCCCTTTGTTCCTCCCTTTAAATACATAACAAACAGAAGAAAAGCTCAAAAGGGAATTCAACATCCCTCCAGTTTCCTGCAGACAACCACACCCTCAGCTGGAAACACAGCACTTCCAGAGGTAGCAGTAGGATGGGACAGAACCATGTCTAGCAGGACAGAAACATTCCCTAATTCATAGATTTAAGTAAGCCTCAGATGTATAAATGGTAAATTATGTTATTTCTTCTGGTGACAAGAATGGTTTCTATTGCTGCTTAGAGACATCTTTACTCCTACAGCAGGTTCCCTACACATGGGAAGGAAGAGATTAATCCAGCATTTAGCCCAGGGAGGTGGTGGAGTCACTGTCCCTGGAGATGTTCAAGAAACATGCAGGTGTGGCTCTGAAGGACATGGTTAGGAGGCATGGTGGGGATGGGTTGGCAGTTGGACTATATGATCTCAGTGGTCTTTTCCAACTTATTAATGATTCCATGATTGCCATTCTAGCTCCTAAAATTAATTCTAATTACAATGTGTAGTGGAATGACATGCTCCAAACTCAGCTTTCTGTAACAAAATCATAAACAAACAAACAAAAAAACCCAGATGGAGAAACCAAGACCCTGAGAGATGAAGGCAGGAGTAGAGGATGACTGCTGTGCCAGGTCTTGGCAATACAAATCCACCTCTGTGCACTTCAGATTTCACATAAGAGCATCCATGAAGACGGTGGAATCACTTAGCCCATTTCAAAGTGGGATAATCATAGAATCACACAATTGTCTGAGCTCGAAAGTACCCTTAAAGGCCATCTAGTCCAACTCCCCTACAATGAACAGGGTCACCCATAGCTAGATCAGGATGCTCAGAGCCCCTCCAGCCTGGTCTTCAGGGATAGAGCACCCACATGTCTGGGCAACCTGTGCCAGTGCCTCACTATCTCTATAATTTGTTTTTTCTTATATCCAATCTAAACTTCGTCTTTTACTTCAAAACCATTTCCACTTGCTCTATCACAGCAGACCCTGCTAAACGGTCTGTCCCCTTCCTTCTTACAGCCTCCTTTTAGATACTGAAAGGCCACTATCAGGTCTCCCCAAAGCCTTCCCTTCTCCAGGCTGAACATATTTACTTTTGCTTTACATCCTCACAAAAGAAAATTCAGTTACATTAAGCCAAGGTTGAATAAGACATTAGTGTGAATCCTGTGTTCCTGAAGCAAACGCAAGCTTGCTGATGACATCAGTGCAGCCAGCACTCTATACCTGTTTTCTTTGGCTTTGAAATTACCCACATACAAGACAACCACAGTCAATATGGAATAAATCAACAGAAATACGGGCCAGATTTACATAAGCAAACATGTGCCAGCAGAAGAGCCCATCAGCCACAAGGACAGGCAGGATTCCTAACAGATACGGTAGAAGCATCTCCAACAAAGACCAAACTCTAGTGGCATAGCACATTTCTACCTCTGTAGCCAACTGGTGTAGCTTCTTTCATTCCTTTGATTGGAATGCAACAAATATTACAAATACACCAGTCTTACTATGACAGTAAATCAATTCTAGTGTAAAAAAAAATGGAAAGACTTTAGAGTTATTGTTAAGCTTGTAAGAAACTCAAACGTTTGACAGCTTAGGAAACAACCTGCCCCTAAAATAGAGCATTCAGACCATGAACCACACTGGAACTAATTTTTAGTGCAGTGAGATAACCTCTGATATTTTAGCACAAGCGAGATCCAAAGAGGTCCCTTCAAGGAGCAACTCTGCAAAGAGTTTCCTGGCAGGAAGACAAATTGTCTCACATTGGGAAAGGAAATGAGAGCATTAAAATGAAGACCTCACAATTCTTCCAAAATAAGTTATCATTGGGGAAGATAAACCAAGCCTCAGCAGATCTCTCCTTCGGTGGCCTTCACCCTTCAGGATGCTGACTGCTTCCCTTCCCAAGGAGGGTCCAGCAGAGTTTCCTACAGCGCCCATCACCCTGGCCTTGGATCACCAGCTGTGTGCTCCAGCACACCTCCGAGCTTCCCAAACCCGCGACCTGCCCACAGCTTACCTCTGAGCATCACCCTCCCAGCTCAGAGAGCCGCCCGGGGATCGTCTATTCGTTCTGGAGACCCCACTTCCCCTTGCCTCCCTCCTGCATACCTAAGGCACTGCAAACGCAGATCTGCTTACTGCAGATCCCATTTCTTACTGAGACCTTCCAAGCGCAGTACAGCACACACCACCAAACCACTCAGCCTTCCTTGCAGGGCCCAGGCCAGGTGTAGGGTAAGCTGCCAAAGCTGACCCATCACAAGGAGGAAATCTGTACAGCTTTAAAAAAAAAAAAAAAAAAAAAAAAAAGCAACCCCAAAACAACAACAACAAACCCCCCACCAACCTCTTGCGTTTATTTATTTTTCCAAGAGGAAAGCTGCTCTCTGTGTATGTGTGTGTGTCAGGACAATAGGAAAAAAGACAGTGCAGGGGAACTGCCAGGAAACAGTCAGCCATCTGCCTGCATGGAGAGCAGTTTTTCCTTTTCTTTTGTACCAAAAGGAATGCAGCCCAGAGCCGCCATCCCCATCCGCCTGTGCTAGGGAGGAAATCTGAGCGCCTGTTCCCTGCCAGGGAAAGGAAGCAGGGGGAGTGAGCTGGCCCCAGCCCTGTGCTTACGTGGGTCACTGCGCTCCTGGCCAATAAAAGGGGGAAAAGCCAACCCCAAATCCTGGGGGAGAACAGCTCTTCCTCCTCTGCCCTGCTGCTTTCTGTGTGGCTTGCTGCCCCCATAAGCACTCACTCCTTTCTCACCAATTGCAACAGGAGACACTGCCTAAGCACCTCTGGAAAACCAAGAAGACATCTGTCTGCACCTTCACGCACTGACATACCTTGAGGACTCTTGCACTCAGCCGACACGTCTGTGCAGCTCAGTGCCAAGTTCAGCTGGCAGAGCTTGCTGCCATGGAGATGGCTGAGATAACAGGATATGGTCCTGAAGAAGGCACTCCCAGAAGAATCATTTGTTCAGACAAGTCCAGAGGGCTTCCTCATGCCCCAGCAGCTCAGCAGAGGGAGAGACCGACCCTGTGATGCACCTGAGCTTGTCCAAGTGGGAGCTGGGCCGCTGTCTGCACGTCCCAAACTCTCTCAGACCCAGGTTCTCAGAGCCTGCAACGTATTTCTGAACGCATTACCCCCTGTAATGCAAAGCTTGGTGTAGAACAGGGCATGACATGAAACCACATCCTTGGGTGCTTCTTTCTCATGATGGAAGAGAGACAATGTGCACAGCTGGAAACAAGACAGATCTGACCTCAGAAAAAGTGCTTTTTTTTCACCAGGAGGATCATAAAGTATGGGAACAGCACTGCAGCCTCCATCTCTGCAGTTTTCCAAAGACTCAACATGAGAAACTCACTCTGAACACAGAGCTGAACCCACTTCAGCAAGGTGGCTGGAACAGAGATCTCCTGCAGTCCCTTCCAGCCTGCACTACCAGATGATCATCTGTCATCAGTGACAGCAAAACAAAGAATTCACTCTCATTTTCTTTGGGAAACATCAAACAAATGAGCAAAAAATTGCAAAACTCTCTCCCTTTTAAAACTCTTCCTACTGATCACCTTTCATAGAATCATAGAGAGGCTTGGGTTGGAAGAGACCTCAAGGAACAACAGGCTCCGACCCTCTTGCCACAGGCAGTCAGTTTTTCCAGTGGATTATTTTTTGCCTTTCATCTTCTAAAAACTCTCCAACTGATCAGCAAATGGGCAGTAAAAAACGTCTGCTACAGCAAAACATAAAATGATACTATTTCTAACACGTTCACACTGTTCTTCCTCCGTTGTTCAGCAGTGCCTAATAACTGCAGCAGTTCAGTGAGAGGTATCAGGGAGGCCACCAGGAGGACTGCCTTGGCAAACACTGATGGATGGTGTACATTTTCACTACGGTATCAGAAAAAGAAAATATTTTCTTCCCAAATTTATTCCACTTTCAGAGAGATCAGGGTTTTAAAACTCTAAAAATTAGTGAAAGCATCCTCTTGGTTTCTCAAGAATAGAAAACCTAGAAACAAATGGGCACATATTGTTCACTGCTGTCTTCAAAGGGATGTGCTAAAGGCAGTGTGTATTCTAGAAGACTTTTAATTTCCACTGTTTACTTTCTTTCACGTGCACCAAACTGTTTGATGAGGGAGCACAAGCAGGGAACCCATGCACAACTTCCTCCACAAAGCATTTATCTCATGACTGAAGTGGAGTTTTCTAATAGAATCTTCCAACCCAGAGAAAGTGCATCCAAGTTTTGTATTCCAGGGTAACCGCAAGGGCATACTCCACCCAAGATGCTTCATTGTTGTCCTGGATGAGGCCCCAGTGCTGTTTATTGTGCACAGGAAAAGCACATTTCTTCAGAGCAGCCAGCACTGAACGCATTTCACAAGAGCACAATTTACAGCACCCAAAACAAAATACCAAGTAGGAGTCTTCTGGAGCCAGACCCTTAGCAGAAGCCCCTTGTACAATTCAGTAAATACCATTCTTTTTCACCTGCAGTCATAAACATTTGCTGTTCCAGCCCAATGAGAGGTGAAATCAGCCCTACTCAAGGCACTGATGTGGTCCCAGAATGGTATGGCTTGCACTGCACCCAATCCTCCACATTCACCTTGTTTCTGCTCCTCACCAACATGCACAGGTCCAGAGAAGCCTCAGCAAAGCCCCCTCAGCTCAGCCCCATTAAGCCTCTACTGGGGGGAACAAGTCCTACAGATTTCCCTGCAGCATCAGGAAGTCTATAAACTTTTCCTGCAGGGCAAGAGATGAGGCCTCCCAAAGCAGATAACCAACACTAGGAGCGAGGTGGCCACTCTAGGACAACGCTGTAATGCCCCAGTGATCCACAGCTTCCTCTGTGAAGTCCCCATTTTCCTTGCCCCCCAAAAATACAAGCTTTACAAACTCGGCTCGAAGGGCTCTGCCCAGGAAAGAGGCTCTCCCACAGATCTCCCTCCGGAAGACAGTAAGTTGAACAAACAAACACACCCCGCTAGATTCGATACCCTACTAACTGGCCGCTTAGGGAGGTATCTCTCTCCAGAACCCCCTTCTTTATACAGAGCTGTTGCTTCAGTTACCCATGGCTGAACAAAACAGATCTTTCAATAATGGCCAGATTTACTGAAAAAAGTAAGGCTATGGACATTACTGGCAAACTAAGCCCAAAGTCAATGTTCTAAGGGAAATTCCCCAAACGTTTTCTTCAACTAGAAGAGCTTATGCAAAGCTATACTTGATTTACTTCTTGGCTGGTATAAAAAATGTTTGGCATTCGACTAGGCATTCTTCTTCCCATCTCTTCCACATGTAATTCAAACATTCATACTGGATAGCATTTACTTAATAAAAATCTGCCATCTGCTTCTCTTAGCGGGTTCATTCCATTTGTATTAAAAAGAAAACATGGCAGAAGGGAAATTTCAGCAGTAAAACAGGCTAGCAAGAAATTGTTTTGTTTTTTTTTTAACATGCCTTGCTGAGCAAAGGAAATATTAGAGGTGCACAGTACTTGAGAATACAGTTATCACATCAAACTAAGAAATTACAAATAGATTTGCTGGGTGAATACATTTCTTATGGTTTCAGATCAACTGAAACTGATTTTGAGAAGTTGAATACAAAACAATGTGCCCAGAGAGAGAAAAAGAGATTCAAAGAAGCATCTGGTGCACGCTGAAGGAAGCATACAAAGTTAGGTTCTCTATTTTAAAATGTCATCTCCTAGCAAAACGTAACTAGATTCTGAAGGTTTAAGCTCTCCTTTCAAAATTTGTTTTTCTGGTGACCTCATCCAGATACATCCTGCTGTGCTTCATCAGCCTATCACCAAGTCCTGCTGACACACTGAAGCAACTGCTGAAGAAAAACTTGCATTATACAATCTTTTGCTTAATTCTGCACTCAAGTATTTCATGGGTGATCGTACCAAAATCTCCTCTATTGCAAAATACTGTTCACAAATTAAAAAAGAATGAGTTACGTGTGCAAGAGAAACAGCACAACAGCTGAACTACTTAAGCCCTTCAGCAAAAAAAGAATGGCTTGGTGATGAACTGCTTCCAGCCCCTTTTTGAAAATGCCTTTTTTCTTTCTGTTTTTAAGTAACGTAGTCCAAGAACAGCCCTGACTGCTCCAAAAATTATCTTTACATGGAACCTGAAGTTTATAAAAAACAACCAACAACCTGAGTAGAGGGTCAAACGGAGTGTGAATTAGCAGGACTACGACCGTCAGCACATGTGCACAGTTTGGTACGAAGCACAGAGGGCCAACCACATCCTGGGTTGCATCAAGTGTGACCAGCAGGTCGAAGAGAAAACTGGGAGAGGGTAGATTTAGACTAGATACTAGGAAGAAACTCTTCACTGTGAGGGTGGTGAGACACTGGAACAGGTTGTCCGGAAAGGTTGTGGATACTCCCTCCCTGGAGGCATCCATGGCCAGGCTGGATGGGGCTTTGAGCAATCTGGTCTAGAGAGAGCTGTCCCTGCCTGTAGCAGTGGGTTGGACCAACATCATCTTAAAGGTTCCTTCCAACCCAACCATTCCATGATTCTATGAAGCACAGAAAAGCAGAGATCTGTGCTCCTGTGGTGATAACCCTTTGGAGCTGAAGTGCTTCATGGCTCCTGCAGGGCAAGTCCCTTGTTCAGACAATGCTTCCAGATTCCTTTGGATGAGAAAAATAGTTTCGCCCCAAGCAAGCATTACACAAATGGAACATTAAACAATATATAGACCAGAATATATTATTTAAAAGTAACCTCATCAAATCCTGAATGTTTTACAAAATGTGAGGCTTGTGGAGGCAGCTTTGTTTTTCCTTGAAACATTCCCAAAATTGCCTCTCCCCGTCTAATGGAGAAATTCAGGAATTTAACAGGGGAAACCTTCCTACAAGGAAGGTTTCCTGCTGCATAAACACGAGGACACCAACAAGACAAGCTTAAGCACAGAAAAAGTGGCAGTGTCTTTCACCAACACAAGTACAGGATTGTTTTACGTGAGAGGTGACAACAAGGCAAGATTTTGGAGTCACTCAAAGTAATCTCAGGGGAAAGAGAAATCTGATGAAAAAAAACAAAAACAACAACAACAAAAAAGCCAACTACAGCGTGTGTCGATCTCCCAATAGGGAACTTTTCTCCAAGTTTGACATAGCTGAAAAAGGGCAGCCAGCAAGATCAGGGTTTCTTACATCATCTGGAAAAAGCTCAATGCCTTACACATCTCTTTTCAGTATGCTTGCAGAACTGGGCCACAAATTGCTACACACACAGCCTAACATGTTAGGGCAGGGAAAAACAGATTCTCGGTTACAGCTCGCTGATCCCAAGCTCACTGAATTCATGGAAAAGATCCCACTGACTTCAGTAGACAGTGAACGATATCTCATCTCTGGTTTTGGCCAGATGCTAACTTCCAAAGAGTCCCTAAGAGCTCTGGATGATCCAAGACTCAACTCTTACCTACAAGGAAACACACAGCCTATGCTCACAGCACGTTTAGCAGCAAATTTTGTGTGCGGAATACACATCTATCTTCAGGGGGGCTTAGTGCTTTTAAAGAAAAAGCTCAAATTGTCTGAGAAGTCTTTGGGAATTCCTTCCTTTTTAATTTAGGAAGGTGTTGTGCGGCTGACACTAGCAACAGAACTCGTATTTATGAAGTGCCTCGTGCTGCCCTGAGAAATTTGCTGTTTCCTTCCACGAAAATTGGCGCTCCCTATCATGAGAACATAATCCCTCAGGACAGGAGAAGCAGGCCTCTTCCCTGCTCTCCTCTGCAAACAGATGTGTGCATGTTCCCAGCTCTGTAAGTCACGGCTGCCTTTTGGCAAGGAACGCCAGCAGCTGCACATCTGCAGAGGGGAAGAGCTTTCAGCAGAAAATAGAGGGGGATCTGATCCTCCCCCCGCCCACAAAGCAAGCTCAGCGTTTGTTCCTCTCCAGATGACACCCTGATGGGTTGATTTAATCATTTGCACATGCATGCCTATTCACAGTGCCAGCAAAATACCAGGGCAGTGAAAGCATCTCACCTGAACTGCTCGCAGGACTGTGCCTCGTCAGCAAGAGCTTGGCAAGGAGTCTCACAGGATATGAAGAGGAAAGTGCTGTTCAAGGATATCACCGACATAAAATGATCCAACAGAATACAACTGTCTGTGTGAGACTGTTTGTGATGAGGGAAACACCTAGGCAGGTGTTTAATTATAAGTATATGCTCAAAGCCCACTGTCTTCAATTAGATGTGAGGCTGTGTTACACACAGTCCAGCTCTGACTTCCCACAGAGAAACAATGCACTGGAAGCCAAAGATCTGTGCTGGAAGGATGGAAGCTTGTACACAGACCTACACGTCTGCCTAAATGACTTAACAAATGGGGGGCATCCACAGAATATTTAAATGTGGAAGGATCACAGAAACACTTCACCACATTTATTCCTAAAGGGAAAATTAGTTAAAACCTGGAGTACCCAGCCATTTAAAACAATTCTGGCTATAAACACCAGTAAATCCATGTCCTCTGAAACAGCCTTTCCAGTGGGCTGCCAGTCCCCAGAAGGGATTCTTCTGAGTGCTTCCCCAAGGTTTTCCACCATGCAGTCTTCTACACAGACACCTAAGACAAAACCCGAACCAGATCAGCACCTCAAACACCAAATTGCTCAACAAATCCAATTACACACTGTGATGCCTGATGAGGATAACTGGGGATGGCTGCAAGCATCTGTGCACAGAGCCTATCTTACTACCACCTCCAAACCAGATTGATAGCTCTCTGCTGAAAGGAGTAAGACCCATGAAACAAACCTCCATCAGCATTAGCTGTACTGACTAACAAAGGAGCCCAGACTTGCTTCATTTAAGGATGGCATGGTTAAAAATAGAGTAATGCCCCTCTGACTGCCCATGCAGCAGTATCTGCCTTATTACTGCCAGAGCACAGCCCTAGCCAGAATTCACGGATCCCACTTCAGGCACTGCAGAGCCAAACAACATCTAATGTAGTTGCCCAGATCTTTCCTTTTGCCTTCTACTCTCATCTTCTGTCACACATCCAGGAATGATCTGTGTCCATGCCCAAGCGTCAGCAATGAGTGAAGCACCCAGGGGCTGCTCTCTGTGTAGGTCACTGCCTTTATTTCAACCCCTCTGCTCCTGGGCCCCATTGCCTCTCGCCCCTCCCTGCTCTCTCTCAGCTCACGAGGACAGAGTTTCCATCCTGGCTGTGGGCCAGCATACGTACAGGCAAAGGCAGCGCTCAGGAAAAGCCATCTTCTGCTCCCTTTTGGTGCATGAACACTGCCCGTCCACAGCTCAGGACCTTGCTGCAACACAGAGGGCCCAGGGATCTGCCCTGGTCCCAGGTGAGCCGGTGCACGACCCATGGGATGGCAAACATGGACATATCTCTTCTAACTTGCACCTTCAGTCTTATGACTATAGATACAGGGTGCCTTGACCCAGTTAGCTGGTGAAAGGGTGACAGGTTGGGTTAGATCTTCAGTAGGAATGGCCTAAGAGACTTCTGGTATTATCTTGTTTAACAAAGTGATGGTGACTTTCAGTGCCATACCAACAACAAAGACCTTGAAATGGCCCAGATCCAAAATCAATCATGGCCTCTGCTGAAGTCAACACTGCAAAAGCACAGCCTGAAGCAAAGAACCTGGAGTTCAGTCATGCAGTATGCTGAGCTGACCATGGAAACAGAATGAAGGCAGTCCTATTTGGCCTTCACTAAGAACCGGGCTGAAACCACCAGGAATTACATTCATATTCACACATTTCAGCTTTTCCTTTTATTTCCAGTAGTTGGTAAAGCTGTTTAGAGGTGAAAAAGAAAAAACCTCTAAGTCCGATAAGCATTTTCCACAGTCTTTTCCACAGTACTTCTTAGCAACAATTGAGAGAACCCTGCCCCTTTCCGGTCTTGTCTGAGTAAAACAATGCCCAGATGCAATGTTATTTAAGCCATGCCTTGATAAAACCAGGCTCGTTCATTTACTTTCAGAGCTCAAGTCTAACAAGGAATTTCCTCCTAGCTACATCCCACTCGCTTCTTCCCTGTGGAGTCTTCTCAGCCCTTAAGGAGCTGCCATGCAAGTTAATTAAAAGTCTTATTTCAGCATTTCCTTCGCAGTAGAGGCCTCTTCCAGCCAGCTCTTGGGATCCTGCCAACAGACATATCAGCCAGTAGTACTTAAATCCTTCCACTAAAAAATGCTTCCCTAAAGAGCTTATACCCCAGTTCTGGATGCCTAAGAGAGCTGATCATCAAAATCAAAGAGCTTCTACAAGAGCTTACGAGTGGTTCTTCTCCATTCTCATGGACTTAAGTGCACTAAAGAGGCTTTTCTCCCCTTGGTTTGGCCCCCACTTAGAAAGGAGCAGCTTCAGCACAGGAAATAATGACAGGTGCTAGAAGAGAGAATTAACTGTTTTGGATGAAACATTTACGGAGGACCCAAAGAAAAGAACCCTTACCCGGCACTTCGGAAACGCCCAGCATCCACCCATGCTTAACACTGGCTCTCATTGGAAAACACATGTAGGGCAAGGACTGCATTTGCCTCTGTGTTCCCAGAGCACAGAGCATAACAGAGATTTAATTACAGTCCTGATAAATTGGTTGCTATGGCCAATATCCAGAGTAACTCATCACAAAGCTTCCACTGAGTTTAAGTTTAGATCACCCCTGAACATCACACACACAGCCTTCTAGCTGATATGGTCTTTATCATCTCCTTGTCAAAAAGAAAACTTCTAACATAAAAACACCAGGCATAAGAGAAAGAGAAGCATACTGTAAACGCCTGACAAGGGATCTAAATGCCCTCCTTGTTTTTGGAGAACTAGCATCACGTGGTTCACTCTGCAGACAAAATGTCCTAAGAGATTTCCCAAGGCAGGGAGTTGGGAACACCACAGAAAGTAGCACTTTGGGACACGTAACTTGTGCTTGTCTGCAAGGCGAACTGTGCACAGGCTGATGAGTGGGACAGGGGACATGCCAGTGGCTCGCCCAGGCTCCTGCACACAACCTTCTAGCCCAAAAGCAGAGAGTGGTCCCAGCTGAGCAATAAATCTCTAGCCTGCTTTAAACATCCCGGGTTGCTCCAATGCCCTTTGTTTTCAGTGTTCTCTTCGAACCCACAACGAGGCACTGGGACATCTTGTCGCTGTCCTCTCAATTTCATCCTTACATTTTTCAGCTCCGTCCAAGTCTACCCCAAGGTGGTAAGTAACCAATCCCACATGCCAAAGCAGTTTGGATTACTTAGAAAACAAAAACAACCCAAATCCACAAACACTATGCTGATGACAACAACCCAGAACACAGTGCAAGGGTCGAAGAAACGCATTCCTCCTCTGGCAGGATGCAGTAATGACTCCTTTCTGGCGGTTCAGAAATGGAGCCAGCATGCTTTATAGGACTTTGCTACCACAAATCAAGAAATGGGTTTTGATAAGGTAGCAATCAACAAGCAAAAAAGCTTTTTAATCCACCAGTGCCTTCCCAGCAACATCTGCACAGCCCTAGCAAATGCTCCACAGAGATCCCTCCGCTCCTCTCCACTGCCCCAAATGAGCTCTGTGCAGGAGATGCTTGTTGTTGCCCCTTGGCCAGGGAAAGGATGCCAGCAAACACTTCTGGGTTGGAATAGGGTCTGTACAGTTTGCTGACCTGGCCAGGAAATAAATCATGCCCTACTGAAACACCAGCACATGATGAAACACTCCATGCTCAATGGCTATGACCCGCTCCTGTGGGGCTCATGCACAGCCCAGGGCCCCCCACGGCCTCACTGCTCCCAGACAGCCCCACCTCCGCCAGCAACCACCAGGAGCAGCACCTCTGCACACGGTCCAGCTGCACCTTGTCCTGTGGACATTCCAATCTGCTTCTCACCCCCCAGCCCACAGCAGCAGACGGTCTCTTGCTATACAGTCTGCCTGCCGGCCCCCAGGCTCCATGCCTTCCTCATCAGCAGCGCTGCCCCATACCCAGTGGGAAGGCGCTTCTCTCCTGAGATGTCCTCGTGGATCCCAAGCGGGATAAAGGCACACGGGGTGTGGAAGCTCCTCTCAAATTAGAGAAGCAAGAGAAAGGCGGGCTGTCCGGAGAGTAGAGCGGTACACAAAGCCAAGAGGATGGAGGGAACAGGACATCGCTAATACTACAGAGGGTTTGGCCACTTATCAGAGCAAGTTTCCCCCAAAGCCCAGCGAGCGCCCGTTCCTCACTTCCCCACCCTCGCTAAGATGGTGGAGGGCTTCGGCTCGGCTCTCCGGCTCCTGCCCCTCCTGCCCCGAAGGGGAACCACCGAGGGAAGAAAAGGCATTTCGGGTGACTTAGGGAAAACAACAACAACAACAAACGCGAAACGATCGATCTCCTGCGCGGGCAGCAGCGGCAGCTCGCTCGCACCCCGGGGCCGCCCACCCAGTCCCCTACCTTCCTCGGCGGCGGCGGGGGGCCGTGCCCCGGCATGGCGGCGGTGCCCGGCGCCGTGCTGGCGGCCTGCGGACGCGAGGCTGGAGGCTCCCCGCCCGCCCCGCCATGCAGCGCCGAGCCGCTGCCGCTGCCCCCGCCGCCGGCACCAGCCCCGAGCCCGGCCCCGGCCGCCCGCCCTCCGCCCCGAGCGCCGCCCCGACCCGCCCCCGCCGCGCCAACCGCGACGGGCAGAGAGGGCTGCGAGTTGCAGCGCGTGTTACGGAGTGTCCTGGGTTGGAAGGGACCCCACTGGGATCACACAAGAAGAAAGAAAGGGCCGGCAGATTAAAAGGAAATGGGGCGCACGGGATAGTTTTCTGATTGCGAACAGAAATACCCAAAGGAAAGGAAAGTCTCTACTTGCTACCAGAGTGGCACCAGTTGCTCCCACAGATTCCCATTGCTGGAGGAACCTCTGGCAGCTTTAGAATGCTGATGTGCCCGGCGAGCCAGGGCGTCCTCGGGAATGCCTTCACAGAGCCACAGAATCGCAGGGGTTGGAAAGGACCTCTGGAGTTCATCATAGAATCACAGAATGGCCTGGGTTGAAAAGAACCACAAGGATCATCGAGTTTCAATCCCCCAGCTATGTGCAGGGTCACCAACCAGCAGACCAGGCTGTCCAGAGCCACATCCAGCCTGGCCTTGAATGCCTCCAGGGATGGGGCATCCACAGCCTCCTTGGGGTAGGAGGTTCATCTAGTCCAACCCCCTGCTAAAGCACGTTCCCTACTGCAGGTTCACAGGAGAGCATCCAGATGCATTCTGAATATCTCTGGAGAAGCAGACTCCACCACCTCTCTGGGCAGCCCATCCCAGTGCTCTGTCACCTATTCTATATTTGTAAGCATAAGGAAGATCCCCCCTCAGCCTTCCCCTCTCCAGTTTGAACAGTCCCAGGGCTCTCAGCCATTCATCATAAGGGAGATGCTCCAGGCCCCTCACCATCTTGGCAGTCTCTCTCTGGAAGATCACTGCACATCACTGCAGTCTGGCTCTGTGTGTCGATCCATTCACCTGCACAGGGCTGTAATCAGCTCCCTGCTGGCACACGGGTGTGTTTGCACACAGCTGTGATACTCACTAAAGTGAGGGAAAAAGCTGGTTTGGAAAACATATGCATTTTTCCTACAGGGTTTTAGTTCCGAGGGTACATTAAAAAGGATACAAAGGGATTTCTTCCCTGAGTAGGTGTGCAGTTAGTAACATACATTCCACGCTGGGTTGTGTGCTGGCAACCCTGCTGGCAGCAGGGGTTGGAACTGGGGGGTGTTTAAGATCTCTTTTGACCCAAGTGGGGGGTCAGCCTCTTCTCCCAGGTAACAGCAATAGGATGAAAGGGCCTTAAGTTGCACCAGGGGAGGTTCAGCTTGGATATTAGGAAACATTTCTGCTCAGCAAGAGCGGTGCTGCAGTGGCACAGGCTGCCCAGGGAGGTGGTGCAGTCACCGTCCTGGAGGTGTTCAGGAGCCGTGTGGATGTGGCACTGAGGGACGTGGGCAGTGGGCATGGGGTGATGGGATGGTGGTTGGACTGGGTGATCTCAGTGGTCTTTTCCAACATTATAATTCTACATTTCTGTAATCCACCAGCTCTACAGAATGACCACATCTCAGCAGCACTATTTTTGTTTGGAGTTGCTGAATTTTCTGCTTTCGTTCTCACCCGGGGCCCGGGACCCACGGCGGTGCCCAGCGAACAGCGGGACGCCGCTGGTCAGGGAGCGGCACTTTTCCTCGCGATGCCTCTTTAAGGGGCGGGCCGGCACAGCCCGCCTGCAGCGATCGGTCGGCCCTGCCCGCGATCCCCGCCCCGGCGTCCGTTGGTGGCGGGCTGGCGGGCGATGGTGGCGGGCTGTGCCGCGCGGCTGCTCCCCCTGCCCCGCTTGGGCCGGGCCGCCGGGGTACGGGGGGCGCTGCCCGTGTGGGCGGCAGCGGGGCGCGGCAGGCTACGGGCCGGGCGCTGGGCCGCCGTGGTCTTGGCGGTGCCAGCCGCGGCCGGGCGGCGGGAGGGGCCGGAGCGGTGGCGGGCGGCCGTCCGGCCGGTGTGGGCTGGGGAACTCGGCCCGGAGCGGCCGGCACGGGGGCTGCTGAGGCGGCTGTGCCTGGTCCTAAGGCTGGGCTTGCGGGCCTGCGTGCTGCTACTGCGCTTCGGGCCCCTGCTGCTGCTGTATCCGCTGAGCCGCCTGCGGCCCGGCCTGGCCGTCCTGTGGCTGCGGCTGCTGCGGAGAGCGGCCGAGGCCGCAGGGCCCACCTGCATCAAGCTGGGCCAGTGGGCCAGCACCCGCAGGGACCTCTTCTCCGAGGCCTTCTGCGATGAGTTTTCCAAGCTGCACGTCGAGGTGAGCCCGCACCCCTGGGGTCACACCGATGAGCTCTTGAGGAAGGCCTTCGGCGAGGACTGGAGGAGCATCCTTACGTTTCCCAGCCAAGAGCCGGTGGGCTCAGGCTGCGTGGCACAGGTGTATAAAGCCTATGCCGATCTCACGGCTGTCGCGGCACCCCCGGCCGAGGGGCTGGCACGGAGCTCCGAGTTACAGACTGCCTTTGAGGCGTGGGAGGTGTCGGGCCTCAGCGGCCTCTTCAAGTGGCTGAGAAGGAGGAGGAGCGAGGGGATGTGGGAAGAGAGGAGCGGCTGCTCCCTGAGAGGTCCTGTGAGTGGAACACCCCACGTGGAGCAGATGGCCACGCTGCTCCCGAATGCAAATCCGTCATCAGCCAGACACCTCACGCCTGTAGCTGTTAAAGTAAGTCATGCGTCTTATTGGCAGACCTGTGAATGTAGAGTGCACGGGACAAGACAAGGAAGATTCTGGTTCTGATGGAGAAGAGCTGGCTGGATATGACCAAGTGGAGCAATGCTCACTTCCCTCTGTATACTGTTTTGGTGCTCTGGTTCCAGCCAGCTGCAATCCAGGCAGCAGTGTCCCCAGCTCTTTTCAGCTCCAATACACACCCTCTCTGTGGCACCGTTTGACATGGCACCTGGATACCAGAAACTGCTAGGGCCCCATATATATATTAAAAGAATGAATATAAATTGTTTCACCTTTCAGTAAATGAGACCCATTCTTTCCTCATATGGAGAAATCTGGAACAGACATGTTATTTCCAGCAAAGCTTATTAAAAGAAATTTTACGTTGGAGCTGTTCCAAATACTAGTCTGTACTACATGGCAGGAAAGGGGCAGAAGAACGGAAACAGGGCAAAATGGCATTGGGTGAAACTTCAGGCTCTGGGACAGAAGTTTTCCATTTGAAAATTATGCAGTGTTTCTTCACAGCTTAATTCATGGCAAAATAAGAATTATTTTGAGGACTGTCTTGTGAAGCCTTGTTAGTTCCCAGCTTTATAGGGTAGGTTCTGTTCATTTCAAATACATAATTTTAGCCGATAAAAATGGACTATCATTTTTACAGTGTTCTAGGAGTTGACTTGCCACCATTTCTTCTTGTGCAGGTCCTGCACCCAGGGCTAGTCCACCAAGTTCAGATGGATCTGTTTCTCATGAAGTTGGGTAGCCACATCATTGGACTTCTTCCTGGATTCAAGTGGCTCAGTTTGACAGAGATTGTAGAAGAATTTGAGAAACTTATGCTTCAGCAGGTGTGTGCAATGCCACGTACTGAAATAAAACTGTTTCTTGCTATTGATTGGCTCTTACTCCATCTATGTTATTACTTTTTAAAAGATTAGGTGGAGGTTTGGTTGTTCTTTCATTATGATTTCCTGTAATCAGGCACATAAAGTTACTGTAGGAAAACTTATGTGCTCACAGCATAAGAAAGCAAAGCTACAAAGAAGCTTAACAATTGTTAGGAAACTCAAAATTTGTTCTATAACTTGAAGTGTGTTTTCTAGCAAACTGGAGCAGCAGGTTAGCATAAGTGCAGTCCTTTTTGCAGAATTATGAAGGAAAGATGAACACTGGTGAAAGACCTCTCTAGAGGAAAAGAATCTCTGAACAAGTGCTCACGTGTTTTGCTCTTATCCTACATTTAAGTTTACAATCTGGTTGTGCTGGTCATGTTTCCTAGCCTTGAGGAATACATATTAGCGTAATTAACACCCTTTTAAATGAGGTATTATTCTACATTGTATCATCATCAGACTGGCAGTGTGAGTGAAGTTAAACTTTACAAGTAGCTCTGAAAACATGTCCCAGTTCAGTAAGTGCTGAAATATCCTTGCTGCCAAATTCACAAAGATTTCACTGCAGAGTTAAATGCCTTTATGTTTGTTAAAATGAACCGTTATCTGCTGATTACATTTTTTGTGTTTAGATATTGCAATGTGAAGTCTTTCAGACTCTCAAAATTTGAACTGTTTTCTATTAGTGCAAGAAATTCTCAGCAATCCATGTTGTAAACTGTATTCAGATGTGAAGGAAGGTCATTAGGACTAGTTTAGTGGGACAGAACTCTTGCTGGACTCTGAAAACTTGGGATGAGGAGAGTGTCTCATTGGCCTGTTGTCATTTTTCATTTCTCTTTGAAAGGACAAGAATTATGTCTGGGATATTTCCCACAGCCCAGTGAGGGAAATGAGGCAAGGTTATCTTTCCTCCCACATCTTGAGCTGTGATGGTGGACAGGAGAAGGTTGAGAAGGTTCTGTCCACCCTACCCCTCAGTGGGGCTGGGGGTTCTCATAGTATATTATTTTGTATGTGTTACATTAAATTTCTTTTGCTCCAGCTGCCCATCCATCTGTTAATTGAGGCTAGGGCTGCAGTTCTTCTAGCCTGCCAGCCTGCCTTGCTATTTGGACAGTAATCTTTGGTTCCTTCTCACCCTTGAAAATAAGGCAGTCCTGGTCTTTTCTGAGACGCTATGCCTGTAGTATTTCTCGGGTATTTTTGAGGTGCTGGGTTATGTGCCACTCATTACTCAGTGTGTTACTCTGTTCTCCCATCAGGAAGGCTATAAGCTTCTAAGAAGCATCGCTCTGTTTTATTTTAATTCTGGCTTTCTGACCATGTTTGTAGGTATTGTGTATTGCACTCTACAGACATATCCTAATAAAAGGTCCCAAAGATCTAACTGCATCTAACTCCCAATCTGCTTTTCCTTTTTCTCCTTGGAGATCGACTTGCACTACGAAGCCAGAAATCTGGAGCGCTTCTGTCAAAATTTCCTACATGTCGATTTTGTGAAGTTCCCAACTCCTGTTCGCCCTTTGGTGACAGCAGATGTTCTCGTGGAAACATTTGAGGTAAGAATTGCATCTGGGAGCAGTGGCAGCAGGGAGAAGGCCCTCAGGGGAGTGCTAAAGATGCATCTTTTGAGAAGTAGCAGTCACAGGCAGGAGGGTGCTCTTTTTTGCTTAAAGAGATTGGTGTCCTTCTTCAGTGTCTCTTCTACTCTGTTTGTAAACAGTGCATCCCAGTAGACAGATGGTGGACAGCTCTATATAGAAGTAAACTCTTGGCCTGAAACCAAGCAGACCAGCAGTGTGTGCAGCCACCATGTACTTGCCTGTGCTTTGCAAACCAGCGTAATGCTCCAGCTCTCCTCTGGGGTGGGTCAAAGCACAGAGCTCAGCAGCCCAACACTATCTGATGCTTGCCTGACTTTCCTTGTGAATGTTTGAGTCATGGACCAAAGCTACTCTCAGCCCTAGTTTTTGTGCATGCAATTGTGGCAAGGGTGTCTCTGCCCCAGGCTGTGCTGCACACTTTTTCTAAAGAACAAACCCTTGATGTTCTCATGTTTACCATCTTGTTAGGTACAGTCCCAATGAGCTGGTCCTTTCAAGGTTGTTCTTACTTTCTTTCCTTGTCTCTGCACGTAGGTAAAGGTATGATTGCATGTGGGACTCAGGGTGTATTTGATTCCAGGTCTTTCTTTTTTTTTTTTCCTTCAGGAGAGTGAGCCTATTTCGCACTACCTACACACAGAGGTTGCCACAGAACTGAGGCAGAGACTCGCAAAGATGGGCATGGACATGCTCCTAAAGATGGTAGGCACTTGACAAAGGCTGGAAGTGAAGGTTATTTTCCTGCAGAATCTTTTCTATTGGGGTAATAAGACACTGTGGCTAAGGAGAGAACCTGTTTGCTCCCATATCTTCTCCCCCTGGACTCAAGACACATCTGTGCCTTTTGGAGCCAGCTCGTGGATGTCAGGTATTGTGACAACCCAGGACTTGGGCTGCCAGGTGCACTGTGCAGCTCCTGAACTGACAGAGGGAGGGTCTGTGCTTCACATGCAACGTAAGACATGACCTGAGTAAAGCCTACATACACCACTTCTGCAGGCTTTGACATGGAGCACCTTTAGCTGCAGAAAGGAGATCTGCTTGCACGTGGTAGGGTCCCACTGTGAAATGTGATCAGAGCATTGTTTAGCAAACCCATTGATCCATTTAATGAATATTCACAGATTGCCCAAGTGCTGTAAAGTGCCACATAATTAGTAGATGCCACGTTCTCTGCAGAGGGCTGTGGATGCAAATCACAGGGAAAAGAGAGAAATTATTCAGTTATTCACTCCTATCCCAAAACTGTCTTTTTATAGGGAAGAACTAAATACGAAGTAAAGAAAAAACCTGTCCAGATATAGCTTTGAATTCAGCTTCTGGCTATTTAGTTCTTTCATGGCCAAGACAATAAAAAACGAGCTGGAAGTGCATGCCTAAAATTAATTTGCTTGTGAGAAGCCATGAGAAGGAGCAGGGAAGAGCTGCAAATAACCTCAGTGCTGAGCAAGTGAGCAGTGGATGTCAGGTAAAGCTCAGCTGGTTCTTGCAATATTGTGCTAAGGCAATATTGTGCGTAGGGAGGCTTGCAGTTATAACTTCATATAGCGTGGTAGCCTCATATAGCTTTTACCATTCAGAAGAGCAGTGGTAGAACTGCAGTAGATAGTTTTATGCTAATGTTAGATTTAATTAGCTCTGAAAAGCAGAGAAATTACAGCAGCTTCTGATAAAGATGTATAGAGTCATGAGTATAGGACTGTAAATATGAACCTATTGTTTGTAGTTCCTTAAAACAATGAAATGGACATAAAATTATCAGAGGTTGTTTTTTAAGGTGTGGGCACGTTTGGCTGGAATCAACTGCTCTAAGACTTGCTCATCTTCTAGGTCTTTGTTGACAACTTTGTCCATGCTGACCTGCACCCTGGGAACATCCTGGTGCAAGGCAGAGCCTGCGTCAGCAGCGGCTGCAAAGAGCAGACGGCCATCGTGGATGTGTGTGACACCCTCGTGCTGGAAGTGCAGCCGCCCTTCAGACAGCTCTGCCTGGTGCTGCTGGATGCAGGGATCGTGGCGGAGCTGCAGAGCGCTGACATGCAGAACTTCAGAGCAGTTTTCACAGCTGTGGTGCAGGGCCAGGTGAGGCCTCTGTCGTGGCAGTTGTAGTTGATGTGGTAGTTGAGGTTGGGGAATGGAGACAGCTGGAGAGCCTGGTGGCCAAACTGTAGTTCTCTTTCTGTTTTCCTTTACAGTCCTCCCCAGGGGTGCAGAGCTAGCACCCCTTGCTAGCTTGGAAAGCCTACCAGACAAAGATGCACGCCTAAAGCAGCAGGCTACTGAAATGGAGTGAGTTCAGTTGCCCAGGAGACTGAATGTGTTTGACAGAAAGCAGCCACTGCCCCTCCTTGGTTTAGAGTGCCTCCGGTGCCACTTACGGCCGCTTGGGGGTTGCTCATAGAATCATCTGAGTTTTGTGACACCTCCTGTAGCTGGAAGAAGGCTTCATCAACAGGTTCCACTTGATTGGGCAGCCAGTAGCAGATCCTATCCCCAAGGCTCCCTTTGTTATTGTCCTTGTTCTAACTCTCACCCATACCTTTTGATTTGCTCATGGCTATTCTCCAAGGACAGGTCTCCACACTCTACGCCTTTCTTGATAAAGAGGACAATGCTTCCTCCCTTCCTTCATTACCTGTCTCTACTGAACAACTCGTAGCCATCAATAGCCACACTCCAGTCATGGGAATCATCCCACCAGGTTCCAGTGACAGTAACTACATCATGATTTTCTAGTAGTTTTCCAGCTCCTCCTGTTTGTTTCCCAAGCTGTGTGCATTGGTTTAGAGGCACTTCAGCTGGGCAGCTGGTCTTGTTGCCTTCTTGGAGGATAATTCCTTAATTCCTTTGAAGTATTTCCCTTGAGTTTCCCTGTTGCCTTCTCCTATTGTCTCAGTGGTCCCTGGCTTGTTAAGATTTCAGTTGTTCTGCAGTGGTGCCAGTACATCTCAGGGCAGCAGGTTGAGGGCCCTACTAGCACTGTGTTCCTCTAACCTAGCTATCCTATCCCATGCTTTATTGCAGGTAGGCTCACTATCATCCCCATGCTCCCTTCAAACCTACTTTAACACCCTGCAAATGAGCCCAGCTAGCTTTTCCCCATAAACTGTCTGGCACCTCTGAGAGAGGTGAACCTCAACTGGTTCCTGCAAGCCTGGTGTCATCTGGGCCATCCCACTGTCAAAATACCCCAAGTTTTTGTAGCAGCACAAGCCAGGAAGCCAGGTTTTATGGATTGGATCGCTGCAGTTCTTTCAATGTCCTTACCCAGTACAGGAAGCAGAGGAGATGATCTATGCCCTCAATTCATTTAGCTGATGTCCCAAGGCCCTGAAGTCCCTTTTGATGGCTTTGAACTGTGTGTAGCTACTTCATTGCTCCCCACATGGAAAAGCAGTAGTGCATAATGATCTGTTGGCAGTACCAGGCTAGGGAGTTTCCTGGTGATGTCTGTCCTTTACCTGAGCTCCTGGGAGACCCTCTTCTCTAAGAGGGTCTGCCTGAAATATTGGGCATTCAGTTCCCTGCAGGGAGGAGTCACCTACAACTAATACCTGTCTCTTTTTTGAGGATGTAGCCTTGATACTGGGGGAAGGCAGGCTTTTCTAGTTTTGGTTTTGTTGGCTCCTTTAGTGTAGGTGGGCTGTTATCGTTCACAGACAGGCATTCCACCCCCACAGCCTCATACCTATTGTATGAAGGCACCTGGGGGAGCAGAGTGGGCATGGACTTGCTTCCATTCTCTCTTCTCATTTAAGTTCTTGTCTTCAGGCTGGCAGTGAGGGGATACATGCTGCCACAAATCTTGTGCTTTCTTGTGCAGTAAAACTTTTTTTTTTCCTGCCCTCAAAACACACTTCAACCTATGTATTTCATCTTGCAGCCTTGCTGTGAGGCTGAGCAGATCGTTCACACGCATCTCACACAACTGTTTTCACCTCTGCCACATGGTGCCAGAGAAAGGCTCAGGTACTCTGTGCAGCTGGAAGCCTGGATGGCTGAATGTTTGCCTCGGAGTTCAGCCTGGGTTTTGACATCCTTTTTGATGAGTGCAGATAGTCTGTCTCTGTCAGGTGGATACCATGACTGGGCTCTCTATTCTCAGTAGGTGCTAATCCTGCATTTAGACCATGAAACCACCTACAGACCTTACCTCTGCAGCCTACAGAGTGCTTGCCCTCCCTGCTCACCCTGCCTGTGTGAACTGATGTGCAAACTGCTGCACCATGCCCTGTTTGTCCATCCTGGGCACCGTGTTCCTGGTTGCTTGCGCTCCTTAAGGGCTGCCTTTGTACGTATGGTTGGATTCCACCATCCTTCCTGGCTCTACCTGTGCTGTATCAGAGCTGCCTCTCATTGGGGCACTGCACTTCTGACTGGGATTTTAACTGGGATTTGTCTCACTTATTTGAAATACACTCTCAGATGGGCTAGAGAATCCAGTGCTGATGTGTCCTGTTCATTTTGTGATAAAGCATAATGGCATACTGCTGTTTCTCAGCTCTGGGTTGGATGGCTTACCAGTGGATAGGAGGGACAGGTTTTACCTCAGTTTATTTATCTACAGAGGCATAGCCAGGAGCTGGTGCTAGAACCCAAGCATTCATGCCCGTCCTGTGCTGCCAGACTTCTTAGCCACTAAGCTGAAGCTGTGATCATTTAATTACCCATCCCTTGTGCCTCACGTTGGATGTATTAAACAATATGCAGGTGAAAAAACTTGTACACCAAATCTCATTGCCAAACCTGGGGCCTCTGGCTTTCTTTTTCTCCTTGAAACTTCTGACTGAGAGATGATCTTTGTTATATCTTCCCCTACAAGAAAAACAGAGCAAGGTTCTGCCAGATATTCATTAGAAATTTTGGCCTAATTCTGCTCTTTCTGCACCTGGCTTCTGTTGGTTGCTTGGGTGTCTTGCTGGAATGGGAGAGCGTAGCCCTGGGAGTTCTCCCTGCAAAATGCCTCCTCCAGGAACCTTTGCAGCAGATGTCTTTCAGGTATGATTTCCAGCTCCAGACCAGCTGGTAACAGTGATCTAGTTCCGCTGATTGTTCTTTTCCATTTGTTTCACAGGGGGAGAAAGTGGCAGAACTGATTCTTCACCATGCTCGGGCCAACCAGTGCCAGGATATTGAGCGATTCAAAGCTGAAATGGCAGAACTAGTGACCAAAGTTCGAAGGAACACCATTGCCCTAGGAAAGGCAAGTCCACAAACCATATCCCACCCTCCTGTAGCTGTATTTCAGTGCAGCTTGGCTTTTAAAGTGGTCCAGGTGGAAAGGCCAGCTGTGATCCCATCAGCACCATGCACTACTTGGAGCTTTTAGTGTCTCAGATGAAGTTTAAGTCTCTAAAATCTCTTCCTAATTCCCTCTAAGAATGAAACCATGTGTGTTTAATTCTGTTCTTTAGATCTCTAACATGTTCAGTCCTCTGTGAGGAGTCACTAAACTGTGTGTGATTCTGTGTAAACCTGATGTTACAGCTTGTTTTCTTTTGGTAAAGGCCAGCCTGGCACTTTATAGAATGTAGTACAGAGGTATTGAGGAAATTAATGCTTACCGTGTATTGCTGTAAGGTTTTCAGCCTTACTGGGCTGGCAAATAAACACATAGGTCCACAGGTCAGAGCTGAACTCCTTATACTGGGTAGGGTGGAAAAGATCACATCTTGTTTGCCATCTTCAGCCCAGTAGTCTTGTCCCACCACTAGTAGCAAGGGCTAACAACACTTTGAATCCTACCTGTCATGGATGTGGCTCAGTTGTCTTGAACAGGGGTACTCTGAACAGCCGTTAATTTTTCCTTTTGTATTCCAGCTCCAGGTGGCAAATCTCCTCTCCAGTGTCTTTAAATTACTGATGACACATAAGGTGAGGAGCTGTTACAATCTGCTTTCAACAGCTGGAAGTTCCCTGGGGAGGGAGAAGTACTGGGATTGCAAGGGACTGATGAGGAGGGGGACTGTGACTATGATTTCTTTGTGCCCTGGTGTACCTTCATGCAGTGGTAGCACCTGGCTGGGAACTGTTTGTATACAGGCAGAGCAGGGGGCTGTTTCCTCTCTAGAATCTAGAGCTCTTTTGTGGCCCTTCAAAAGGCGAGCTGCCCCTTACCTAACTGCTTGTGTTCAAGCAGGTTGGATACTGCCATGGTTTAAAGCCCCATTAGCAGTAGTGAGTAATCCTAACCTTCTGCTGCTCTAGTATGGAAGATTACACAGAAACGAGAAATAAATTTTTGCGTTGTCTGAGGGTGCTTCCCCTGAAACTATGTTCTTGTTTTTGTACCTGCTTAAACTCTCCCCTGCTTCTCTCCCACTTTGCCAGAGCTCATACCTGTGTGAAATGAGCTCAGAAGGTCTGCTGTCTCTTGTGCTTCTAGGTGAAGCTCGAGAGCAATTTTGCTTCCATCATCTTTGCCATCATGGTTCTGGAAGGTCTTGGTCGTTCACTGGACCCTGAACTGGACATTCTAGAGGCAGCTAAACCACTGCTCATCAGAACTGCAGCTTCTGTCCTGGAATAGACACTCGTGGCTGCTGCCCTCTCATGGTGCAGGGTTACCTGTGGTGCCTGTGAGCTGACAGGAGGAAGCTGAAGGTGAGAGCAGTTCCACGCGTCATGGAGGAATGCCACGTGGTGGTAACCCTCCATACTCTGCCTGGAACCCTGTCAGCTAAGCAGCAGGCATGGGATCTTCGTGAGGTCTGAAAAGGTCTGTTTCAGAAGCCTTTTCCAGGAAGATTTTGCACAGATGGAGAGTTCTGACTCTTACAATTATGTGGTTCTATGAGCTAATATGCTCTGGTAGTTTTTAACTGACATGTCATGTAGCCTGTGTGTAAAAGATCACTGTGGGCTGATGAGGAAACCAGTCTTAATTGTCTAAAAGTCTTTAATAAGATGTTCAGTGATCAAATTTGTTTTGAAATGAATTGAGTTAAATATTAATTTGCTGGCTGATCTCTCAATATGGTATAAAAAAATGACGTTCTGATGCCACCTAAGCAAGTAATTCAGGCTGAAAAAAGCCAGTAAGCCTTTTTGTCTTTTGTACTTCTACTCTGATTGTAGAATTGCCCTGAGTTCCTGTTCTTGGTCATTTTGGATGATAAAAACAGACCAGTATATTGATTTTTTTTTTTTTTTTTTTAAACTATACTGTACAATCATGTATGTATGGCAGAAAAACTAATTCCATAATAAAAACAACTTTTGGGAATACTTGTACTGGTCTCAGTTTTCGTTGAAGCTTTAAAAAAGGCTTAGGAAGGCTTTCTCCTTGCTGTGCTGTCCTTCCCTGCCTCCCAGCCCTCACCCTATGCAACTCACAGCCTTAACTCATCCATAGAGGTGTGGTTTTTCTCCTTGGGCAGTTTGCAAAACAAGGAGTCCAAATATTTTCCTAAAGGATGGAAAACACTGTGAATGTTTAAATCAAATTTCAGCCAACAAATGAGCTACATCATATAGCTTTTACAGTCCGTTATTTTAATAAAACTCTTAATGTTATTTTATGGCCTTATTTTTATGGTAAGATACGTAGCCTATGAATGATTGGAAATACTGTCATGCTAAATGTATTTCCAGATAGGCTTCATGTGCAATTGCAGCCACACACGGCTCTGTGCAGTTGCCTGTTCTCAGCTGGTTAAGCAATGAAGAGAAAGCACATATGCAGATGATCTGTTTAATGGTGATTATAAAACGATGATTAATGATACATAAATGAAGTCTGAAAAATTAATTTAGAGTTCTGCTCAGTGTATTTCATGCGCTTCCATCATGAAATACTCCATTTCCAAATGTTTGAGGATAAAAAGCAGCAGCAGAGTTTAATGGTAGCTTTCAAACTTTCTGCTTGAGTCTAAGCAGGCTCAGACTCAAAACGAAGTATGTTACTGTCCTAAATAGTGCATGATTTTGAGTAAATAACTCTGTCTATATTAAAAAAAAAAGCAGAGCAAGCAACCTCTGAACTTTACACTGAAGATAATCTCCATGTGCTGCCAGCACCCAGTAGTGTGTGTGCCCTACTGTGTGTCTGTACCCAGCGGGTGCCACGCACAGCACTGCAGCCTGGGCTCAATCCCCATCTGTTATACAGCTCGTAGGCACAACCACCCACATTTGCACCAACAGCAAATATCAGCCAACTTTATCCTGAGGTGAAATAGAGCCTAAACCAAATGGTTTAACAACTTAATTAAAAAAAAAAAAAAACAGAAAGTCAAAACCTATACCTTATATTTAGGTTTATCTTTGTTTCCTGCTGCATTTTTTAAACACATAACCCTCATGCTTATTATGGATCCTGAAGTAACAAATACTCCTTTTAGCTATGAAGACATCAGAATAGTTTGTAACCACCTGGATGCCTTAGCCTTCATTCTGTGGGGGAAAGCAAAGCACATACCCCTCAGTTAGCTCTGCAGGAACACAGTCCAAAACTTAATGCTAAGAAACTGTTGGCCGTGCAACAGATTAAGCAGAATTTCAGAAAAGAACTCGCAAAGGGGACTTCTTAACCTTTTTATTTTTAGAAACTACTATAACTGAAAATGTATTCCTGTAACAGGGATGAATTTTTCTAATACCTGTGCTCTTGGCTGAGTGATATTCCAGAAAGTGCGTTGCGTGTTTCCAAGCTGCAGCACCTCAGTTTCGTATCCACTTTGGCTCTGGGTGCTACATAAAACAAGGTATCTCATGTATTTTATTCCCATTACTTTAGATCTTAGCACACCTTTATGAAAAATAAGAAGTCCCTTCATTGTTGGACGTGGTACAGTTTGCTGGGGCACTCATTCTCGTTTCCTAAATACCCATTTGAATTAAATCATTTCACTGCCCAAAGCTGATGATAATGGCATTCTGTGACACCTGTATTTGACACCTGCATTTTATATGGTGACAACTGTAACTTTCTCATCCCTTTTGTGAATGAAGGCACTGCTACTGATCAGATCACAATCATTAAACTCATCTCTCCTTAATGTTGTGTAACAGCATCTCTCGGTATGCCTTATTTTTTCTGTCCTGGAGAGGGAAAAAGATGGCAGCTTATCCATGGGAGCATCTGACACCACATGCCTCAGTATCAGAAGTGAGCAATGCACTTGAACAGGGGCCAACAGGAGCAAGTTACATCTTGGGCTCCAGGTGGTAACTCTGTTTTACCCTGCAGTGGGAATGGGGAAACTTGTGTAATGCTGCTGGCTATCCTGGTTTCTTACACGATTTGTTCACTCATTTTTCAATTTACCATTTTGTAGCATCCTTCTCACTTATTTGTGGTGTAGCCTATTTATTCTGATCCTGTGCCCTACCTGCATAGATATGCCTATCTTTCTGACATAAGATTTCCAGCTTTTGGAGACAAGCAGACCAAAAAAATGAGATAATAGCAAAATAGAATCCCTTGCCCACCACTGGGTTTGGTGATTCTCCAAAGACAGGTATTTCAGAAAATTAACATTTTTGTCACTATAATGCCTAGAAACTGTGTCTTCTCTCCTACACACACACACACACACACACACTCTAAGTCACTCTTCCTCTAGGGAAGTGACCTACATTTTCTGAAGAATACTGACAGTGGAAGGATCTACACTCACTTGCAGCCCAAGCTGGATGGTTCCAAGCTGCCTTACCAGGTTTTTGGGAGCAGATCTCACATTACTGGATTCCTGCCCTGCCTCCTACAGCAGTTCTGGACCTACAGCAGTTGTTGGACGTAACCCAACTTCATCATATGTATGGACCTCTTTCCTATGGATCTCTGCAAATCAGATGCAGTGGGACACTTGCAAGTGTCAGCTGCAATAATGGAAATAGCAATGGACAATTGATGCTGTATTTCAGCATGTACATTTACGTTGCTGCACTTTTTTTTTTTTTTCCCAATCAACTGGTCTCCAAGTTCTCCTTCCCTGTAGGTCATGTAACACTAAGATTGCAAGGTAAGTCACATGACAGCATCACGTGGCTTTACTTACTATTTAATGTTGTCCTCGACCTTTAAGAAATGTGCTCTCCCGGTCCTGTTCTGGAAGAAACGCAGGAGGGCAAAAAGTGTCCAGAAGTCAGCAGTGGAAGCCTCTCCACGCTTGTATTTAATTCCCCTGCAAGCTGCTATAGCAGGACATAACCTGTATCTGTGTTTTCTACCACTTGAGAGAATCATTCCCAGGGAGCTCCTTCTGACTTTTGTGTTTTTCACTTAGTAAATTGTGTGGCCTGTGCTCTCACTAGAGAAATTCCTTTCTCTGTCATTTGCATCTTGAAAGCAGTTACAACCCGACATCCCTCTGCCAACTTCCAGCTCTTTCGTAGCTCTACTCTGTATTGTCCCATGGCACTGTCATCAGTCCTAGACTACAAAACTAAACAGCACAGATGCTGACTCTGTGGGCTCCTACAAAGCTGGCCCTTTTCAGATGCCTTTAGGGCAGGATGGCAGCACTCTAACTATTAAATACCACCATGGCTTTTGGCTGCAGAGATGAGACTTCAGTGGTGTTGTTGCCTATGCCTAAAACTGAACAACAGTCTGACCAAGATGAGAGCCTATGCCACAGGCAGCTGGACCAGAGCAGTTACTCCAGGAAGAAAGACTGGTAAGGGACAGAGCAGCAAAAACACATGCTGGCTGCAATGGAAGGGAGATACATGATTTCTCCAAGAGTTGTATTTGTCACAACTGCATTCTTGCACCCAAAGTGCAGCACACTCACACACACACTCACACACACTTGTGAACTGATCAAGTGCCTGCTTACCCACTGCAGTTTCCTTACTCTAGTAGTGATGCTCGGAACATCAAAAGATTCTGTTCTCTGAGGTATTGCTGGAGGTCACAGTGTCTTTGTTCTTCTTTTTGCATCTTCTCATGTAAACGATCTCTGTTCTGGAACACTTTCCTTTTGGCAGCCTGGTGATGCTTTTGTTGCCTGTCCTGCTCCTCTAAGTCTTGTGTCAGCACTGCCTGCCGTGACTGCATTCTGTTCCTCAAAAAATCCTACATTAAAAAAAATGACACTTGCAATTGCGCAGCCAGCTTTAAGTCTGAATTTCACCCCCAGTTATCACTGGAATAATGGCATAATTGATTCATTGATTCATTTCTATTTATGAATGACATAGGGGGTCAGCAAGTCTGTGGATGAAATCAAGCTGATTGGTCAGCTGATACTTCAGAGGGATCTGGATGGGCTCAGAAGGTAGGCTGATGTGCACCTCATGAAGTTCAAGTCCAAATACAAGGTGCTGCACTTGTGTCAGGGCAATCCCATAAGTAGAAACTGAAGGCTGAACAGACTGACAGCAGCTCTACAGAGGACTTGGCAACACCGATGGAATAAAAATTGGGCGTGAGCCAGCGCTGCCTGATTGCAGCCTGGGAAGCCAACTGTGTCATGGGCTGCATCAAAAGATGGGTGGCAGCAGGGGGAGGGAGGTGATTGTCCTTATCTACACTGCCCTCGTGAGGCCCAATCTGCAGCACTGCATCCAGGCCTGGGGACAGTGGCACAGGCTGCCCAGGGAAATTGTGGATTCCCCATCTTTAGAAGTAATCAAGGTGGGATTGGATGGTGCTTCGAGCAACCTGATCTAGTAAGAGACGTCTCTGCCATGGCAGGAAGTTGATCTAGATGATTTTTAAAGGTCCTTTCCAACCAAAACCATTCTATGATAATTCTTTGTATGCAGGAAGGCTACTCCCAGCACAGATACAGATTAAATTCCTATCTTTAATCTTTATACACGTTAAAGAAATAATAATTTTCATGTACATATCTCCAAATGGAACAATTATACTGGATATACAGGAGAGAAAGATAAATACTTGGTGCTACTGCTGGAAATACAGTACATGTAAAACTTCCTTGAAATTTCCCTTACCAGCCTTTCTTTTTCTTGTTTAAAGCTCCGCTCATTGAGTTCTGCAAGAAAATTCTCTCTCTGCAGTCGCTGTGCATGTAGGAACTGCAGCCTCTGACTTAACTTTCTGTTATCCTCCTCTGCCAAGAAGGATTCCTTCTTGCTCCTCTCTGACTGAGCAGTTTGCAGCAGCGCCATGTGCAGCAAAGCTCTGTTTTTGTGCTCCAGCTGTTTCTCCAACCCTTGCAAAGTTCTCTGATACAATCGCTGCCTGTTTACAAAACAAAATTTCTCAGAAAATAAAAGCAACTAAAGAAAAAGTGCATAAGATTTTAAGCACACATTCTGGCCAGTAGAGAGAAGTAATCGTGTTCCCCCCCTCCCCCCTTTCTCTGCCTTGGTAGGCCCAATCTGAAGCACCCCCAGCATGAGAAGGACATGGAGCCACTGGAGCAGGTCCAGAGGAGGACCATGAAGATGTTCAGAGGGCTGAAGCACTTCTCTTATGGAGAAAGTTGAAGGAATTGGACTTATTCAGACTGGAGAAGAAGAGGGTCTCAGGAGACCTCATTGCAGCCTTCCAGTACGTGAAGGGAGATTGTAAGCAGGAGTGGACCGATTTTTTTTTAATACAGTCTGATATTGATAGGACAAAGGCATTCCTGAAAGAGGGGAGGGTAAGGTTAGATGGTAGGAAGAAATTTTTACTAAGAGGGTGGTGAAGTGTTGGCACAGCTGCCCAGAGAAACTGCGGTGCCCCATCCCTGGAGGTGCTCAGGGCCAGGCTGGATAGGGCCCTGGGCAGCCTGAACTGCTGGGTGTAGCCCTGCCCATGGCAGGGAATTGGAACTAGATAAGCTTTAAAGTTTTCTCCAACCTCAACTATTCTATGATTTAAATATGCCAGGACTCTTTGTTAAGTTATGAAGGTTAAACCTGTATCCTAAACAGAGGCAGCAAACTCCCCAAATGGGCTGGTGCCTGATGTTATCAGCTAACTGCAGTCACATTCACATGAATGCATGACCTGGTAGGGATGTGCGCTCTTGGCCCTGAAGACCAGGAGTGAAGGAAACAGGCTGTAGGGACCAAACTGTAGGGAAAAGCCAGGCAGCTAGGTAGCTTTATGTATTGCTGGTGGTGCCACAGGAGCAACAAAAGAGATGGAAAGAAATAGGCTGTGGGGGCAAGGACCTGCTAAGTGTAAGGGCAGGGGGTAGAGGAGGCAAAAGGACTCCAGCTCTGAGGATGAGACCAAAGGGAATTTGCCCTCAAGGTAATGCTAAAGGCTACAGCTGGTTTGCACCTACTCACTCATGCACCAATTCATTCCCATTAATGAATCTCCCTGAGCACTCTGCAGGGACTAGCATAACATGCCATGTTCGGAGACTGAATGAGAATGCAAGGAGTGGGCATTGTCAACCATTTGATATTTATTTCCAAAAACAAACCAGTTGGCTGTGGTTTATTACCTCTGGTTGTTCCTGCGCAGCTGACGTCGGACAGCATCTGCCTCTTGCTGCTGCTGCCTCTTCAACTGCCTCTCTTCCTCTTGGTGCCTTCTGTGCTCAATCTTGGCCTTGTTGAGGTCCATCTCTTCCAATCTCTCCTGAGATGCACTGTTACGCACAGATTTCTAAGAAAAAAAAAATGTATCACAGATTCCTTATCAGATATTGTTAGAAAGAGAAATATCTGCCTCCCTCTGAGCAAACACAAATCCTCCTGCAGCTCTAACTCTCTGTTGCCCAAGATTTCTGCCCATAGTCAAGAAGTCTTGCTGTTTTCTTTAGTAGTAGCCACATTTCAGTACTGGGCAATGTTCCTAATTTGAATTTTGAAATACACTGTGCTGTGTGAAGGAACACTCACAAGACTTCTCTTCACAGATAAGTGCAATATTTACTTCTATTATCCTTATAATGCCCTACCTGAGGTAAACAGCAAGGAGACCATCAAAGCTCAAACGTGCTCTAATTTCCATTTCTACATGCAATGCTACAATGTGATGGAAAGTACAGCAATAATAGCAGAGTGGGCAGGGATCTCCAGCAAGATCCCCTTACCTCCACTGCCAACCCTTACATGAGGTCTGGGAAGTGGTAGATCCTGGCTCCAGCCCTTCTCCTCACTCAGGTACATTACATGCACCTGAGCTCCCCTGGGTTGGCCCTGCCTTCCCACCACTGTCTCAAGCCATGACTTAGCAGTTCTGCTACTACACCATGGCTGCTAAAAGCTAAAATAAAGTTTAGACGAAATACTTACTCTCTCAAATGCTTTCTCCCTTCTACTCCCAGCAGCAATTGGCATGTCCCTGCCATTAGCCACTCTTCTGCAAACCAAACATTCTCCAGAAAGAACTGGAGGGAGATATCTCTAATACCATGAGCTGGGAAATGCCACAAGACCTTCAAAATCATGTCCACTGCCTCCCTATTATTACTGTCCCTGCCAGTCTCATTATTATTATAGGAGAGGCTCTCAGAAATGCTGAGCACAAATAGCAGAAGTGCCCAGTTCCTGTACACCACTGAATGGAAACCTTACCCTTCCACTTATGCACAAACATTATTCTACATGTGCATGTTTTTTGTTGCAGCAAAAATCTTTGGGAAAGAGATCAAATGGGAGTATAATCTCACTTGACATAAACAAATCACCCAGTCCTAATAGCTAAAAGCTACTGGATCAAATACTTACTGAAATGCTTCTGTCTTTTAGAAGACTTAGCTTTGTGAATCTCCCAGCTTGTGCACTGGAGGTACTGCGTGGTCTCTGTACATGCAGGGCTGATTCAATGGCCAGGCTGTCTTTCTTTAGTGACTGATGCACTTGGTCAAAGAAGCTCTGTCGCTGGAAAGGACACAAGGCACTGGCTCCTTTGGGAGAAGTGATCCTTTGGGAAGGTTGAACTGGAGCATCTGCCACTCTGAACTCAAAAAGACCTTTTAAATAAATTAAGCAGGGACATAGCAAGTAGGCAGCTTATAAAAAGAAAAAAAATTTTAAAAGTCTTTTCACATGAGATATGTTCAAGCAAGACTTTTATAACAAGTATCAATGTTTTCCTCTGACAAAATGAGATGTTTCTTAGTCTCCACAGAACAGGTCCCAGTGCTCCAAAAAACAAGCTTGCCATTGCAGTCAAGCATGTTTTTTACAGGATCACTTTAATACAAGATAATTGACTACACTTACAGCTACTCAGTTTAAGGGTTTATTTACATGTTACTTTGTGGACAGGCATGAGATTCTTCTGCCAGTGCTCTTAAATAGCCAAAAATGATAAATATGTTGATAGTGCAAAGCCTCAGCTATGAATCCTACTGAGAGACAGGAGAAATCAGCATGTGCACAACATTGCTAGCACAGTTCCCTAGCTTTTGGGTAACTGAGAACATGGGCAGAGTTTGCTTGAATCTTCCTGATAAAGACAGTGCAGATTGAGAGAGCAGTTACTGCATGGAACAATGCAGGAACATCAGCTGGGAGGAAATACACGCTTATGTTTGACTGCATTCTCCTTCCACCAGCACTGCAACTGAGCACTGTAAAAGCTGTAGTACTTGGAAAAAGCTTTAAGCCTTCAGAAACCTTAGTGAAATGCTTGCACTTATCCCAAAAGTAGCTTAAATGAGAACAGTACCAACTCGATTGAAATCACGATCCAAAACCTTTTGAATGATAAGGGAACAACAGAGACATTGCAAAGCAAAAGTTTTCAGCACAAATAAGAAAAGGGGTGTTTCCTGTAGAATGACTGGTGAAATAATTTTGCTACGTCCAGTCATAGCTAACACTACAGATGACTTTTTAAAGCAAGAAATTTTTTTGAATTAATAATATTTGTAGTAAGTGTTACAATAAAAGTTAAGAAAACCCCAAAGCTGCTACTGTAATAGCTTTAAAGGCAAAAAAACATGAAAACCTGCGGTAGGGAACCTGCTTTGGCAGGGGGGTTGGACACGATGATCCCTGGAGGTCCCTTCCAACCCCTACAATTCTGTGATTCTGTGATTCTGTGAAAATCAAACCCAAATCACTCCAACTTCCATCTGGAAATAGTTTCACCCTGAGAAAAAAAAAGCACATCTCAAGCCAAACTACCATTATATCTAGGGTGGCATTGACATTTTCGTTTGACACACTGGGAACTATGGCAGTAGAACACTGTGGCCCTCCACAATGATTCTGTGTGGAAAGCCTTATGCCTGGATAAAATAGCTACAATTTCACTACCATGTTTATGTTTAAAATGAGCCTCTGTTCCAGCATCCTGCTGTCTGCTGCCTGCTTCTTCCTTGTGGACTGACTCCATCAAGCAACTGTCTGTGTTGACAGCAGTATCAACCATTGTAGCATGAGCCATCTCCCTCTGAGGACTCTAGAAATACGAAGAAATGCAATCATAATCTGACCTGATGAGGAATAAGTTAGCTTTGTGAACTTAGAGTGACAGATCTTATGTTGCAACTGAAGTTTGGGAAGAATTAAAACAAGTGGGGTAGAGTTCTTCACTAAAGAAACAAAGAACCCTTAAATAGATTAATTTCTCATCATGTTTCTGTTTTCCCCACATCTTCAAACGACCTAGAAAGTGGCCTGGAATTGTCTGGAGGGGCACAAAAAAGATCAGGCCAAAGAAGCTCTGACTGGAAGGCAGCTGCATTCCAGCTCTCACAGAGCAATGGGGCAAAGCTCGGCAGCAGTTGGTGCACATCAGCCTCCTCCTTCCTGATCCCCACCCAGTGCTCCATTCACAGGCACCAAATCAGCCACTAACATCACAAAACTCACTTTTGGTCTCTGATTCACAGAAGTGATACCTGCACCCTGGGTGATTAAATCTTTTCATATAATTATGCCAAGGACTGCCCTGGTATGGAGGAATCCTTACTATAATCCTTATCTGGTATGAAGTTTTTCATCTGACACTTTTTTGTGCCTCTTTCACACAGAGGCAGAATGTGGAAGAACTGGGCTAGACACCACACATCCAGTGACAAAGAACAGCAGCTTTTAGCTCCTTCCCAGGTCAAAGGATTAGGAATACAACTACAAATAAAGTCAGAGTCTCCGTTCTTTAGGAGGCATACATAAGGGCCACATCCAAAGCCATTAGTAATTTTCTGATACCAAGAACAGAAAATGTAAGCTAACAAAAAAGAAATCGTGCAGATAGCAGACTACGTGTTAAGAGATAGTATGAAATACTTTTTACCTTCTTAGGGCCTAAAACCTCACTGTCCTCTTCCAAGCAAGACTGAGCATCTTTTGGAAGATTTTCTGTCATCAAGCTCTTCTCTTCATTTTCCTCTTCCTCTTTGGAAACGCTTCCTGAAGGGGAAATCCTCACTTCAGACAGTTGCTCTTCTATTTTCTTGCTGAGCTCTTCTTTACTCAAGGATGCTCCTGGGATGACAAAATTTTCTTGCCGCACTTTGTGCTCTGTAGGCTGTGGGCTTTTGCAGGCTGCAAGGCAGCAGTGGGGAGCTAAGGCACACCTACAGCTGCACTTAGTGCATGGCTGAACTGAACACAGCCCCCCTGGCCAGCAGTCCAGCCCTGAGTGGCCCCATCTGTAACAGCCTGAAGCTCTGTAACCTGGTGCCACAATGTATGGGTAGTCCAAGCTTGACTCCACCACCATCTGCCTGGCTGCCAATGGCATCTGCAGTTCTAGGATGATGCGCTCGCTTAAGGGCAGAGGGATCCACAGAGCTTGGTCAGAAGATACCTCCTTAGTTTGCCCATTCCAGAAATTTACAAGCACTCCTTTTCTATTGTGTGCTGAGCACATTAAAAAAAGAAAAAGAGAGAAAGAAAAGACAAAGAACATATTAGAAACATATCAACCTGCGTGATGTCTCTCAGAAACCAGATGATCAAAATGACTGCTTGTGTTACACACAATTTGTTACAACTTATATGAGTTTTTTACTTAGAGGTTTAGAATTCGACCGTTTGAATTTCCTATGATACACAACAGCAAAACTCCCACTAGTCACAGTGAGCCAGGAGCTCACTCCATAAAAGCTGGAAACCAGACTAATAGCTTATTAGGTGAAACTCATAAGGGCCAGGAATATTTTTCTCCTTGTGTTGGCAGGACCCCCCTCTCCCAGCAAAAACCCTCAGTTTAGGTTTCCATTCACAGAAGAAAGCAAAGGCTGGTGCTGGGAGCTGAAAAAGTTTGCCACTGAGAAAAAATACCCACAAACCAACCAGGAAGAGAAACCAAGAAGCAGGTGGAGAATTTTTCACAGTCGAGACTGTTCCATCTTTTCTACATAGCAGCCATCAACTGTGGCAAGACTAGAGCTAGAAAGGAAGGCAGTACCCCATACCTAAAGGTGTCTCCTTGTTTTCCATAACCTTGAGCACAGTGCCCGGGCCAAAGCGTTCAGTGTTAGCCTCCCATGGGGCCAAGACTCTGTCTCCTGGAGTGAGGCACCGCTGCGAGGCACCTTCGTAGTGCAGAATGTCGTAGAGAGGTGTTTCCTGCATACGAAGCTGCACCTTGCCTTTCAGTGTGCAACTTTTGTCAAACTCAATTAAAAAACATTCCCTGGAGCCCTACAAGAGTAAAACATGCAGTTTGCAAGACAGACATCTGGGTCCAATTAACGGCCAAACACAAGTGCTAAAAGGAAAATGGCAGAAATCCCAGGAAGCAGAATGTGATCTGTGAATGTAGTTGTCCTCTACCACCAGGTTTTTCACCATACTGTATCCATATTGGATTTTAAAAGTAATTAAAAAGCTGTGGCTTAAGGGGCTTGACAGCCTTTCCCTTCCTTTCTTTTGGGACTTAGATTTTAGTAGGTTAACCTGACTCAGAAGAACACAGTTGGCACTCTGAGAAAGAAGCTCACCAGGAAAATCATCCATCAGAAGAGCAGCCAAAATGAAGTACTAGGTATGATGCAGCTAGAGACAAGCAAAGCAAAAGAGATGAGGGAAGTGTCACAGCTACCATGAATTTGAATGCCTTCACTTAAGCTTCCAGCAATGGGTGTGGGGCAGATTCTACTGCCAAAATCTCAGCCTTCTCTGCAGATCTGGGTGCATTTACATGCTGATGGCCAACAGCTATTCCATCCCTGTACTAGGATCACTATTTATTCAACTAAACTGTGAACTGGAAAAACGAATGGGATTTTAAAAGGAAGACTGCAGGGGACATTTTCTATCTGGTATCCTAAATCATGTCACAGAAACACAGAAGGAAGAGATCGATGAAAGCCCTCAGTTCAGTCAGGAGAAAGCAGTTTCTGGAGGTGGATGTTTTGAATTACTATTACGAGCAGACAATTGGGAAATGAAGGACTTGTTTAGTTTGACTGTTTCATAACCAAGGAAACTGATTGATTTCCAGACTGCTTCTGCTTGCAGAACTCTTCCCAGTAAATATCCCATCATCATCAGAAAAAAAGGAAAAAAAAAAAAAGATGAAAATAAGATACGGGGAGAGAACTGTGCTGTATCACAGGAGAGCAACTCTGCACCAGGGCTGTGGGACTGGCAAGCCATGGCAAGGGCAAGAAAAAAGACTCACTGAACAATAAATAACTACCTTCACTTGTCGTGTGATGTGGCCCAGGTAGTAATAGCCATCAGCTTTCCTCCTTGCCAGCACACGAGCCCCCCTTATAAAACTGGAAGCCTCTGGGGATGAGTGAATGAAGTTCCATCTTGCTGAGGATATCAGGGACGTACAAATGGAGTCTGGGTTCCATGCACAAACAGGAAGGCTGTAGAAAGCAAATACCAGGAGACCCCAGTAACAGTACTTCTGCAGCTTGCTGTAATGAAAACAAACCAAACCCACATGGGATCTCTCCAGCCCCCATCCCTCATAGCTGCCTTTGTTTCCTAGCTTTTTTCCTTCTCTGCATGTGACTCATCGACAGCTTTTGAACTTACTGTGTTAATGGACATCCTGGCAGCACAGAGCCATAGAGAGCTTTACTGGCTGTGTGACAACACGGGACATGGGAGGTGGGCATGGAGATTATCTGGAGGTGGGAAGAAGATGGAAGCACAATATGAGCAACACGAGGCTTTTGAACACTTAAATCTCTAAGCAGCAATGTTATTTATAAAATGGAAATTGATTTCCAGTGTGGTACTTCGCTCTGATTTAATTATCACATCATTTCTTTTGCCACACAATGCTGTTTAGCTGTACTCTCATCACAAACAGTCTGGATCTTAAGTAGCTGAGCTTGGGGAGGAGGATGGCACGTGAAATGTTTGAGAATGATGACAAAGGTAACAAAGTGCCAGGGACAACGAGAGGAGTGAAAGACAAAACAGAAGGAAGTAGGGAAGTTGTGAGGACAACCAAACTACGAGCTCTGTATTACAGCATTCAGTTTTTGTGAAAAAGAAATGAAACAAAATGTAACAAACTTACATTGCACTAATTAAGTGCTCAATAAAAACAGCAGTTCAGTAGTTTGCCACTATTCCCTGTGAAGCATTGCTGAAATTAAATTGTCTGTAATGAAACTGATGAGCAGGGAAGTTAAAATCCCAGTAACTACACGTACCTTAAATCTTTGTGAGGATGGACATGTAAACTCATGTTACGTCAGTGGAGGACTGTTAGATGCAGCAGCTTAGGATGTTAGAAACTTAGAGCTCATTTAGAAAAATATTATCCATATATTATCTTTATATTTAATTAAAAGATGGTATTCTGCCACTCTGCCTACAGGTAAAACAATATCAAAGTCTATGAATGAGAGGTAGGCAAAGCTGTCAAGTCACCCAGAAAAGAAAGCATACAACCAAGGCCTGGCACCTGTGCTTTCCTCTGGCACCTCCAGCTGCCAGTGACAACTCCTTGCATGTGCTGGTTGGCAGAGTTCCCTGGAGCCACGTGACGGCCCTGCAGAAGCAAGTACTGCTAGGCCAAATTAAACCTGGATTTGACCCCAAGTGTCTGTGACAATGCCTTTTGCTTAGAAGCCATGGGGAATGTTCCCTTTCCTGTCAGACAAAGACTTCAGGTACAAGTAGTGTACAATTAGAAGGGTGGCTATGCCAACATATTGCCTTAGGCCACCACAGAGATGCCAGATTTACTTAGTTTATAAATTACCAGGCAAAATAAGGCCACTGGAGCTCTCCTCCAGTTCTGATGGATGAAATGCCATCCAATAAAGGTTCAGGAGGGATAACCAGTATGCACTGTACCTTTGCAGGAGCAGCAGGGGGGACTTTGATCACTTGAGAGGACCCCCCACTTTGTCTGGCAACTTCCTCCATGACTTGTTGCTTGCCTCCTTCACAGGCAGAATCTCCCAGTGAGCACTCTGTGGGTACCTGTTGTCCACAAGAAATTGATTTCCTCCTACTCTGCAAGTACGTCGGTGAACAGCTACACAGACTGGTGGGCTGTGGCTCCAAACACTGCAGGTGAGCCATATCTGCTCAGGGTAATGCAGGTATACAAGGAATCCATTCTGCAGAAGTTCCTTAGGCAACATTAGGAGTTGGCAACACTGTGGAGCTGGATATGCTGACTCACAGAAACAGCAAGGAAGGTGAAGTGAAGACACTGAGGCCAGGCTCTATGATACCATGATCAGGATGGGAACTTGACGTTAATATGGAACTAATGAGCCTCACTTTTGCCACCCTGAGCCAACAGCGTGCCGTTCTTTGACAAAACACCATCCTCTGGGTGAACTTTGTTCATTGTGCCTTCATTATGAAACCAAACCATGCCTCCACCCTAAAAGCAACCTGCCTCCAAGGTGTGACCACCTCTCACTGAGCTCATGCTCCGAATTTCTCCGTAACTTTAAAAGTGAGGCAAGAGAATTTTACAGCATTCATAAACAAAGGCACGTATAACTGGAGTCATTTAAACTCCACATGAAAAATAAAGGAATAGTAGCACAGAAACGGCTTAAGAGAGGGAGGACACGGTTGTATAGGTCTGGGATCAGCTGATGGGCTGAGGGTTCTCTTCCCTCCACAAGGACACGTGATGGCACTTCACCAGGAAAACTTAGAAATCTCTGTAGAGTTGCTTTTACAACTTCACGTGAAAGTGCTCACCTGGGCGAGATGTGAACTCCCTGACAGGGCATTTCCGTACTTGGCCAGGTCACAGCAAGGAACTCCCTGCAGCCGAGGCGGGACTCAGCAGCACAGCAGAAGCCCTGCCGCTCACCTCCGCACTGCACAGCGCTGCTGCCTCTGCCCGCGCACCTCGCTGCGCCGTGCTGGGAGCGCCCCAGGCCGCCTAGCAGGCGGGAAGCCCCGCAAGATGCAGCTGAGGGCCGCCGGGACAGCGGCCGGGCAGACCCGCACCGGAGCGTCCGCTCCCCGTTGCTGCGCGACCAGACGCCGTGGGCTGCACCAACTGCGTCGCCTGGAGGGGGAAAGGAGCGAGCTTTTTCTTCACCTCCCTTCTCAAACCGCCTCCTCCTCGGGTGAAAGGCTCGCTGCAGAGCCCGGAAGGTCCCTTCGCTCCTTCCCACGTATCCCCTGTGGGAGATGCCAGCTCTGCACAGCCGACTGCCGCCCCCGTGAGCGAGACGCCGCCACTCGGCATGAGGCGGATCGGTCGTCGCTTGGTGGGGCGGAACGGACCATTCGGGGAGGCCGTCGCTCGGTAAGGAGAAGCAGGCCAATCGGAGAGGCCGTTGTTGGTAAAGGCGGAGCGGACCGATCAGGGAGGTTGCCAGGCCGTCGGCTTGTGACATTGGGGAGCCGCCATGCTGGCGTCGCTGGGGCGTTCGGCGGGACGGCTGCTGCGGGCCGGCGGCGGCGCGGCCGGGAGGCGGCAGTGAGTGGGACGGAACGGGGAGAACGGGGGCGGCGGGGCCGGGGCGAGGACGGCTGAGCCGGGAGTGAGGCGGCTGCTGCGCGTTTGTTGCAGCGCGGGCGGCGACGTGCACATCGAGCCGCGATACCGGCAGTTCCCGGAGCTGACGCGGTTGCAGGTGGTGCGGAGCGAGCTGCTGAGCGGCTTCATGTGGTTCTGGATCCTGTGGCACTTCTGGCACAGCTCGGACAGCGTGCTGGTGAGGCCCGGCGTAACGGCGGGGGGCGGTGGGGCCGTGCCCGGGGCGGGATCTGAGGACGTGTCGTGGCGCAGGGCCATTTCCCGTACCCCGACTCCTCGGCCTGGACGAATGAGGAGCTCGGCATCCCGCCCGACGACGCCGAGTAGGCACCGCAGTCGCAGAGGTGAAGGTAGGGGCGGGTTTTGCGCTCTCGCCGTCTCTTCCGGGGTGCCGTGTTGAGCGGCTACAGCTGAAGGCGGCAGGGCGATGTTGGGGTCTGCCCTGCCCTCAGCTGTGGGAGGGACTGGCCGGAACTTTCTTGGGAGTCAATTCGGTTGCTTGCAGGTCTGTGGAACTGAGGAGGCCCTGGAATTGATGCTTTGCTCTGCTGTCCCGGTCTCAATAAAGTGAGCTGTTGACAAATGCTGAGCTGTGGTGTTGTTGAGTGCCGTAAATGTCACATTCCTTCTCTTGGAGAGTTCTAGAATTGGGGTGTTTGAGTCCAAATGAGCCTGTTTAATCCTTGTGAAGCGTTTAAAGTGAGCCCCTCTAACTGAGGTGATACATCTTTGTTCAGGCAGTGACTTACAGAGCACATGGGTGGTAGGGAAGGACTTAACCGCTGAGTGTCTGCCAGCCACTAGAAAGGGCAGCAAAATTTGACTCATTAAATTAGTTTTTCTACAGTTCTAAAAGATTTCTTACTGAAATCTTGTCATAAAAAACGGCCTTGAGGCTTAGAGCAGCAGTTGCTGCAGGAGCAGGTGCAGCTGCCTGAGGGAGAAGGGAAGGTGTGCCCAGATCTCCTTAGGTTGAGAGGGAATCTCCTTCAGGTAGCAGAAATCCATCACTAATGCTGGGAAGTAAGTGTGCTGAACACAGCATTCGAGGAATCATAGAAACATAGAATGGCCTGGGTTGAAAAGGACCACAATGATCATCAAGTTCCAACCCCCTGCTGTGTGCAGGTCGCCAACCAGCAGACCAGGCTGCCCAGAGCCACGTCCAGCCTGGCCTTGAATGCCTCCAGGGATGGGGCATCCACAGCCTCCCTGGGCAACCTGTTCCAGTGCGTCACCACTCTCTGTGTGAAAAACTTCCTTCTAATACCTGACCTAAACCTCGCCTGTCTCAGTTTAAAATCATTCCCCCTTGTCCTATCACTATCAACCCATGTAAACAGCCCCTCCTGTTCATAAGCTCTCTTCGAGTACTGGAAAGCCACAATGAGGTCTCCCTGGAGCTTTCTCTTCTCCAAGCTAAACAAGCCCAGTTCCCTCAACCTTTCCTCATAGGAGAGCTGCTCCAGCCCTGTGATCATCTCAGTGGCCCTCCTGCATATGGAAGACAAATGGAGGTGGGTTACTCTCTAGGTCCAGTCTTATGTTCCAAACTAACCATACAGAAATAAACTTCTATTAAATTACTTGTGGAACACTGTGAAGAGAGTGACTTGGGAATGATCCAATAAACAATCTCCTTCAGACTTTTCCATGCAGTCAATCTTTATTATAGCAGTATTCTCATATTCACATCAAGTACATAGAACTTTTTGCCTTTTATATAATACAGAGTTCTTTAAATAACTTTACACAGAAATAGTTTTCTTTAATCTGAATTCAGCTATCAAATTTTAATATGTTTTAAGTCTCCATGCTCTCTAACCAAACTGGACAATATTTCCCATTGTACAAATTTACATGAGAAAAAACTCCAAAATACAAATGAAGGGACAACAAAAGTAAAGGGGAAGGGAACAAACAAGAAAAATAAGTTGTATTGGCAATTACAGGGGAGACTCGAGAGGGAAAGAAGGGGGGTTGCCATGACCTTCTACGTAACAGAAAACTGAAAATAAACATTTTGTTATGAATTAGAAAATAAATACAAGTTTCCAAACAATTACTCCATTGTAAGATCTTTGAAAAGCAGCCATGGAAATCTACTAACACAATTGCTTTTTTTTAAGTAACTGGACTGGACCTTTTATGTTGTCGTCGTAAGCCCCTCACAAACCTCTGGTGGTCAACAAAACACAGCAGAGAGGAATGTTGTGTTAGCACAGTTCAAATGGGTGGGACGTACGTTTCATTGCACTAAGAAACCAAGAAATCAAATCTGTATATGAATTTCCCTTTCCTCTCCTTACTGGTTTGCCTCCCATAAACAAGCCTCTGTATTATGAGGTAATGCCAATGCCTTGACTATATATAAAAATAATCAAGTTTAAAGGATATAGATGTCTGTATCTATAAACTTTAAACGTGCCAGTCCTTTCTTACTTCCCCACAGGGTCCAACGACCGAGTGACCGAGTGCAGCACCTTCCATCCCTGTTTAACAAAAGTATGCAGTAAGCCTCCTGCAGAACCCCGAGCGAGACTGCTGCCCCTTTCCTACCCTAGGAAGAGCAGCACACGCTCAAGTAAGAAAGAGAAAGGGCAACCAGTGCGCGACTGGTTACAAGCAGGTATACCTGCTCCTTCAAAACAAGGCAGAGTCACGGAAGGCAACAGCGGCCAGTCTGCACATGTGTTTTGACAGAGGGAAATGGATCCAATGAGGCAGCTGATGACTGATGACTTTTCGCAGGTGCTAAAGAGAAAGTGTCATCTGTCCAGCCCTGGGAGGCTGCCAGGAGAGCTGTGGCAGGGTGGGGAGTCATGGGCAAAGGGCTGGCAGGGGAACCCCAAAGGGAGCTGGGGGGACTGCAGAGCAGACGGGCCGGCTCCCTTACCTGAACACTTGCAGACCTGCTCGAGCAGCAAGGGCTCCCAGAGGAGTCTCAAGGGTGGCAAGCAGCAGGGAGCAGGACTTTTCCCCAGTCCCAGCAGCTGAGATGGGAAGAAACACAGCAGTGTGATTTGGGTTGCCAACACATGCAAGTTGGCTGCTGCTGGGTATCTGTCAGTTGAGAAGGGTGGAGTGGGGAAGGAAGAGGAGACAGGTAGGACACAAGGCTCACAAAGGAATGATGTGCATTTTTTTTTTTTTTTTTTTTTTTTACCCCTAAAGGTTCACAGCTTTGAATAAAAAAGCACATTTATTGCACTTACATTTTATTTTAGACAGAGTTAATTTAATTTAAATTATGCCCTCACAATCCCCCACCATCCCAAAATAACCCAACACCCCCCAGTTTGGTCCATTTTGCACCCCATACCCAACATTTGTGCCCAGACAGTGGGCTTCGTTTCTTCTGTTCCGTTAAGCTCAAACAGATTTTCTTTTCAACTACGGTGATTACACAAATGCAACACAGAATGACATTCAGCAAAACAAAAATTAACCATTTTCCAAACCCAAATGAAAAAGAACGCGATCCTTTGCTTTTCTGTGATACTGCAAAGCCAATGTCACACAAGGCTTATTCTGAAGTACAGCTGCTGCAAATGCCATAAGCTGGACAAAAGGACTGGACAGGCCTCGGCTGGCTCTTAAAGGGACTGGAGGAGCTGAGCACACTGCTGCTCTATAAAGCAAACACCTAGGCAGTTCAGAAGTTCTGAACACTCCCATCATTTCCCTTCTGGTGGAAAAAATAGGGAAGTGACTTCCTTGTGATTTTGTATTAAAAAGGACAAAACACTGTCTCTGTATGTGTACTTTTAGTGCAGAACTTGGGGCCAGTAAAAGAATTTCAGACAGTTCCTGCAGTGTTAGTAAAACATGTTTTAAAATTATGCTTATTTCTAAAGGGAACAAAGAACAAGTTAAAATCAGCCTGGGACTTGTATGGGCTGTGCATTCAGACATAACTCTGCCACTTACAGTTAGGCCCAAAGTCTCACACCAAAAAACAAAAGGAAAAGATCTGCAAAAGAAAAAGCACTAACAGCGAAATCCATTCTTTCATCCTTATGGACAAACAGGTCAAACAGGACACCAGTATGTAGGTACTGCCAGAAGCCTCGGTGAGCAGCAGGCCGCAATCTGAACAGCTCAGACTCGGACACACCGGCCGTCCCTCAGCAGACAAGGTACCTATCCTCTCCCAGCATCAATGCACAATGACACTTGGTGTTGTGAAACTGCAAGAGGCTTGAGGAAGAGCTAAGGAAGCCTGCTGCTATTCCATAAAACAAAATTAATTGCACTTTCAGGGCAAGGGAATTCACTGTATTTCATTACATGAGTACTAGCCATCAATTACTCCTAATTTAGTTCTCATTTTCACCTATTGTCTCATTCTAAGATACTATGGCCATATAATAACTTCAGCCCTCTCCAAATCTTTATATTACTTCTCTTTAACAGGATCCTTGTGTCTCTGGAGGGAAAGGAGGGCTTCTTTATTTTTTAATTTAAATTAACCTCATTTCAGTTTCAGTAGAGCAGGTTTCAAATAGCTGTAACCAAGTTAGTATACTTCAGCTCCTAGCTCCGAAATGATTTGCAGGCATTTTTGGGAATGTTCCCTGCTCTCCTTGCTCCTTTATAGAAGTTCACCAACTTCAAACCGCCTATCAGTATTAACAGCTATATACAAAACTACTGCATCAGAAGTAAACCAAAGCCACTGCCCCACTTACAAAGCACCTGGTTTACATTCTGTTGTACTTTTTTAGGTTGCGAAGGCACATGATCATTTGGCAAACTGCAAAGACTCTTCTGGGGGATCTTTACGTAAACCATTTAACAGAAGGTCTTGGTAGCTCTATTTTCTGAAGAAAAGGTACATGCCAGTTTCATATAGAATTTGCCCTTGGTATCCTCTATATTCTGCAGTTTTTAATAAGTATCCTCCACAATTTCATAATTACTTAGTGCTGTCTTCGTGCTGACTTAGTAGCTTTTATGTTAGCGTCATTGCTCTGCTCTTTCAATGACTTCATTTTCTAGGTAAGATACGTATCTGCCAAAGCAAATGTAGAGTGCAAGCACACATTAACATGGCTGCAGTAAACAAGAGTTTGTTTCATGAACTTCTACGTAAAACGAAGAACAGAAAACCCAGCACCTTCAAAGTGATGCCACAGCAGCCCATTCATGCAACTGATTTTTCAGTGAACTTGATTGTACCTAGACGCTTTGCCTGCCATATTGTGCTACTGGTGAAACGTTTTTCAACAGACAGAAAGACACGTTGTCTACAGTACTACGGATAGTTTGTGCTACGCATGTTGTACTCACAGTCAAGAAAGGAATTACATTTACAGGCGGTAAAGGTGTGAAATCTACAGGCTTCTTCCCTAAATCTAGCCCCTTCAGTTATCAAAACCTTAACATACAGCTGACTGTGGAGTTTCTGAGGATCTGGCTGCTCCAGATACTCTGCAAAACACTGGAGGCGCACACAGAAACAACCCTATTTATGAACAACCTCTGGTGTTTCTTCCCTTTCCCTTGTTCGTGGAATTCCTGGTATTTATCGACAGCCAGCATTTCATTATGTCATAAAGGCCAAATTCTGCCTCCAATGAGCACATACTAATCCAGGCAATTCTAAGAGGCCACAACAAGATGGCTCTGTGAGACCTCAAATGTTCTGCATCACCATCAGCTACGAAAGCATTCCAGTGCAAGAAAAAACTATTTTAGGTATGCATGAAAAATAGAATGGGATTCATTTAATGGTATGCATGAATTTAAGGAATAATTAAAAAAACATACAGGATTAATTCACGCAGAAATTACTTTCAAAATAACGAGGCCTTTGTGCTGATACTTTTTGGCTTACACCTTGCCAGTGTTCCAATTCCAGCCAATACACCATAGAAAACAGTCACTTGCTGAAGAGGGAGATGTAACAAGTCTCTTCTAACTGTTTGGAAAGGGGAAGGTGTGTGGTGAATAAAGACCTTGTGAGTAGCTGGGACTGGATACTGGTAGTTTTGAAAACTTACTAGATACTGCAGTGCTGAAAGCAACGTGACTGTCTAGATGTTTGTCCCAACATATGCACACAAAATACATGCTATCATTTCCCACACTATGGCATGTGTTCATGTTTGGGATGCCATAAAAAAGCATAAGAAATTTTGTGCAATTGATGTGAATCTATTTGTCATTTCAATTTATTTCCTGCATTCCACTGCTATACAGGATCCCCAGTTCTTGCCTACTCATCTCTCCATTCACTAAACATCTTCAGGGCAACTTTAAGACTGATTCTGATGGCATGTGAGACATCCATTACAATTCTTGAAAGATTAAAAAAAAAAATTACAATTATTTACAAACCAAATTTCTTCCAAAGGTTTCCATGAGTGTTACGTGGGACCTCTTACAGAGAAAACACAAAATTGCAGGGAAACAAATATGAAAACCAGGAGAAACGCATCCTGAAATGACTTCTCTACACAGCAGCCAAACAACTTGCACATTCCTCAGGGAAAAATAAAAACAAACAAAACAGAGAAACAAAACAAAGAAACCCTAAATAAGAAAAACAACCAACAAGACAAAGACCATCTGTTACTTATAAAGTGCTTCGCATGGACAAGGAGAGCAATTTTCCTTGTGCTTTTCCTATGGGCTCAAGAAGCATACTGTAGACTAATGGGTAATGAATCTCCACAAAAATAAGTTCATTTTAAGCAAAGAAATTCCTATCAGTTATATTTTAGCAGTTTTCTGCTCGCATGACCTCGTGGAAGGAAACTAGGGCTTTTAACGGGCTCTATGAAACAAATGACTCTTGAACTACCTGTACACAGTCGCTCAGATAATCGTTTCTTTCAAGAGAATATCAATTTCCAGTATGCCCTACGCTTACAAACCAGGCACTGCCTACACAAGGGCTGACACAACGCACGGGGTGGCTTTGCCCTCCTGGAGCTCACACCTGGGCACGCTCCTGGCCTGCTGAGCACACGGCCCTGCACTGCTTCCACCTGGGCTCCACACCATCGCTCACCTCAGCAGCTCCTCCGCACTGGGAAGTGGCTATTGCTACTATGGAAGTTCCTGCCAATCTCAATAAGGAGAAAAGCCTTACAGCATCTGAAGACCCACAGCAGACAAGAAAAAAATTGTGCTTTTTTTTTTTTTTTTTAAATGCATCCTGTACACAAAGTCAATTCTATTCATGTATCAACATGAATCGCTTCATTCTTGTAGCGACTATTAAGTCATTTACTATTGCTGTCTTGCTAATGTTTGTGGAATTAATATGAATACACAGTATTTCAGCTATAATTCCCACTTCAGATTAGTCGGGTCCCTATAACCCCAGTAAATATTTTCTGACAAAAAGAACAGACTACCAGCAACACTGCAGAACTCCAAGGCTTTAGAAACACATTCCACTACCGATGTGTGTTTCTCCCATAGCCTGGAAGCGGCGTTGTGCAGACAGGAACAGTCCAACTCCTTGCAAGGGAAGGACAGCGTCCTCACCCTTTACACAGTTTAGTACGGACACCACGTTACACACATTTAACTCCTTCATTTATTTGCCGTGATTTTGACTAACATCCTCCTCACCCCAGGAACCTCCCAGCTAGAGGTGGGTCAGTTCTCCTGCCTCAGGTGGGGTGGTACAGGGCAGACAGGAATCAAGTCCTGAAAACTTCTGAGCTTGAATTTCTTTCTAATGTGGTCTGACTTGCCTTTGTACAAATAATTTACATGTAATACCACATACCAGAGAACTCCGCAAACAGATCACATCACAAGATATTCTACTAGAGGTAAACAATGTGCAGAATTGGATGAGCTATTTTCCCTGACTGGGTAACTTGTAAGAAAGCTACCGACCGTTTGAAAACCAGGACTGGAGGACAGGAAAACAGAGCACTCCTAAGTAGATACTGCCACCGTCATCCTAGTTTGCAAAGAGTACAAAAGGGAAAGACAAACGGAAGGGAAGGAGATCACAGGGAAGGAAGCAATGTGAGGAGAAGGAATCGGCGTGGATCCAGCAAGTACCGTTTTGTTTTGATCGCACAACTTGCCATGAGGACAAGATGCTCCACATTTACACACACACTTATCAGAGGACGTTTAGTTAACAGGATAAAAATCCTTTTTTTTTTTTTTAAAAAAAAAGTAAACAAAAACCAACAACAACAACAAAAAAAAACAGCTCCTGAAAGTACCAAAACAATTTATGGAATGTCTAATTCTAGGGGGTTCTGTATTTGTATTCAATTCAACCTGAGAACTTTTTTCCTCAATTATGAAAACATTACATATTGGTAAGGTACCTGGCATTAACCTGCACCCTCATTTAAAATAAAACTTTTAAAGTAGGTACATACACCGTTCACAGCCTGTATCAGGAATTTACAGACTTCAGATGCTGCGGTAGCATCTTTGATAAATATACTGTATCATATGATACAAAGAAAAAAAAAGGACAAAATTGCTACTTTTTTTTTTTTTGTTTTTTTTTTTTTTTTTTTTTTTTAAACTTCAGTTTGTTGCTGGACCAACAAAAGAAGGATCTATGTAACCCTTCTAAAAGATGTTATATATGCACACACCAAGAACATACTGGAAAAGGAAAAGGTTAAGGTTGGTGGTTGTCATTTGTTTTTTGAGGAAGTGATAAAGTAAATCTGAAAAAAAGTGCAGCAGCATCCCCTTTTCCTTCAGATGAATCTCTTCGCCTTCAAAGTAACACCATCTCCAGCTCCCACTACCCCTTACTTTTCAATTTTACTGGAATAGAACCCAAAAATTTAGATAAAATTAGGCGTTTGACATTCTAATACAGTGAAAAGGGGATACTGCATTGTCCACAAACCAGTGAGTACACCAGGAAAAGAGATCAGAACAAAGGATGATTCTTTTAATTAGCACTCATCAGATATTCAGCCTCTGATGATACGTTATTAGAGGGAGAAAGCCGACCGGCAGACCATCCAAAGCAAGTCTCCTAATTTGCAGCAGCAGCTCCATCCCCTCATGCCTGAGCACCAAAGTCAAACCACGAGCGCCCTCTCCTCTCTCCTGGGAATGATGCCAACGGCTCAGGCAGCCACTGCGGGTATCCGAATGCACGTGGTGTTTTGTGTTGAAGGAGGAACACTGGCAGCGGAGTATTCCGGTTCCTAAAAACGTACTTTTCCCCATTGTGTTGGACTGGCAGTTCCATTCCGCTCCACTTTTAAGCTTATGGATATCTTTTCTAAATTACTTTAGGTTTGTCGGAGCAGAATAGAGTTTTGATGTTAAGAAACGGTAGGAACACAAGACTTAAATAACAGAGTGGGTGCTGCCATGGTGCTGTGGCTACTTGAACGCTGCAAATTCTCCTGTAGAGGGAGGACAAGAGCTTGGTTTAAAAAGTGATTTCTGTTATGAGGTGGTCAGAGATTTTCTCCAGACTAGCTGAACATTAGGTTGAATATAAAAGATGTTAAAAATGCAAACTGTTAAAATTAAAGCATAAAAGAAACATAGTGAAAGAACACTGAATACAGACCCAACATATTTTACTGAAAAAGAATTTCCTGAAAGCAAGCTATACCCACTCTTCCCAGGACAGAGGCAGTAAGATCAAGCAGAGACTACTTCATCATGCATTTAAAAGTAAAATATGTCAATTAAATTTCATTTTCAACTCCCTATTGCACATATCCTCCTGAGAAGCAACAATTGCAATAAATGCATCAGACTGCAAACTCCTTTCTATCCTGGTATAAAGCTGGTTTAGTAGCAAAAAACTGTTTGACACACCCATTAACCTTTAAAGACTATGTATAGTAAAGTGCCTTAAAATTAAACTCATACTAAAGGATGCTAAAAGCTGGTATACAGACCAACACAGCAAACTGCTGTGGGAAAATGAAGACTGGTGAGAGTGTCTACTTACTCTGAGAGCAGAAATCAGGCCTCACTAACAAACAGGGAGCACAAGAAATAAAACAATCCTGTGCTCACTTCAGAACTACTGAATAAGCTGTAATTCTACACATTTCTTTCACATGCAATCACCCCATGGAACTCTGCAGTTTTAGGCTCAGCACGCTACTGAACAGACTGGTAGTCACATTTCAGAGATGAAGGAACACAGCACAGAGTAAAATTGCTGTCCGAGGTTCTTAAGAAGTTACCAGAATCTTGAACACAAGTTAAAACTAAGATAGTAATCTCCTTAATCCTATGCTTTAGCCAAAAAATTTCCCTGCCACCCACAGAAATTGCATTCTACAGGGTGTGCAAAGATGCTTAACGAAAGGACTCTACAGTGGAATTAAAAGAAATGCACACATCACTTCCTCTTGCTGGGTTCCACATAAATTTTAAGTTCGTTTAAGTCCCTTTCTTGACAGAACTCCTCAGAGATCTAACAGTAAAGGAGTGAAACAGACAGAAGAGACCCAACAGAAGTGTGCCAACACTTTCACAACCAAACAACTGCTCTCTATTGGTGTCCTTCCATCATTTTTCAAGAACAATTGTTTTCATTTTTCTCAAGAATTTCATTTTGAATACTGGAAACAAACTGGAAACATCCCTACAGACACAATCTTAGAGTGGCAGCATTAATTCCAAGGAATGTTTTATGTCGTAAAGAAGGGAATCAAGAAAATGATCAGCAGCCTGTACGTGGAGGGGGAAGAAACAGAATCTATGGGCCTGGCAGGAAAAGCTGTTATAGCAGATATAAGCAAGAGAAAGTAAGTATGGAGAGACAAGAGGACCCTATGTCCCACAGGACATGAAAAGGGAGTGCAACCAAGGTCTGAAGTAAGAGCGCCGTGGTGAATGTCAAGCTCTGAGAGTCCTAATAGTCTGTGGTGATAATTATAACATTAAAAAAAAAAAGACAAAACACCTTCATGATGAGTCTAACCCACTCCCTCCTCCTGTTTTGCTTTGTTTTAAATTAAAAAAAAAAACACACCGTTCTATCAAAACATAAAACCCTTGCTCTAAAATACTATTTGGTATATTTGCTTCCTTCTCTTTGGCACATTTCACCAATTGCCTAATTTTCTTCACAGTATCTTCTAGTAGTGCCTCAATTTTTGTACTTCCCCTCCCATCCTTCTTTTAAGAGAAGGACAAAAAAGTCATCGAGTATCGCCTGTAAGGCTAATACTTAAGAAGGACATTCATGCTTAGCTACACTTTCAAAACATGCTCTACTTATTTTCTCAGTCTGCTCTCCTAAACTGCTGATGAAAGATCAATTTATAAACAAGAGATTGTTCCCTCATTACTCATCTTGTCCTTCTGCCCATTTCTGGCAATAATTCAGCTTTTGATAGTTGTACAGGGATTTCATAAGATAAAAGATGAACCATTAATTAGTAAAGGGCAACGGAAAAACAGGAGAAGCGAGGAAGTATCTGAAACAGGACAGTACCTCTAAAAGTTGATTTTCAGAATTTTCTTCCATTTAAATAAAGACTTAGCAAAAGATTTTGAGACAAGCTAATGCTAACCTAATCTCTCCTTTCAAAACAGAGGTGTTAACCTGCTCTCAAATTGATATGTGACCAAATAGGTAACATGTTCATATATAAAATGTGGGTACCAGTAACAGCTTTCTCTAGATCAGGAATGTAGATGGCCATATCTATCTTTAAGGGCTGCTTCAGAAGCAATGACTCCAATTTTATGTTGGTGATACAGCAGTAGAGGTTGGACCTTCCCACCAATATTGCATTACACTTTGTTGCCATGTGACAGATGGCAGCAGAGGGGCACTCTGACACAATAGAGTCTGACATGGAAGTGCGTATGAAACAAAGGTGCTGCTTAAATGCAGCAGCATTTAAGAGGATCTGGTCCATCTAGACAGTACCAAGGCAGATTTTGTTTCAGTACTCCAGTGTGAAGAAGAAAGGGATCCCACATAGAACAAGTTACCCATTCAAGCAAGTCTGGTTTATTACAGATCTGTTTTCAGGACCTGAAATAGGTATCTGTTTCTAAACAACGTAACTGAACTGAGTTGCAACTCTGAGAACAATGACCAAAATCCACAGGTGTATTTAGACATTTCTATGCTATATATGTCTCAGGATCTCATTGAAGCAAGAATCATTAAACTACGTAAGTTAAATGCCTGTATTTCAGATAATGATCAACAAAACCAGACTTTTTTGGGGCTTCAAAAAATGCTTAGTAAGAAGCTAAGGTTATGTTATCATCATGGATCCCAAAGCATCCTTGATGTCTAACAACAGCAAGTGACACAGGAAGAATTCTGATGCAGTGATGACACGGAAGAAAACTGGGCAAAACATGTCCAAAGATGACATAAATTATGGTTCCTATAGCAATGAAGAACTGTTTTTAACAACTAAGTCTACCCCAAGGAATAATTTGCTTGAATTGAGCTGGCATACACAAAAAGATTCAGAGTGGGCAGGGTAGCACTGCACCTTCTTATTACTCCCAGAGTGGTGAAATGAGATGCCACATTTCTAGGTTTTGAAGAAGATGCAGCAGCTCTCCTCTTGCTATTTACTAACATAAGCATTGCAGCCTAAACTAAATAGTACATCCCAAAGACGGAGAAGCATTCCTCTGGACTGTCTAATACATACATAAAATAGTGAGAAGACAAAATAAAAAAGATCCTGTTTTCATTTTAAGATAGGCCTGTCAAAGTCACCAGAAAGCTGGGAAACAGAACAGCAACAACTTGCATCCTTAAGAACTATTTCCATAAGAGACAGATTTCAACAGATGAATTTTCTTGGCTAACATAAAGAGAAAAGTTAGTTCCAAAACTGTTCCAACTGTAGAAGCCAAGAAGACCATCAGAACATGGTCAGAAAGCGTACAGACTGCTTACATTGCTGTAAGCTCTTTAATTCTCCCAATTTAAAAGGCTCAGTTTCCAGAAAGAAGCAGAAAGGAAAACCTTTGTGGAATTTCTTGATCCATTTCAAAAACATATTGCTAGCAACATGCAAGCTTCCCCTGTAAGTACAAAATTCGGAAGCTATTAAGAACATTTCTGGCCATTTAAGTCCTAACAAGAGCAGCAATAGCTTGTTTCTGATGCAGAAGAATCAGTAAAGATGAACAGCTTAACAGTTTTAAACAAACAAAACCACATAATTAATTTCAAAATATGCAAGAACACAGTCATTAATAACATTACTGCTTGTTTTCATATCTGACATCAAAACTGATGTAACCTGAACCAGTACTCTGATTCACCTGTTCCACAGGAATGGTCCAGAGAAAAATAAAATCAAGTGAGCTGACAGGATCTTGATAAGGTTTCTAGCTTTTTCAGTTAGATATCTAGTCTAACTGATTCAATTCTAGTCAAACTAGCAGCTTTCTATGGAAGTGAAAAAAAACAGTCACTGAACTGAAGTACGTGCCGTAGTATTATAAACAGTATTAAAAAATTTCAACCTAGCAGAATTTATGGTATAATACTGATTTCCACGAAAACAACTAATTCTCAGGTTTTCTTCTCCTGCTATGGGGGCTCATAGCTTTTTTCTCTTGAAGTATTTGGTTATGCTCCAGACTTGATTTTTTTTTTTTCTTTCTAACTTCAAAAGTGAAGTTCTTGCTAATTGAAAGGCAGAGGGGCCATTGCCAGTAATACTCTTGCAGCTCAGCAAATGCAGAGATTCAGAATTTCTTCTGTGTTGCACGTAATAGAACACTTTGAGATGGTCTAAACTAAGACAAGTCAGAGCATTAAGGAAAAAATAAAAACTAAAACAAAACAAAAAACCCAAAACAAAAAAACCCCATACAAAAAAACAACAACAACAAAAAAAAAACCAAGCCACCAGTCCTCTACAAGAAGAGATTCTCTACACAGCTCTATTTTAAAAACTTTCAGAAGAGTTACACATCACCAAGGTCTTTCTTTGGAGGCTATGTGCTTCTCCTCAATTCTGCTAACAGCAAGAAGTTTAAACTGCACTCAGCCTTGTAGCTAAGTTCAGTTCTCCAACTGTTTCCCACATATGAGTAGCTTTATTAACAAAAGATCTAAAGCCTTATGCTCATAAATAATGACCTCAATCGGAAAAAAAAATGTGTTTTTTTGAGTAGATTAACAATAAATATACTCTTAAGTAACTAATTCTAATCAATAAACCAGGAAAAAATGACAGCCAATGATCTTTAGAAGAGTTTTGCTTATTTTGAAGTGACTTCCCCCATTTCTCTTCTAAGTGACCTTCTAATTCGTCTCGTGCCAGCTGTTCCCAAGACACTCCTTACCAGCACAGACACGTGCCTTGGACATTCAATGCCCCATGTAAGGAAATGAGTCTTCATTCCCTCAGTAAACCTTAAAAAGTCGCTGGTAGGAGCTGAGAACGTACATACGCGTTGCACACGCAGGAACACACCAGCACACGAGCAAACAGGCACATTCTTTCACATTTCTTTTCAGTGTACTGGAAACCCACCGTATCCCCCTGCTTGGATGGGTGTTTTTGGAGAAGCACAAGCATACAGACTAAAATCCTCGGTCTGGAAACCAGCCCGGTTTAGTGACGGCTCAGATGCACTGCGGTGAATTTTTGGCAACGACCGGGCCAGAAGCTCAATGGAGGCAAGAATCTAAAACAAACAGAAAACAAGTAGTTGAATCCATGGCCTTCAAGTTGCTATAATGCCTTAAAACCAAAGGCAGTACATCAACTAACGAAAAAAAGAAAAAAAATTTATACACAAATTTAAATAGAAACTTTAAAAAATACATGAGTGCATTTCACTCTGGTGTTTGTATTCTCGTAAGCTGAAAAGGACATTTTGTGAAGAAACTGCCTCTTTCTCCTCTAAAAGGACATTCTGATTTTCCTCTTTAAGCATTAGGAACACATTACCCTTTATGTGCCTCCTTCTTCACATGCTAGTATCCACACTCATCATCGCTGCAAATTAACAGCTTTGGAAGCTGCCTCCCTAATACCATTCACCAAAAAGCCAGTAGGTGGAGCTCAATTTTCTTTTTAAAGTGCTTTGGCACATTCACAACAAAATAAGGTCCTTCAGTTCCAAGCTTTTAATTCCTCAGCAGGCACAATAAATAAAGTTTTATCACAAAAATATCAGCCACCTCTCATAAAGCCTAGGAGACATGAAGGAAAGGAGCATACAGATTTCAGAGAATAAGTTCTAACTCATGTGTCTAACTGCAATCATTAATTTCACTATTTCCCTGGAAATTTTCTCCAACAAATAAATGCTAAATGTAAGCCATATTAATACCTGCTTTTTGAACTGTAAATGAACATTTCTAATTAAACAGCTCTAACTAACTAGGACTCTTATGAAATCTTATGTAGCACTAAAAATAAATCCTGCACTAATCGGTGAAATCATAAGCGATCTTCATTTTTCATAGTCAGGCTGTAAAGGCTACTGAGAAAAGATAAATATTCCTCACCTGTGGAAAAAGAGGTCTCTCATCTCTTTTCTTTTTCAAGCATTCTGCCATTAGTCTCTTCATAGCTTTTGGACAGTTACTTCTGACTTTACTGAGGTCTGGAGATAGATATCCTCGTCCCACCATAAAAATTATCTTTATTTTCGAGAAGAAAAAAGATGAAGACAGAAGAAGATAAGCTCATAAAGTAAACAGTAAGAACAACAACAACAAAAAAGATGAACGTTTTTTGCTAGACTAATAATTTCCAACAAATTTTCTGCTCCCAGGGAACAGGACCTGAAATTGAAATGGCCAAGTTTGTTCGAGCCAACCTACTAAGCACAGAGAAGAAATTAGACTTCTCCTCCTCCTTCTCTTCTATGGGAGATTGATAAGGAACATGAACGCTATTAAATGGTTACTATTTATAGCAATAACCACCAAAAGAACTGTTCTTTGGTGTCAAAAACTGTTATAAAACAAGAATAAGCAACTGTGGTTGGTATACAGTTCCTAAAAATAAATAGTCTTTTATTCATTGAACACTCCATCCTCGGAGGTGCTCAGGGCCGGGTTGGATGAGGCCCTGGGCAGCCAGAGCTGGTGGGTGGCAGCCCTGCCCATGGCAGGGGGTTGGGGCTGGGCAGCCTTTAAGGTCCCTTCCAACCTAAGCCGTTCTATGGTTTTGTGATTGTAGGAAAGTCAACTGCAAGTTCATGCTGAAAGGTATTTTAAGAAACTCATGGACTTAAGATATTAAAAAATAAAAAGCCCCAACCTTCTGCGAATAAATTCCTTCATTTGCTTTTCCATCATGAAAGCTTATTAATCATGACCAACTTCTCACCCCTCCTTAACCTCCTCCCTCCCCCTCAAATACGCTGCCACTCCTCTGCAAAAACTAAGTATTACTGGCCTATTTGATGGTTCAGGTAGACACAGGCTTTACATTTTTTACAGTAACTAATGCAGAAGACTTACATTTCACCTAAGGATAAAATTTAAGCATAGAATGAAGTAAATTAATAGCAAGCAGAAAAACAAATTTGGTTCATGTTCTTTTGGACACATTAAGAACTCACCAAACATCGTCATGTCAAGCCAAGGTAAAAACTAATGCAGTTTGAGCGTTACAGTCATGCTGACACTAAAAAGCCCTTTCAAACCAGCTTCTCAAAGATCCATTCATGCTGCATGAGATAATCACTACCTTTTCTGAACAGTGAGACAGAGCCAGCAGGTGTATTATGCCTTATTTTTAACAAAGTATAACTATTTCATACCTTGACACTGGCAAAAAAACAAAACACCACCAAAAAACATATCTCAAGCAAGCTATATATGCTGTTGATACTAACACTACTATAGTTCTTTTTCAACTCTCTGATTCAGATGCATCTGTGTTTGCATTAAGAGAGAACAGATCTCCCATATGGTTTCTTCAGGAATTCCCAAGTATCAAAGCAAACTTCAATAGTGAAGATTTTTCTACCTCATCCCTTACCTTGTTGCAGTCAGAATCATTGTCATATAGCAGGCACTTAACTGCAGCTCTTAACTGCAGGTACCCATATCATTGGGTTCATGACTCAAAAGGTAAAATGAAAATTGCTTCTAGAAGGTTACAACCATGTAAGCCAGGAATCTCAATGCTTCCCTTTGTTTAAAAGGGGAAAAAAAAAAAGAAAAAAAGAAGAAGAAAAAAGAAAAAAGGGAGTCGCTCCAAATCTGATGAATTGGAATGAAGTGTTCTGCAAATATGGAAGCAGCCTTGTAAAATGGCATTCACACATGAATGTTGCTATGGTTGCAATTCTCAAGTACTGACAGTGAAAAAACAAGGGATGTGGACACATTACACAGAAATACATCACTAGGCAGCTAAGGAATAGTTTACACCAAAGGTCTTGATGCATAGATCTTATTTTCAGATTAGACAGAGAAATAATAAATCAGACAAGCCTTCGCAAACACATCTAGCCTACTGAAACATGTAATAGGTGTGGAGTATCATTAAACTTATAGAAAATTTGTTCACAATTAAGTAATCTTCTTACAGGATTCACACTCTGGAAAGTCATATGCTTCATCAAGGAGACTTTGAGAAATGCTGATACCCTGAAATTCAATTAGATGGTGCATGCATTTCTCAAGATTGAAATAAATATAAAGCATTCAGTTAAATCCATTTTGTCAGTCCTGTTCCTCAACTATTATTCAGTGCAATTCAGGAGGCAAAAAAAGAAAGGAAAAACTGAACATAGGGAGAATTATTTCTCCTTTGCAGAACTATTCTAAACTAAACTACTATTAAGTAACCTGCTCTCTACCTAATAAGTATCCTGGCAACCAGCTTAGAATCTGAAAATCTATACTTGAAGTAAAAAAGAAGAAAAAAAAAAAACCAACACAAGAAAAGTGCGTAAATTGGTGCTGTGTGGCTGAGGCAGATCTAAAAAAAAAATAATAATGTAGAAACGTCATCTCAGAACATCAGAGTCAACCAATAAATGAAATACACAAAACAACAGAACAGTCACTTCACAGAGCTACATCAGTCTGGTTCAGGCCACTGCTGACTAAAGGCAGTCCCTTCCCAAGCCCATGCTCTCTTTACCTGGTCCCTGTTGTTGATGTTTGAGTATGGTAACTGTCCCGTCATCAGTTCATAAAGCACAATCCCAAACGCATACACATCTGACTGAAAGCTATATGGGTTTTTGTCTTGCATCCTGATCACTTCTGGTGCCTGTATCAAAAACGGAAACAATTAGGTTTTATTTCACCACGTCAGACTGTACCTTGCATAGCAGAAACATGAAATGGACATTTGCAGAGTACAACAGATTTAAGGCCTCCCTCTCATGACTGGGTTTCTGTATTAGAGTCCACGTTACTGGGCTCTACAAAAGTGTCTGCTGACACGAGTCCATTGGTTCTTTTAAATTTGGTGATCCCCTTATTGAACTATGACAGAACATCTTCCTCAGCCCTGGATTGATTGTGCTCTCTTTCCTTACACAAAACTGTCCTGTCAGTTCAGCCCTCAGAATAATGAAAGTAGACACTGAAGGTTTTTTTGTTGAGTACTGGAAAACATATAGTTTAAGAAAAATTGACAAGAACTTACTTAGTACCACGTATTTTTGGTCTTTCCAGCCTCAGATGGCTTGCATGTGTCCTTGCACGGAAAGGATAGTCTTATAAAGCTTGGCCAAAGGCAATGAGATCAGTTACAATGAATATACCGCTTCCCCTTTACTTACCATCCACAGAATCGATCCAGATAACTGTTCAAATTGATGAGATCCACTCCATCGTGATTTCACTGTAGCCAGACCAAAGTCACCTATTTTTACTGTGAGGTCTTCATGAAGAAAAATATCTAAGGGATAAATGTTAAGGGAAAGCAAACAAACCACACTGGTCCTGTCCTACAAGAAACAATAAACGGCTATAAATGTGCACTTTCAAATGCAACAGTTTTAACCACTCATCATCATTAAATACAGTTATCATATAGTACAGGCTCTAAGCAGTTGGGATAATGGATTATGGTAGTTCAGGGTTATACACATAATGACTGGGCTGGTGTTGAACAGACTACGTCCCAGATGACTTTAAATGCCAAGTGCTCAAATACTAGAAGCTGCAAATACTCCACTAGTCAAACTGGTGAAATCTTTCATCACAGGCAGAAATCAACAATGTAAAAAATCTTTCTGAAACTACAACAAACCTTGCTACGTTCTTGGAATCACAGCAGCATACAGGGACTTAAGTCAATATAAATTTGTGACTCACACTCACTGGGAATTACCTGTTCATGAGGAATAACTGCAGCCCCCAATCACCAGCACAAATGGGGTTCAACGGGTTACCTGTGCTTGCTGGCATCAGGCAGGCACAAGCTGAGCCAGCTAGTGTATAAGCTATTTTGGCAATTAAGAGTAGTATTTGTCAGATGTTCAACAGGCAAAGGCATTGTAAACATGCAATAGCTCCCAACAGAAGTTTGAAATTGCTTTCAGTATCTTGCTTACAATAGTTTATTGGCATGCTGCAGAAGAAAATCAAGAAATTCTGCTATACATTAGTGGTCAAACAAAACAATGTACAGACAACACAGTATGTTTTTACAAAAGAAAAGAATATTTAAAAGTAAAATGAAAAGATTAATCATGTCACATTCCAAAACCCACAGCCCATTATATTAAATGTATTCTTTCTACAGGAATTATGTTCTTTTTAACAGATTAATGTAAGCATTACTTTTCTAATAATCATATTACACCTTCTCAACCAAATTTCAACTCAAATAATCATGCATGAAGAGCTGTTCTCTTCAATAAGAACATTTCTGGCAGGAAAAAAAACAGCCAGGAATGCTGGTTCTACAGTCACATCTCTGAAAAAGGATACTATTACTCTTGAGGTCTCTGTGGATGATCGACTTGGCATGCAAGTAACTGAAAAGGAACATGACAGATTGGGTGCGTTAGATGTCATTCCACTAATCAACAGCTCAAAGTTTATTGTGTTACTGAAACAAATTCTGCAGATATTCAAACTGCACACTTTTGGCATGAAAGCTTCAGTACCCACATCAGTTCCTGCAACACTCACAGGAGAAAATAAAAACAAAATAAAGCTTAGATTTCCAGCTTAACCCTGGTCCTACTGAAGAATGAAACAAATTACACACCAATTTCTGATTTTCAGTTAATTACGTCAATATTCAGAATCAAACCACAAGAATTTCACTAGTTTTTGACATGTTGAAGGCTCTGCTTCCTATCCTTCAAGGTGACTGTCATGATACCTTGTGGGATAGTCTCAACCTCAGGCAAGGCATTTCCAAATTGGGGCACCTATAAGTGCTTCCCAGCCTCTGTCCCCCATGAAAGAAGCTGACTGCTCCTTAGCATAGGACTGGGAAAGAGATTCCCCAAACTGCATGTCAGATAAATACATGCAGAGTTCCAGCATAAGAGCACCTGCCTCACGGCATAGACAAAGTCTAAATTAGGCAGCCAGTCTCCCATGGCTCTGTTTAATCAATCAGTGGCACACACCTGCTGGAAGAGCCTCATTTTGTGTTTATTCTACCCTCTCATTCACTCGGTGTTTCTTTTTTAAACTGGGTCTTATCTCCTATCCTAAGACTGTTTGCACTGTGAAGACCATAAAGACTTGGGCAGAAATCTTTGCTCACAAGATTAAAGATAATCGCAGTGTGGTTAAACTTTCATTTTGTTTTCAGAGACCATATTACTTGATGCCACGTATTTCTCTATGTTCCAGAAAAAAGAGCACAAAAACTCTATTCCACTGATCTAAACACTTCACCAAATACTTTGATTAATGCAAGATCCTGGGCTTGTAGACTGAGCAGACAGCCTAGAATGAAGGAAGTATGTGGACAGGGTCCCAACAATCATTTGCAAACAAATCATACGATACTTACTCCATGCCTTGTGCAGTCTGTCGTGCAATATCAATTAGTTTGATCATTTCAAATTTGGTCTCAATTATGTGCAGATGGTGATATAAGCTGGACCCCTCACACCACTGTGTAACAATAGCCAACTGAGGTTTTGTTGAATAACCCATAAAAAGTAGGATATTCACATGCCGTGTCTTCCTGTTAAAAAAAAAAATAATCACATATATATATGTCATATATATAAAACTCAGGAGGAAATTGATGAAAAGCAAACAAACAACAAGAACCAGACAGAAATAAACACATCTTTCCAAACTGAAGTTCTTGGTCAGTCTTATCTCCTTAGGGTGATCTGTTTCTATATTGAGCCCAATGAATGATTTCAGTCTTTAGTCTTTATTCTATCAACATGGAATAGCTATTTTGGAGCAAGCACTGCTTCTTCTTGATTTTGAAAGCAGCTTAGAACAGAAATGTTCAGAAGATGCCAACTAAGTCTACAAGGGACAGTGAGTGCTTGAAGGCAGGTCTCAGCATATGTAACGCTAGTTCAGCTACGAGATGTTGCTGCCCATCAGGAAGACATTCAAAATGAAATTTCAGACTCACGGACACCAACAACACGCCTTTTTGGCAAGACTTCATTTTCAATTAGTACTTTGTTTGATAACAACATTTTACTCTCTGTGTGGAGCCAGCATACAAATAAGGATGGAGATAGATGTGAAAACTGTATCTCACTACAGTCAAGATATTCTCAATGAAGTTGTTTCTAAACAGTACTAGAATAGACTTAAGTTCACCAGAGATTTGGCCAGATTAAATCAAACCTCTTTCAAAGAAGCAGCAACTCCAGACATCAAAACTTCTTAAAAGAAAGTCCTAAGAAGGTGATCTCAGCAGATATCCCAGTAGATTCAAGGCCTGAAACAGTCTAGTGATACATTCTAAAATGCAAAAGTTTATCCTGATCCTGTTCCAGGAAAAGCCAATCACATTCTTAGTGTCACCAAACGGATATCAAGAAGAACTAGATCCCTTCAAACACACCAAATAGAGGTCACAAAAAAAGTGATCTCTGCAGTCTTAGCCAGCTTTTCCAGAGGCTGAGGAAAAAGACAGTCTTCTGCCAACACAGCACAGTACTGCAAGCACTTTGCTCACTGCCTGATGAAACCTGACAGACCAAGCTTAAAACATGTGGCAGCTTTTTAAGTCTGCATGCTGTGCAGCTGATGACAAAGCATTCCATATTTTCTTATATTAAAAAACTAACAGAGGAGCCTGCCATGCAGACTTGTTTATCCCCTACCAATGCAGGCTACGAGAGTTCTAACCTATGTGACTGGGCCTTTTTCAGGTGCAAGGATTTGTCAAGTGATGCTGAGACTAACTGCTGAGTGAACAAAAATCAGTGCTTTCTTGCAAATTTTACCTCAAAGCTAAGAAAGTACTGATGAAGCATAATGGAAAATGCACTGACAAATATAAATGGCTTGGCTGGGTCAAAGGATAGCACCATGGACTTCAAAGGCCAGACTTCAGGTATGAGACCAAAAATATGCACACCTCTTCAAGGCAGCATATTCCTACAAGCTTGTTACCACAGCTATAGACTTCAGAGCTTCACCATGCATTTTCCTGTGGACCCTTCTCCAGGACAGGCACCCATCCCAACATGTGAATTTACCAAAGCCAAAAAACTCCTTTCTATTTTGCTTCTTAAAACAAAATTATGCTCAAGATTGTAATTGGATGCTAATGCTCTTCCCAAACAAATATGATATAGCATTGATAGAATCTCTGTTACGAACTGCATGTAAGACAAATACTTTACCTAAGAAATTACAAGCACTAAACAAGAGAAAATCAAGAAGTGACTATGAAATAGACATTTAAAAAAAAAATAAAAATCAAGGATGAGTCAATGCTGCTACGAAACAATGGAAAACATGGGCAGAGCTATGGCTGGAAAAGAACAATCAGTTATACTCTCCTTCAATCTCAAAACTTGGAAGAGAGCAAAGGTCTGACTGTCCTGTGGGTACTACAACAGTAAAACACAGACTTGTCTTGAGTGCTTGGATATACCATATACTCAGTAACATCAATCTACAGACAAACACACATGGATACAAAGCAGTGGATAATAAAGAAATGTTTTAAAATAGTAAGTTGTATTTTCTACCCAAATTATCATAATTAAGAAATAAGACCACTGTGATGTAATGGAAATGTGAAACTCAATCATTACAGAAACATAAATCTACACAGATTATTTCATACTACAAATATTCTTACCTGAGCACTCCTACTTCATTTTTGAAAGCCTGTAACTGTTGAGGTGTGGGTGCTGTAACATTCAACATTTTCACTGCCACGTCACCTTCAAAATAGCAATCTTTAGTAAGTATCATTGACACAGATTCCTCAATTGAGAAAATGCTATATAGAAAATCAGAAATATTTAGACTCTGTTTTCTAGCTTTAGTGAAATAAACCACTGCTATATTAAAATAAGTATACATTCTGTAAACATGTATAAGTATTATTCTTATTTTACTCTGAGAAATTCTAGCCACATCTGAACTTTCTGTGTACGCATACATTTGAGATTCTGGCATAGTGAGGTGGCTACTTCAGCCTTTCTAGTAATTGTGTTTCATCTTTACCCTAATAATTACTTCTGAAGAACACATAGGAGTCAAGTTTCTGCACTGATTAAGCTCTAATGTAACTTACTTAACCCATGATTCTTAGATTTAAATAGCATTCATAGGTCACAGAATGGTTGAGGTTTGTTGGGACCTCTTGGGGCTATGTGACCTGACCCTGCTGCTCAAGCAGGCACCACCTATAGCTGTACACACAGCGCAATGCCCAGAATGCTTTTGAGCATATCCAAGGAGGGAGTCTCCACGAACTCTCTGGGCAACCTGTGGCAGTGTTTGGTCACCCTCGCTGCAATGAAGTGTTTCCTCATGCTCAGAGTCTCTTCTGTTTGAGTTGGCAGCCACTGCCTCTGACCCAGTCACTGGGCACCACTGAAAAGAGCCTGAGTCCATCCTCCTTCTAGCCTTACTTCAGGCATTTTAATATATATAATAAATGAGTCTTCCCTTCTCCAGGCTTAAGAGTCCCAGCTCTCAGCCTTTCTTCACAGCAGAGGGCCTTTGCTGGAGTCTCTCCAGTATATGTCCACATCTCTCTTGTAGTGGGGAGAACTGGAACTGCCACTCCAGATGCAGTCTTACCAGTAATGAGGTAGAGGGGAAGGATCACCTCCCTCCACCTTAAGGTAATGCTTTGTCTATAATGCAGCCCAAGATACCATTAACCTTCTTTGTGACAAGGCCACGTTGCTTAATCATGTTCAAGCTGGCATCCACGAGGACCTACAGATCTTCTTCTGTAGAGCTGCTTTTCAGCTCAGTGGCCCCCAGCAGGCAATGCCACTTGCTTAAAAGCAACTGTTTGCACTGGGAGCCACGTACCATGCCACTTTCCTTTGTAGACTGTTCCAAATGATCCAGACCCTATCCTTTGTCCAACTGTGATCTGCCCATCTGGTATTTCCCAATCATCACTTGAATCTCGTCGACCAAGGGTTTTCTTTACATATTTACACAAATAATAAAAAGAAAAAAAGAAGAAAAAACAACAATTAATGCTTGTTAAAATACGTCCTTTATTAAAGATTCAGTATCAAAACTACATGCAATTAAAATATTTTTTCTCCAAATACTGCAAGCGACATTTCAAATTAGGTATATTCAAAACCTCAGCATAATTGTATACAAGTAATTTCCTGACAGGAAATACTTGCCACAGATTTCGGGCAGAATTAAAACCAGTAAAAAAAATGGAGAATTTCCTCCCAAAGGGAAGGTCTCATTTATGAATTTTTCAATTCTTACTCAGTCATAAGGTTGAACTCTGAATTAAAAGAATGCAGTCATTTTATCCATTGTTAAATTTGACTCATTAGAGAAACATGTTCGTGAAACATGGTGAGAAAAAGATTTAAGATAATCTTTGAAGGGAAACTGGCATTATAATATAAAGTGCACCCAGACACTTGGGTGCAATGGAGGAAAAGTGAACACAGCTGATGATCTAGTCTCTACTAGTCTCATGATTTCAATATTCCATTATTTACTGGTTTAAAATTCTTGACCATTATATAATCATCTTGAAAATAATTCACGTGGCTACGATGAAAGAAAACTGAGAAAAACACGGATGTGTGGTATTTCTGTACCATGAGGATGCGTGGTATTTCTATGCTATGAGTATACCACACTGCGTACTGCGTGTGAAAATAACTCATCTTACCATTCTATTTCTGTCTTCTGAGGATGAGGATGATTTCCTTTCCCGCTGGGGGCCCGGTGATTTCTGTAATGCTTTCACATTGGTAAGTGACCCAGGCAAAGATGCGGGAGGTGTTGCAGACAAACCTGCAGTTGAACCTAAATTTCAGAACAGATAATTTTTATCTTTAAGAAGCCAGCTTACAAGAATGTAACTGGTGTCAGGTGCAAGAATTTTGTTTAAGATGCAGTATCTCCAAACATCAATGTAAATGTTAAGAAGGAACAAACATACACTCAGGAATATTGTATTAATACTAGATTAGCTCAAGTCTTAGGTAACAGAAAGAGACGAGTCTATAGCAAACGTTCCTGTGTATCATCTAGTCCTCAGCCTTTTGTTCTTGAATTAGAGGGATAATGTTTAAGAAGAAAAAAAAAATGTTTTGTTGTTTTTAATTCCGCCAGCTTCTTTGACAAGTAGTAGCATTTAGTTAGCTGCAGCTGCCTCTCAGATTTCATGTAGCTAACGTTTTAGGGACCCAATAAATAACTGAGATACTGTATTTTGGAATCAAAACAGAATACAAAAAAAAAAACATTTTCTAGCTGAGTCTTCAAGTGCCACCTCAAAACCATTTGGCTGTTTTAAAGCTATCTTTTAGTAAAGAGCTTTTATCGAAAAGTAGATATTAGACTGCAGAAAGGCTTACAAAGGAACAAGTGCTCAATCTACCTATTTGAGGCATATTCTAATAAATCCAAATTAGAACAGTTTATCTTTAACATACATACTGTCTAAACAAAACTGCATAGAAAAATCACAGAGCTGTGTTTCAGGGCCCCAGTGCCTCTTTACAAATAGAGCACTTAAACTAGACATTGCTTTTTAAAGTACACCTTAATTAGCAAGTTCATGCTGATTCTCTCTTAGTCCAAAGGACATAAAATAGGGTCAACTGTTAATTAAATTCACCCTGCTCTGATAAATGATGTATGTCATTGTACAAGGCCTCCAACATTCCAGTACTTTCTCTAACATCAGTGGGGAAGGACAGCACTCCTCCTATTATTTCACAACCCCCTTTCCTACCTGCAAAGAAGACTCCTAATGCCAACTTGAATTCAAAATCCATTTTGTAGCTTTTGTGACTGTTGCTTGTGCTCAGCCCCTCTATGTGCTAATTTACCAGATTATATCTATCCATCACTGCTTTCCTTCATTGAGCTAAAATCCATATGTTTAGAAGTGGAAGCACATAATAGTATCAAAAATGGAATGCAGCATTCTTGAACTTTTCCCCACGTTAAAGCAACAACAATGCATACTGGGTACCTAATTAAACTTAGAAGCAGATGGAAGCCAGTGACCTAATGGAGGAACCTTTGTTCCTATTCTCTGTCAATTTCATTTTATGTCACTATATTATTATGCTTTTACTACATTATTTGTCTGAAAACAAAACAAAAATCAAAATTAAATGTATGATGTTCCCAGAATAAGAACTTTTTTCCAAAATTCTATTGGCTTACAGATTTTCTCTTAAAATTGTACTTTAAGATATTAAAGGGAACACATTATGTCTCCTTTAGAAGTAACTGGAATCTCCTACTTAAATTTTTATACTGAGATATAGCAGCACTAGCAGAACATTTACTCTTTAGTGGATCTGGTTATAGCACAGGGTAGGACATTACAGTTAACCTGTCCATAATAACACCAGTGGACCTGTTTTCCAAGTTGTCAGTACCATGCAATACTTTAGATAATGCTGGACTTAAGTCATTAGCATGGACTCCTAAGCTGTATTTAATGTATGCCATTCTGTACACAGTTTACTTGCCTCTTTTTATACCCCTCTCCATGCAAAAATTTCTGGAACAATTTCAGTGTTCTTGGTATGTTCTGCAACAAAAGTCTTTGAAACAGCCAAGGTGGTAGCATTTGAAAACTACGCTACATGCACTTGACTATTCATTTCTACAGGTATACATAGATACACAAATATTTTTATTTCATGCTATAACTTAACAGTAGGTTTTTCCAGCATATGAAATCCCAATGGGGATTTTGTGCAATAAAACAGATCCATTGACAGCTTTAGGCCTGAATTACTGAAGAGTCAGTGACGTGTGAAAATGAAAAAGTATTACTTTGCATTGTTCAGGACACAAGCAAGCATTGTTTCACTGGATATGTACTAAATAAAAATGATTTAGTCTAAACCATCCAGGGCCCCAGTGTAGTATCAAAAAAAAAAATCCTCACAATACATTTCTTGTGGAAAGTTGACATGGCACATTGTGTGAAAAGCTTAAGACCTGACAAGATATCAATGGAAATGTTTGTAATTCACATTTGATTTCCTAGATTACTTTTCAAAATAAAGATTATTAAATACATAAAAGTGTTAAAGCACTGAACTGACTTAAATTGAGCAGTCAAGGAAATTCTAAGTTAAGGACATGTCTTTAAAATCACTGCAATGCAATGCAATCCAAGGACCTCTGTTTAGAAAAAATTACGTCTTGGTCCATATAAATACCTCAACTATGAAATTCCTTGCTTTAGAAGATTTAAGTCAGACTTTACAGTCATCTTCAAGCATATAAACGTGAAAGTGAATATGTGTGGAAAGCACATTCAAAGCATTCCAGCCAGGCCAAGCAAAAAACAGAGGTGTTTTGATAAACTCACACACTTACATACACACGGTGTGAGGGTGAGGCACAAACAGCATCTGTGGTTTTACTTATTTTGTTTGGGTGAAAACAAGAAAGAAGAGCCCAACTACCTCTGAACACTGGGCCAGGCTCAAAATCAAACACTATTTCACTGGGGACAGAATGAAGGAGGGGACTGGGAGTCCGGGATTGGTATTTCCGAAGACAGCGCATCAGCTGGTTCAAAGGGGCTGTTAGAGAGAAAGAGACGGGCAGGCAGAGACAGAAAGACAGACACATAGAAGAAATGAAAGAAGTCATGGGAAATAACTAGGATGCTTTGACTCCTATTCATAGTTTGCTTCTGTACTTCGAAGGACAAAAACGTCAATTACTAAAAACACCGTTTCAAGAATGGGAATTGCCAATTGTTTTCAGATGCCAAGCAGACAGTTTATGATCAAAAGTTAAAACCAACATGATACCACAACACTTAAATGCTGGACAAAATGGGCAAAACTGTGGAGAGCCACACCTACTGAGACATACAAAAATAGCTAAAACTTGAAACTTGAAATTAATTTTCTGGCAGGATGCTAAAGGAAATTTCTTTTTAAAGAAGGGTACTATCAGTGGCATAAGAAAAAACAGCTCCCTCAACCACAAAGTGGTAGGTAGGCCCCATCCTACCCATGTCATGGATGGGAGAAACAGTTAAGAGATAGCCCATGGTACAAAACATTGGAGATCGGGGTGGACTGCAGTGAGGTAACTCAATTTTCTCATGGCTGAAACAAGTTACAAGAAGTAGTAGATGGCTGAGTCAATAATCTGGAGTTGGAAAAACTTCCACAGGTCTACAAAACTTACTGCTCCTTTATTAGTAGTATATTCATAGGAATACACACGGCATATAGAAGCCCTCTCAGGACTTGACAACCGGGCTTGTGCATAACATGAGAAGAAAAATTAATCTATCTTCTGCCACTAGTTCTGGCTTAATTGTCAATTAGGGTTGTGTTTTACCAAAGAAAACATAAAGGGAGCTGGCTTTAACTTAAGGTCCTAACAACTCGGGTCCAAGATTAGCACAGGCATGCAGTATAGCAAAGCAGCATCTTCAGCAGGGGTAGAGGGGGAGAAGAACTGGAGAACATCATGCCGCTTTAGGATGCAGCAGTTCATATGGAAGGTCCATATACTGTGTTGATAATCTTCAAAGGAAACTACTGTAGTTTCCACAGGTGGGAAGGTAACAATAGGCATAAATATTTTTGAGAGAGATGGAAAGCTGTAGCATAACTGCATGCAGCCATGTGAGTGAGTGACTGTGTACGTGTGTATGTGTGAGTGAAAGAGGGGAAAAAAAAAGAGTGCAGGATGATTTTAATACTAAAAGACCAGATAACACTTCAAAACTTTTTCTCCTTCTGTCTCCCCCACTCCCAAAATGACTGGCAAATGACTCAAATCTTTGTCAGACAAATACTAATTTAATGGACAAGCAAACGCAAATTCATTTTTTAATTCTAGTCATATTTTCCTTTGTGCCCGTGTTTTATAGAAGGAAGTAGAACAAAGGGAAAGGACAGAGGAATTGTATATTTAAATATAGCACAGTAGCCAGTTTAAACACTACTTACCTCCCTCTCCTCGTACACCCTGGTCTCTAATCAAGTCCTATTAAAAAAAAATTGCATGTAAGTATTAACATTTACATTCCAGAATCAGTGGGAGCGATCCAATTGATAATCCATGACCTTATATGCTGGTCACAAAACAGAAGTTGTTTCCTATTCTGGCTTACTAACACCAGCGACTCCAAACTATAACAATCATTAAACTTTTCCAAACCATTTGCTTTAGAACGGCATCTCCCAGTAGTAAACTGAAACTCATAGCCCCCCAAATCAATACTGATATAAAAATATTGATTTAAACATGCAGTTGGCCAAAACGCACAAAGCTGTATCAAATCAAACATTCTGATTGCAGTGTTCGTGATACAAATTATTTGAACTGTCTTATCAGAAGCTGGGACACCAATTTCCTGTACTGAGGTAAGTCAGTCAAACGAGTTCTGCTTCATGCTTGTACCAACGCACCGCATTTGCATACCCAGATGCACTCTGCTCTTTTCAGAAATGACTAACTGCAAAAGACTTCCTCCACCTTCAATCCACTGTTAACTGAGAGTATCTTTTACCATATATCCAGACTACAAGTAACCAACACTAACGATGTTCTTCGCACAAGAAAATTCTAGTGGCTGAGGTGCATTTTCACCATTAAGGTTTTTTTTTTTTAATGGGTGTATGATTACTTTATATATTTGCACTGCTGCTGAAAAGCACCAGTCCTGCCTCTCAGCTACACCACTGCCATATGCAAATGTCCAGTAAGCTGCTTTCTTAATACACAGCTAACATTTCACCTTTCACTCAACTCGTATGTAGATTTTTGTGCCTCAGTGTCCAGACAGACTTCAAGACCATTCACCTGACAAATGACAGATTTCTAAAGAGTGGATTCAAAGGAAAAATATAAGCTGTACAAATTAACAAAATTAGAAAGAGGCCCTCGTGATTCAAATTTTGAACGATGCAAGCTGCTCTTATGTTTATTATCAACTATTATTGTTAAGCATTACAGTTCAGCATTCAGAAATCCCAAAAATGTGGATAACATGTTAAGCATAAGAGCTTCTGAACACTCACATTAATATATACTGGGTTCATGGAATGCTAACCAACACTCACTAAATCTGAGCTCAGATAACTCCAATAATGTCCTTCAACACCAGAAATATTGCTTGTAAAGCAAACTTTAAAAAAAAAAAAAAAAAAAACAGCAAAAAACAAAACTACCTCACATGCCAAGAAACTAACTTAATGCATACAGTGGTGTGTAAGGATGGTTGCTGGCCTTTACATTCTTAATGCTGTACAGGTAGCAGTATGAGCCTTAAGACTGATCGTAAAATAGAGAACAGCAGTAGTTTGTGGTAGAATGCTTTTTTGAAAGCTAAAGGCTGAACTACAGCCTATACCTATATAAAGGTAGCTTCTGCTTGTTGAGATATTTGTATTCCTACAGCCCTCAATAGAAAAAATTCTTTCTTGGAATCTACAAAGGTTCTGACAGACCAAGGATTAGCTTCGAAATACAGTACTTGTGTGCGCACATGATATATTTAACACCTTGATATTCATAAGAGAAACACCAAATCTGCTGTTCATGATCCAAATGTTAATACTTACATCAATATTGACTGGCTCGATTGTATTGATGTGAACATTGGGAGCTGAAGAGGATCGGTCGCGTTGCCCAAACTGATTCCGATGGTCTTCATCTGCTGGTCGGAAGGGCTGTGGGATTGGAATGGATTTTGAAGGAGAAGGACTAGGGAGAATTGGTGGTCTGAGAAACAAAGTCAAGGAAAAAGAGGATTTAGGTCTACAAATGGCTTCAAATGCTGCATAGTGGGTGTGGTAAATCCTTTTCAACTATAATAACACATACATAAGAAATAGCTGGTCTAATGGCCTGCATAAAAACAATTTATAATGAACAGTCTCTGCTCCCCTAGGGTCAATCGCAACAACTCTCTGCTGCACAAAATACTTGATTACATGGCTGCACAGTGTTCCGAGTTTAAAAAACAAAACAAATCCTAACACACCCTATCTAACTAGTAATATTAAATCCTGACCTGAAACAATTAATATAGCTCAACATGCGCTGCAGATATTGAGACTCTCTAAGTTTCTTCACTTCAAAGTTAATGCAATACAATCTTTATAATGGCATCTTTTTGAGAAAGAAAAACGTTTAACATCTCACGCCAATATCAAAGTCAAATTATGTCATAAAAATCATATGGATGGGATTACTATGCAACAAAGGAAGCTGATTAAATAGTTAATAAATAAATGATATTATGGCCAACGTAATAGGAATAATTGATATTAAAAATAAATATATCACCTGTTCACCTCAGCTTGTAGGAAATAAGTTTGAATAGTGAAACATTCCCAACATTATTTACAGTGCTACAGTTAGGCAACAGAAGAGATTTCACTTCAAAGATAAGTGTTCAGACTATACAGACAAGTTTTCTGAAGTAACACAACTGCTATCAGTCATGAATGTGGATACAAGTCTATATACATTAATAGACAAAACATGTACAAACTCTCTTTGTTGTTGTGTTGTTATTCATATGAAGGCAGAACATCACTTATTTGGTTACCTTGCTAATTTGGTAAAGTAGAATAAATAGGCATTTCTCTCTTACTCAAGTCAAAGTTAATCACTGTTAAGTCCCATCATTCAATTCAATGGATACAAGTTGAACAAGAAATCTGTCACCTTCTTCAGAAAAAAACATACTTAAAATATATTGCATAGTTGATAACGAGGTTTTAGAATTCATACAAAATGCAACTCCTAACAGAGTAGTCCCCCAGCTATTAAACTACTCATGGGTTACCATGCCTACAAAGGCAATGCCCACAGGGAGAAGTTTCAGAAATAAACCATAGAGCAGCCTGCTGCAGCAAGAGACCATGGTGCTGTCTTCTGTATGTAAATAGTCCCTGCCTCTCCAAAGATTTTCAAGGGCAGCTAACATTTTCAACACCATCTCTAATGTTTATTCCAAAATAGACATGCTATTACCTGTCTGCTATTACAGATCCTACATAGTTTGGCACTGATCTCAGAACTCAGTGCTATCAGTACTATTAGTACCTGTCATTTTTTCCTTCCCAGCCTACAGTCTCACTATCAAGAATGGTCTCGCTCTCAAGATCACAATTGATCACCACTTGCCAATGAATTCAGGTGACAGTATAGTTAGCCTTGCAATAAAATACATACATCATGTTTGTGAAATGAGATAGAGGGAAGAACTGGTAAGGCATACAGTCTTGCTCTAAAAAACAAAAAACAAAAACAAACAAACAAAAAAAAACTATATTAAAAAATGGAGAGTAATTACCTAACAGCACATAGGAATATATTTATTGCAAAGATGATGGGAAGCAACTGAAACTGCCACTAGACAGATTTCAGAGGAAGCATTTTCAACAGCCCAGTACTTCTGAACGATGCTCAGAAGTCAACAGAGTAAAACTTTTCTGATGAAGAGGAAGTTTTCGAAATTCCCAAACATGTTTTTAAGGAAATTATGCAACCAGAACTCACTTCAGGAGATAGGACACTGCAGATGCATGCACAGGATGTGGCTGATATTCCAAGATACCATATTTTCACATCAAGGCAAGTACGTCAGATGGAACACACAGAGATTTCAGAAAAGTATAAAAATCGTCTCAGCCAGCCCAGAACTGCCATTGACAGGACAGCAGTTTCCTGTCCAAACCTCCTGAGGAGTTTGAAACAGTGAAACCAAGGAAAATACGTAACAACAAACACCAGATCATTGCATTACGGTTGACTATGAGTGAACGTTTAAGCTCTGCCACGCAACTAGAACAGAAATAATTGAAGTTACTGTGATTGTGAGTTAGCCAAGGGAAAAAAAAAAGAAACACCACACGATTTCAGAAATGTTGGTTCAATTAAATCTTCCTCTGAGTCATAAATGGTCATCTACTAAAAGAATCCACAAATATGCCTGTGTTTCTGGACACAGGTCACCAAGCCTACTACGCTGCTAACACAGATAGCACGCTACATCAGGTCATGTTTTAAAAAACAAATTGAATATCTTTTTCTACTCATGGAATCCTGGAGGCAGGTCAGATCTTTAGGAAAAAACCTACAGACTGACAAAGAGCTCTCTTTTTTGGCTCTACTGCTACCAAGAGGAAAGACACAAAAGAATCAAAACATAGTTTAACGTACGCTATCTACACAACCAGGATTTTGGTTGTATAGTATTTCTGGGACATTCACTAAAATGCACAATATTTTTTGCTAAACGTAGACATGGCTTTAAAAAGGTAACTAGTAAAGAGAAAGACAAATGGTTGCTAGCAAGGGTGGCCTACTGAGACCACAAGCTCAGGAGTGATTACCAGCAGCCTCCTCCTGTGTGCTTGATCTGCCTCAATGCCACAGGAGAGGCATCATCACAAGGTATACAGTGATCCTCCTAGATATCATAAGCCCATGCTTACGTGGGCTAACTTAACTGCTGCAGGAGAATGGAAGGGACAGCAAAGCAAAAAGGAATGGCTATTTTAATTTATAAGAGGATGGCACTGCCCGCTCCAGACAAGTTACAACACTAAATCTGCAGGCTATGCTGAAGGACTAAGTGCCAGCAAACAAACTGGGGAAAAAAAAAAACAACAAAAAAAGACAACTAGAGCACAGCTCTGCAAAGTACTGTTCACTGTAAGCAGACCACAGCTTAGAGAAGCAGAGAAGTTTAAATACAAGGATCTGAGTTTCTGTTGCTCCTGCAGCCTTTGAAGCAGCTGGCAGTCAACTCCCTTGCTAGAAGAGACCTACAAGTAAGAAGGTCAATATTCTGACTTATTAGAAAGGTTGTACCATACTTTCTTCCAGCTACTTAAGTGTGGGCATTCCTGCAACAAATGAGTCTCAGCTTCCCAGGCAACAAGCTAATGGAGCTGTCAAATCTCAACTTTTTTTAAAATAAATTATAACCTTTCTTGGCAGTACGACAGAACGTACCTTTTCCTTAGAACATGGATTTGGGATAAGCACATTGTGCCCTTCCTTTTTATCAAGAGAGAACAAAGAGGTTTTGTCAGTAGACGAAAGTAAGGCTAAATTACCTAACTGGGGCTACTAATTACAGACAGGTGCAGCTTTTCACCCTTTGTCAATGATAGCAAATGTCAATATGTCCACAGATTTGCTATCCCACAAAACTGGGTCCACTGGTAAAAACAAGGGTAACTCAGAATTGCCCACATATACTACTTTACATATAACAAACTCGTACAGTATTATTAGACACAGCATCTCTCTTATATCTTAGAACTTACAAACTAGCGCTCTTCAAGAATATGAAAGATAATTTTAATACAAGTTACCCTTGATTTTCTTCAACTTGCTTTCCAGGTATTTAAGAGCTGGTCTACTCAGGAAAGATTTTTCCTCAAAAGAGATTTTTGTTTGAAGTTTTGTTTTGCTGTAGTTAGACAAAGACCCTAATTGAAAATTCACATTAACACTGTTTCAGTCATAGTGCATGTGCCACTTCCCTTGTGGAATAACAGCACTGCTACTAGAACAGGACACCCAGTAGATGCATCCTTACCAAGCTATTACAAGTCAAAGTGCACGTGGGACTACCATTGCATTTACATCACAGTACAGGCTTTGCTTTTTGTTAATGAGAAGCACTGTGCACTTCCATTTTCAAACAGTTCCCATGGACGTGATGATCTGGAATAAAATGATATTTCAGCTACACTAGCAACAGTGATGGGACAGATCTTCAACAGGCAAAGCTTCATTTGGATTAGTGCACTTCTTAATATCATGGTAACTTGTTCTCAAGCATGTCACTTTGTAGGTGTAAAATATGATTATCCCAATGGTATGCATTCATACTTGTCTTTGAGTCCAGATCAGAGCTTTGCAATGTTTTTGTAAAACTTCTGACTGCTTCATATACAAGAGGCTATTGAGAGGACCCACAGAGCTGTCGCTAGTCCTCCAAGCCAGGTCTCAGGTCTCCATGCTCTTGCAAATAAAATTTTGAAGATCAACACGTTTCCCCCACTTGCTGTACACAACAAACATGAATTGTTTAAGGATTCTAACGCCAAGCCTTTCCAGCTCAACAAGGCAGCATACCACATCTGACAACATAGGAAGTTCACTAACAGTTTTATGGAGTGGCTTAGAAAAGGTCTGGCGGCAAAAACCATTGTTTTGCACAGTAAAACAGATCAAAATGGTAATACTGAAGTGCAACCTCTTAAGAACGTGTCTTTGTTTTGTTGGCTTTTCAGAAGCTTTTCTAGACGTTTAAGTATCTTCAGCTGAGGCAGAATAATCAGTGAACATTTGGAAGACAGAAAGGAAAGCAGAGGTGTTTAATCATAGGTTAGAGCCTGCTTTAAGGCAGGAGCTGGAAAGCCTCCAAGAACAGTGCACCAGGCAGTCCCCTCTTCCTTCTTCAAATGTAGAACATTAATGATGAAATGTTGTTTATCAGGGAGCAAAGACTCTGCCAACTGCTTACCAGCAGCATCCTACCTCAAGCAAAGCAGAAGCTTTTATCAAGTCCAGCCTGCCTCTGTGCTACTCAAGTCTGATCATACAGCCCCCCACCCCCTCATTCTACATGTTACTTTCCCTGCCATAATATCTGCCTCATGGGTTTGCTGAGTTTTGCCCAACTTCACAACATCTGAGAGAATGGATAGAAGTAGAAAAAGACAACTTTGGAATATTTTGAATAGCTAATCTCTCTCCTTTTCATATATATCCTTTTCATATATATATATGAATATATATATAAAAAAGATCCAGTGAACTGGATTCAGTCAAATTCAGTGCTCATGTTTTACGAGCATAGATGCAGAAACTTTATGATAGTGCAATGAATAAAATGAATACAATGTATTATATAGTTTATGTACTTCAGTTTTATTACAAATGGCTATCATTAGGGACACCTACACTTTAATAGCTCTTTCCAGTTAAGTCCAGATTATCACTGTCTGCTTGGGCACAACACAATAGTGCAAACTGAAAGAACAAAAATGGAACAGAAGACCTGATCTTGAGGCTGGACGCATTTTTGTAAAGGGTTCAGAAATGTGCAGGCAAGATTATATATGCTCTCTTATCTTCAGGTGAACATATGGAGGAACTGCCTATTGCTTGCAGTTGGAGGAATGGAAGGCTACAGGACGGGACTGATTTAACATGTTACATGTGAGCAAAGTGCAGCACAGTTCTCCAGCACATTTATCAGCTTTTGCACCATGTCCATCGTTCTTTTCCTGTATGTCCCTTCCTCTTTGCAACTTCGCCATTTGACCCCTTGACCACTTCTCAGCATGTCAAACACTCTTTGCTCTTGAGCTTGTCTTGCAACACGAATTCTTCCTTTCTTTGGACACCTTCCTGCTGCTGGAATCCCTTCACAAGGCTAAAGACGAAGGATGTTTGCCTCCTTTTTACCAAAGAATTAGTAACATCCCTTCCTCTGTGGGCTGTGCCATGCAAAATGCTATGAGGAGAACAGAGAAATTGAAGGAGCAATTATTAAACTAGTAACAGTGTTAATAAAGCAGTAGTTTTTCATATTTTCAGTCCCATTGCCCAACTCTACTTAATTTTATTAATTTACTCTATTCTCAGTAAAGACAACCTTAAATGTCAGACTTTTTGATTCCATTTCGGCTGCTGCCCCATATTGTACTCTTTAACAAAAACCATGTCTGTGATTTTGTAGAGAAGGCCAGCATTTTTTATTTACTCTCAAAAATAATCATTGAAATTAGTTTTTCCACAATTACATCCCAAAAAAAGCAGACAAGTATTATTAAAGAAGGGAAAAAATATATATATATAACTGGAGAAATACACAGAAAGTGCTATATGCTCATAAAACAGTGTCTGAGCTGCTTCTGGAAAGAAAACAGTGCCAATACAAATGACTGGGGAAAAATGCATGCCTTTGTAACACGCACACTACTTTTTGAACAACTCATAATCATAAACCATCTTCAAAAGAATTTGAAGGCATGCTGCATGCCTTTTTATGTTTTAACAACGAAGTGTAGAGCAGAGGAAAGAAACCAAAAACGTGGGGAGCTGGAAACCTTTAACAGCTCCTGCAACCACAACTATTTACTGATACATTAATCTTAAAGAAAACAACAAAATACCTTAAAGCAAACACAACAAAACACCTCTACAATCTAAATCAGCAAGTTTATTTAACTTCACAAATCAGAAACTAAAAAACTTTCAAAACCTTAAGGTATTAACCATCATTTGTTTCAGTTTTTCCTTTCAGTTTTCATTTCACAAAACTAAGCCTGCTCCACGTACTGCATGTATAAACTAAAATAATTCATCCTGTTGTGTCCTCATGAACCAGTAAGAATCGTAATTGTGAGGGCAGTGGCAACTGTAAAGCAGGAAAATTTACTATATATAACAATACTAGGACTGGTGCTGTATAGTCCCTTTTGGTCTTCACACGTGTTTAACACATTTGGTGCAAGCAAGCATCAACACAGATTAATAATTCTGGCTTGGTTTTAATTTCAGATGTATCATGACAGTGCCAAAGCATGCTTAGCTTACAAAACTGTTTCAGCAGGCTTGCCCACAATCTGCTGTACTAACCTACAGTATATAAGAACAATATTCACTATACAGAAGAGGCAATTCCAAAGTTTTTCTGAAACTTCACAACTTATTACAAACAAGAATACTGTCTTTCTTTCTACTTACCAAACGAAGTTCCTTCTGCAGCGTTGTCAATCTATTTCCTGGCATGTATCATATTTGAGCTTTCATAAAATAGTCTCAGCTGTTCAGGGAATTTTTCTTCCAATCGGAGTCCTCAGGCGCTTGTGCAGCTTCCAACTGTGTTTCTGCTTTAGTCAGGCACAATGCACAGCATTCCAAGATAGCTTCTCTGCCAAATTCAGTTCATCTCCACAGAGTACCACATGTCCTAGGAGCATTTTCCTGAAGGCTTTTATCTTTGGTGCTTTAATAAATTTGCATCACGATTCTTGACTTTGATACACATCCTTGAATTCATCTTTCCTGGAGATTTGTTCCACTCTCCAATGTTAGTTGTCAATGATCTCTTAATTACTAGGATCACAATCTAAACATGATCCATTACCTTTCCACAAAGAAAACTGCCAGAATCTTTATTGGGAATACAGGGGATGGATGCTGTAATCAATTCGAGAAGTCTGATTTTACAAAATCTGGATCTGCAAGCAGATACTCTTGGTACATCCCAGCATCTAAATAGGAGGACATCTGGTCTGGACAATACTAAAGCTATGTGTATGTCAAAAAGCACCTTGACTTGGCGTCTATGCATATCAATGCTGTAGTGCTGTGGCTTATTCTGAAACAGAGGTTTGTCACTTCAAGGCAAATAAATTTTCATTTCATTACAAAAGCTAAACAAATTTGTAAAGACAGCGTTTTAGTCTGCACTGATTTGAAGAATAAAATCTTTCCAGTTTAGACCAGGTCTGTGCTACCATAGAAAAGAATTCCCTTTAACAGGTAAGGCCCCAATTCTACACTTAAACACTCAATTTCAGTCTGTATATTAATATACGTCATTCAAGTGAATGAAAACATTTACTTCTTTGAAGTTAAGCACAAGTTGACATATTTGCACGACAAGCCAGATCACAGAGGAAATGCAGAGATGGTCGCAGAGCAGTATTTTGAAAGTTTCTAAGCATACAATACTGAAATGTTATGGTATTAAAGAGCAGGAATAAGGTCATACCCAACAGAATCTGATGGGGGCACTGAGGGGTACGATCCTGATGCCGGGGTGGTCTCTCCTAAGGTGGTCTCCTCCTGCGATATGGGGTGATGTTCAAAGAACTTGGAGACAAACAGCAAACTGTGAGGCAAAAACAAAACAAAAACAACCGAACTTGTGCAAAACCCAGAAGATTCCACAACACTCAAGAGACTGGAAAATTTTTTTTAAATCCAGCACTGATTAAATCCTAATTTTTAACAATCAAGTCTATGCTTACACCTTACATTGAAACTTATTTAATAAGTATTATTTACTAGAGAAAGGATCAAAGGATGTATTTTCAGAAAGTAATTTTTTATCTCTTTCTTGAAATACCTGGTTCCTTGAGAACATGCAACTTATACACTGAGTAAAGGTCCCAGTTTGAATGTTTGCATTGATGCATTGTCAAAATCAAATGCCAAAAAAAAAAAAAAACCAAACCCCCAAAACAACCAACCAAACCTTAAGTATGGATAAACTAGGTTATCCGTAAGTCTTGATCACACCTTATGAAGGTGCCCAAGGAAACAGCTGTAAATATCAACATAAGCAAAAAATTAAATACACATTTGAGGGAAAAACTTGCATTTTAAGTGATTCTTTAAATGAAAACATTTATTGGCCTCTGCTCAGACTTTGTCAAAGGCTTATACAAATCAATAATTCAATTCAAGAACACATGAAAGTTCAGGGCACGTTCTTTTATGCTTCTTGTTTAGGCAAACTTGCATATGGATTTATATTCAATTGTGATGTGACTAAGTTAAATTCACATCTCTCAACATTTTTTGTCAGATTGAAGAAAATAAAACCGTATCTAAACATTTAAACAAGGCCCTTGCCATCCCATAATAAAGAACCAGTTTTGATTAAGAATTACATCTGTGAACAATGAGAAGTCTGTCTCAAACAGTCAAATGCTCAGCCACTCTATTCATGCTTCAAAGAAAGCATTTCATAGTCCAGCAAAAAAATTTACATATATGACCTGATTGTCTGAACCAGCACTGACAGAATACGAATTAAGCAGTCTCCCAAGAACAGCTGAGCTCCTATAGATTTTCAGGCACCTCTTCTGACTTCCTGAATTACAGATTTAACATAAGAAATCACGGAGAGCTATCAGCTGAATCAACGGCTCAACATGAAAGCAAAATGCGATGACTTACTCGAGTTGGTCATAGTTAACACACATCAGTGGCACTTCTGTACTACAGCGCTGGTGAAATTTGTAGCCACACGTCTGGCATCGGAATCCCTGGAAAAGCAGCTTTCGACAGAAGTCGCAGAACGCTAACGTGAAGAATGTTTTTCGTACCTATGTTGTCAAAAATAACAGTAATTAAACAAAATCCTTCTGTAAGTCTAATACACACCTCTTTTTTTTTTTTGATGATGATGAAACTAAAACTTTATCTGTTAAAACAAAAAAGTTGTCTTTTTTGAAATTATCTTCATGCATTTAAAATGTTCTTGGAATTAAAACGTCAGTAGCCCCAGGAAGAACAGCAACAAATCTGAAGAAACACACTGTATTATCAGGCTAGAGACAAACATTCAGAATTTAACTGGAAACAACCTGTAGCAACAAAAACTGCTGAAAGATTATCCTCTAACTTTTCCAGGAGCCAAATAACATTTCTATCTAACATCTACAGCACTGGAAAGACACAGATGGCTTGTAGCTACTGTTTCTTGTTGAAAACATTTAAAATTGCAAGAAGGAGAAAATACAGGAAAAAAAAAAAACCACTTTAGTTTCATTTTCAAATTTAGCAGTATTTAACATATACATATTCAATATATAACATTCATACATACATATACTAGAATAATGGTACATACAAATATTAAAACATGTAATCTAGATTTTAGAAGGATATTCAGAGATATTACATGTTCTAGAGTTTAATCTAGCTAGCCAAAGCCAAGTTAAACTTGAGCAAAATAGTTTAAGGTGCTTGCACAAATAGAGTTTTGATTACTCACTTCTTTATTTAAATAAAAGGCCAGTCTTATCAACGTGAAAAACATTATTTTCAATATTTTGTATGGAGCCAGAATGGTGTAGATGGATTCTGTCTAGCACCTTCTATTTACTTGGTGCCTTATCAGGTCAAAACATATTTGAGCACTAGCATCACTGGTGATGTCAGCAGTGCTCTGGGAATAGTTAGTTCATTAGTTAATTGCTGCTGCAGAGTCAGCAGGGAAGCCCAGAATACATTTTATAGATACAGCAGTACGAAAATAGTAGATTATTATTACAGCTCTGCAATGCAGTGCTGATTTAAAATCACTACATTTATACATTTTAGAGGGTATATTCCATCCCAATTTGAAAGTTTTAAGGGATATCAAGTACCCTTTATCAGCATTTATTTCAATTACAATTATAATTACATAACCCAAGCTATTGTGATTAAAAACCTAGAAGTTTTTGAGTTGACTTAATTCAAGTCAACATTTCATTGAAAAATGGTACATACAAAATTGTGCGTTGTGAGTGGCACATTCTCCAAGACCTCCACATGCAACTCCTCTCCGGTTAGCCAGGAAATGTCAGTGTCCCAGCCAATTGGCTTCTTCTCTCTGAAGCATAAATAAGGCTGTCATTAGCACACAAATCCCTGCAGGTCTTTGGAAGTTTACTACCCATTCTCTAACTGCAGGAAATTTTAAAGACCAGACACTAAGTTCAGCATGTACCAAGCAAAGCGTATCTTCCCTGGACAAAGATCATAAAAGAAGTTCACTTCTTTTTCCAGCTACGTTCAGTAGTGGCTGACCTAATTCCAGGGTGACATACCTTTCTTATCAAATGAAGTGTGTGTGAAACCACCTGTTCTGAAGTGATTGCTAATTTTGCACAGTAAAACAATCCACTAACTTTTTAGGTTTGGGAACTGAATGTGTATTTTTTCGTGGAAACTCTACATTCATTTAAGGTTACACATGACCAGGTCATAGAAAACAAAAAACTTTACAAAACCTATTTTATACTTGTTCAGCTAGCACAAATTGGAGTTTTGCCACATTACACTGTATTACACCTAGCCTTGAAGGAATTAAATCATTTTCTAGGAGTTTGTCATTCTTTTCAGACATGTTCATAAGGTACAAATTATTTTACTGCAAAGCATCATATAATTCTCAACTCTGAAAACAGCTTCAATGAAGTTGGAGAGAAGCGGCCGTGCTGGATAACTCCACCAAGGAATTTTAAGAGCAAGAACCACCACACACAAACCATACCCATCCTGTATTCTGTAAACAGCGCAGCATTCTGGAATAAGACCTCTCATCATCAGAGCTTTCTTCAGGCTGTCTCGGACTGTCACCCCACATCTTGCCGGAACCTACATGCCGAATAAATAAGAAAGGAATTAAAACAAATTCCAACTTCTTTCCTTAAACTGATGCAAACATTTTGATGCTCAAGTGCTAGAATCGACTTTTATTATGTTTTACAGAACGTTAGGTAAGAATTTCTCAACCTTTTTCATACTGTTTTACTGGTGACGAGTATATAAACAATCTAGCTCAGCCAGAAGAGAAAACAAACCCTGTATTTCTACTACTGCTTTGAATGAAACCTTGACCCAGCTCTAAAAGGTGACCTTCCAACTCTCTTTACCTTGAAGAAAGTGGAAGACAGCACACAGACAGCTAATAACTAACTATGTATATGTATGAAAAAATTCAGGCCAAGCTGCAAGATTAAGTAGGGCAACATGCCAAAGGGGAGTTAAAGTGAAAGAACTAACAGCTTGGACTGCTCTCCAAAAAAACATTATGAGATGCAAACATTCTATTTTTAAAAAAGAAGATAACCATGCAAATAAGATAAAGCTATCACCCAAGATAGGCAGACCAATACCTCTGTATTTGCAACTCTACAGATATCTCCTGTTTCTTTTCCTTCATTATTCCCAGCGTTGCCACCAGGAGCAAGGAAGTGACCCTCCCTCCACACTCAGCACTGGCGTGGTTGCACCTTGAGTGCTGTGTTCAGTTTTGGGTGCCTCACTGCAAGAAAGACATCGAAGCCCTGAAGCATGTTCAAAGATGGCCAACAGAGCTGTGAGGGGTCTGGAACACAAGTCTGATGGGGAGTGGCTGAGTGAACTGGGTTTATTTAGTCTGGAGAAGAGGAGGCTCAGGGGAGACCTTATAGCTCTCTACAACGATCTGAAGGGAGGTTGCAGTGAGGGGGTCGGCCTCTTCTGCTGTGTGATGATGAGGGTGAGAGCAAAAGAGATGTTCAGGTTGGACATCAGGAAAAACCTGTTCTCCATAAGAGCAGTCAGGTGCTGGAATGGACTGCCCAGGAAAGTGGTGGAGTCAGCATTGCTGGAGGTGTACAAGAAATGCTTAAATGTTGTACTGAGGAACATGATTTAGTGGGAAATGTTGGTGATAGGTGGATAGTTGGACTGGATGATCGTGGAGGACTTTTCCAACCTTGGTGATTCTATGATTCTACTTGAAGAAAAGCATTCCTCTCTTCCGTTTCACTATTTGAAAATAGTGGGTGGATGAGACGCGCAATACCGCTGGCCAAACAAAGAAGTGGAAACTATGCAAAGCAAAGGTATTTTTTCTTGTCTCTATTCTTAGTTGTAAGAATCTTTTATAGGAATTGGGTACGTTATTTCTAAGCACTTGTCTGATTAACATTATATATCATCAAGCCATAAAAACAGAGCAATACATAATCAGGTGATTAACTAGTTAAGTTGTCACGTATTACCCAGTTACCATCTCTAAAACTATAAACTGAAAGTAACACTTCAGTTCACACACATCCTATAGCCTTTCCTAAACTCATGCACAGTGTGACATACCTGAAGCACAGAAAAGCCCAAAGATCCGACAAATCAAAAAAGTCTGCCTGAACACCTGAGACTCAATTATAGCTTAGAGAAGTCTTAGCCAGAGCCTTGGTAGCCAAAAGAAGGCTCTTAATCAGATTCAGCTGGCTTTGGATCAGAGCCGAGTTTCTGCTCCTTGCACTTCAATTTCCATGAGTATTTAGGTACCATATGTCCTACTTAAGGATGACAGTGAAGAGCAGCAGTCTATTTCCAGTAGCTTTGTGAATACCATTTGAGTTATGCGATATATTGCATCCTTAGAACTCAAACAAACGCTTTCTCAGAACAGACAACTTAAAGGAATATTTTGCTTCCCATTCTTCCTCCCATTAATGACAGTCATTCTTACATGGTATTTGGGCCTTCTGTATGATCAACATGTAAATATTTAAAGCAAATTTTCTACCAAGCCATTGGAAAAACCATCCTACAACACACTGCTTCATCATTTTGATATTCAACCTCAACTGACTTTGCTTTATGCAGACCATTAATAAAACCACGCATTAAGACATAATATAGACAACTCCATCCCATCCTATAAATTAACATTATGGCTTTCAGCCACTTGCAGAAGTGGGTCACTTCTCCAGCATAAAGTACCCGTGGATGTTACTAAGCACCAACATAACTGAGCCTGGGAGCAGCTATTACTGTCAGTTTTGTCAACAATTTTTTCATTTTAACCAACAGAGGACTAGGACTGACATCTCCACCAACTTAACTGTTCACACTGAAACTAACTGCTTGTAACGTATTTCTCCCTGCTTCCAACATACATATTTACAAATAGAGAGTAAACATTCTTCACAAAAATCTCAGAGGATTTCAGATGCACGCTCCAGCCATCCACACAACAGCACCAACCAAGAACCATCTCCACTGAACAAAGGAGTGCTCTTCAGCTCAGGGATACTTTCCCTGCAAATATGGGTCTTTCTGGATTGAGGTAGAAGTTCCACAGAAACTTCAAGTTTATCTTTCCAGCACCCGCACTTATTTCACCACAAATATCCACAGCAGTCAAAGAAGAAAAACAAATACAGAGAAGGGTGACAGATCGACTAAGAGAAAAGGGGGAATCTGTTTACAAGGGTGGACAGTGATAGGACAAGGTGCAATGGGGAGACAGAAGAGGCTTAGGTTAGATATCAGGAGGAAGTTTTTCCACACAGAGGGTGGTGACGCACTGGAACAGGTTGTCCAAGGAGGCTGTGGATGCCCCATCCCTGGAGGCATTCAAGGTCAGGCTGGATGTGGCTCTGGGCAGCCTGGTCTGCTGGTTGGTGACCTGCACATAGCAGGGGGTTGAAACCCCCTGGGGTAGATGATCATTGTGGTCCTTTTCAACCCAGGCCATTCTATGATTCTATGAATGCATGCAGCATTCATAGAAAGCAACTGATCATGACGGAAAAATGGAAGAAGGGAGGCAGGACAACTGGCCGGAAAAAGCACGTATAAAGTGGGAGATGGGATTGGCATCAGTAGATTGGTAGGAAAGAACTAAGTAGGATGGAAGGAAAATAGACTGAATGACTTAATGAAGGAGAAGGAGAGCAACAAAAATAAGATTAACAGCTATGTAGGGAAAAGCTGGTTGAAACAGCTGGGGAAACACTGAGAGCACATATAGAAGCAGCAGCTTTCATGATGTGATTAAGAAAAAAAAAAAAAAGTTCAGTGGCAAACAAATAAAAGGCTGCCTACAAGAAGCATTAGAAACAACCAAGGGGAGGGGGGAGGAGAGAGGGTGAGGGGGGGAACTCTAGCTTAGGCAGAGAACCTCAAAGATTTTAATAAGTGTAAGAAGAAACCAGGGTAGGAAAATGCAGACCTGGGTAAGGAACTGGAGCAGGACAAGGAGGAAAAACCAAGCAGCAGAAGGACAACTAACATTAAAGAAACGAAGAAGAGAAACAGGGAAGGAATCTTCTGCTCATTAGAAGACATTTTCCTCCTCCAGCACTGAAGGAAATAAAAACCATCCCATATTGAGAACAGCATGCTACAGCACCTGAGGAAACAAAGGGCTGCATCAGGAACTTGAAGAGCTCCAACTCTATCAATAAATTACACTGGTGTAAATAATACCACCTCAAGCAGCTTTTTATTCATTTGAGTTGAAAATAAGATTATGACATTACAGACTTCCTTTTAAGAGATCATTAAGATCAGAAAGGTAAGCTACCAAAATTCAGAAAGCATAAAAGTTGCCCACAACCAAGCAAGTGCAATAGGATGATGATGAAAACGTGCATTAACTATTTCCCTTGCTTATCATTCACCGCTCCTCAGTATCACTGTCCCAAGTTCCTTTCATTAAATTCTGAACCATATTTAGGCATCTTGCAGTCAGAATCATAGCCAGAACATTTGTTCTCTTCACTGCCATTTACAAGAAGATCTAGCTAGAAAACAGTGTTTTAATTACTCTTAAAACCATCAGGATCCTGAGTCAGCATAACATTTAGAACATTCTCTTATAGCGCTCATGAGCAAAGAAACAGAAGGCTAAAGAACTAGGTACTTGAATAGATCTCTCTAGTACTGATTAATCATTTTCCCAGGCTGGAACAGCGCGGTCCATCACCATCTGTGCATGTAGCCCTTCAGCCCCCTCCTTCAGTCCACACCACAGACTGCAGCAAAGCAGAAATCTCACCCAGCAAAGAACGCACATCTAAACCTTTCTTCCTCCCCATTCTCTTCTCACACTCCAATGGGAAAAGTCTTGCACCATAAAAGTGATACGACTCCACTTTAAGAAACCAGCAGAACTCTTTCCTTAACCTGATGGACAGACAGGCAACTTGGAGTGATTTTTTGGGAGCAGCGGCCATCTGCATGCCAGCCAAGTGGCCCCAGTGGGCTTCCAGTTCTGTCAAGGGATTTGATGGGCTTCCCATAGACTGCTTTGGCCAAAGCACAGTGGCACTTTTTTTTTTTTTTGATTAAAAAATGCTCCCCATGAGAAAGCTTTTGATCTGTTCCAATACATACTTCCTTCTTACTGTAATCCAGTAAATTGGACAAAGTTTGTGTTTTGTTGCATCAAATAAAGAATGCTTCATACGTCAAATCCTTTTTTGTCCACATCCATTCATTATCTTTTTATCCCTTTATTTTGTAACTAAGAGAACCAAGATGTTTCACAACATTTACCTCTTACAAAATCACACCAGTCCTACTTAGGGGACATGAGTCCAAATTTTAACTGTTTCTGTCATGCTCAATTTTGCAAATATGAAGTCCCCAGGAAATGAACAAAAATGACTCTGGTGCCTCCAAAAATTCTAAAGCCAATTTTACCACATAAGGAGATGAAACTGAACCATAACACTTAATTTCCTTTATTCTCCTCATGCAAACTACTTCTGTGGACAGTAAGTGTTCATAAAAAATATTGCTGATATGTATTTAATGTTGCATCCACAAGCATTTAAGCAGTGCATAATACATTTCTAAATCAGGTCATTCCTGACTCAGTAAGAAATTTGGGGCTACATCCTTAAATAACTCTTATATCATTCACCCAACACCAGAGCAGAAACTCAAGGCATAATCTCACTAGCTTAAAAATGCTTCCTTACTCTAGTGCAGCTTCCAATATTTCATAACAACAGAGACCGACAAGCACTTCAAAATCAAAATAAAGGTATTCTCTGAAAGTGGGCAGGCTGGGCAGCTCTGAATCTCTAGCGTTACAATTCTCAGAACTAGTTTGCCAGATCAGTTTTTTTCCCTCAGCTTAGCACTGTAGTTCAGTTCACTCCTGTCAAGTGTTATGTATTATGGTACCTTAGAGTTCCACAAATATTCTCAACAGCTGGAGCAGTAGCTATAACAACTACAATATTTCACGTGTGGTTTTGAAATATCACTTCAGAGTACTTACCTCTCCTTCAAAGATCACATTTTGTTTGCCTCGTTACCTATCTTTATGATTACACATGTCAGCCACATGCTCACAGTATTCAATTGTGTTAGGTGAGAAAAGCTATTGTTCTGTCAAATAATGATAGTTTTCCCCTTGTACAGGGAAGGGTCTCAAAAAGCCAAGCCTGAATTTCACAGTTACTTTCTTTTCTTACGTATGAAGGACAAATGCTTAGCCAAATCAGCCAGTCCTCTTTTATAGCACTAACAGATAAGATTAACTCCCTTCTGCAGCAAAGTGGACTTCAGATGATGCTGAACAGAATATTCTCAAATACAGTGAAAAACATGGCTTTCAAACACTGCTGTTCTTGACCTCAAGGCATGATGCTCTGACTAACTTCCAGAGGAAAAAAAACATTTAGGAATACTTATCTTAAATGTATTAAGCATATAAAACACATGGGAGACAACTGCATTGCACTACATGTTGCTTCCAAGTGAAGTTGAACAGAATTTACCCGTTTACAAAGCTGTTACCATTCCATCAAACACATCCTGCTTAACTTGTGTAGACATCTGCTACCAGCATCCGCACCTCTAATGCCATTAGAATGTACTCATTTATAGAACACAACTGATTTATGTCAACACAAATGTTTGATCAAGAGTACACCATGCCTAAATCACACTGAGTCAGATCTAGCGTGCCTTCTCAACAGCAGCCTTCAACTATAATGTTTTCAAGCTTTTTCTGAACGCGGTATGGGATTTACCCTTCAGAACACTCACTAAGAAGATCAGAGCAGACATCTGGATCACCACCTTAAAAGCTTTGTTAGGCTGAATGCCAGCGCCTGAAGATGTGAAGCTGAGTGACTCACTGATAAAAAGAAGCTCTTATTTAGGAAAATATCCATAGCCACTGTATGAGATTCAGAGCCCCTGAGTTCTCTGCTCTTTCAGTGATGAAAAAGCCCACCCAAACCCAAAACCTAGGTGCATCAGAAGTTTAAAGCTACAAAACAGATTATTTAAATGTTTCTAATAGGCCAGGCCCTGAGCCCACTTGTCATAACATTCTGTCTTGAACAATCCAACTCAAAATATTTCAAAGATAACAGAAAGATATCATACCATTGAAAGCTCAGAAATCACATCCTTCTCAAAATTGGTTGTGACAGATCCTAAAAATGAGTACACCCATATCAAAGTAGTATATATACTACCATATACTGTTAAAGCTTTGGTTGATTGGTTTACTTAAATGACACTTGAAGCCACGCATCTGAGTATGATGAAATGAAACGGAAACATTTCTGGTTATTTTCAGACATGTGATTTTCATTCCATTTCACCAAACACTTGCCTACTACATCGTGGGCTGAAAGAAATACTCCAAACAGTGTTTCTTGTACCACTGATTTACTTTATCAGACAGACTTCCCATCTCTTAAAGTACAAAATCTTAATTCCATAACTGACCTTTCGCTCAGCTGTCACCACACACCAAACAATCCATACTTGAGGAATACCCTTAAAAAAAGCAATGACTGATGTTGCACAAGGCATTTCAGACGATGACAAGCCATCGATTTTACAATGAGAAGTTTTCCTTATTTTGCCTTTGCAATATAAGACTGTGTCAATAAAATTGAAGCGGATTAAGTTATTCTCTTTGAATTCAACTACTTTGAGTTTATCCAACACAGCTCGATTTGCATGGTAGGTTAACCCCAGCAGGCAGCCAAGCGCTACCTAGCTGCCTGCTTGCTCATTCCAGGTAAGAAGGGGGAAGAGAACTAGAATAGAAGTGAGAAAACTCACAGGTCAATATGAAGACAGTTGTTTTTTCTTTCAGTGAAGAGAAAAAAGAAGAAAAATTAAAAATCACACCAAAACATTCCTCTCAAGCAATGCAGAAGCAGCTCCATTGCAACTAAAGCCAGTGCAATCTGCTACTGTACCTCTGCTCATGCTGCTTCACCAATCAGCTTCAAAGAGGCATTCTTCTGTCTTCCTGAGATACAAAGGACTGACTTACTCCTGGGCAGTGGTAAAGTCTTGTTTTATAATAAAATCTTGGTTGCATTTTTGCATTTATGTCCAAAAGAAGTCTTTCATGGTTTAATTACTTCCCAATAAGAACAAGTAATTTAATGTCTCATTTGATTCTGCCTTTCAGTAATAGGAGAGGCAGGCCAAATGCACTCCCTGATGATCCAGATATTTTTAAAAATATTATCAGTAATTTTCAGTTGAAAGTCAATGATTCATTCTACCAGTTTGTTCATATGACGCATAAAATCCCAAAGCATTTACATGCATTCAGAAAGCATTCACCAGCATAGGCTGCATAAACTGCTTTTGGAGCATTTGATAAGACATGGGAATTTGTAATTGTTTTTGATTAGAAGAACCTAATCATGTTAAACCAGGTGTGTAATTAAAAGCCAAAAACTAGTTTATTCAGCTGCCTAAATATCCGCTCTATGAATTATCCTTATACTTGACAGGTGAAACTGGTAGGACAGCTTGAATGCCTACAGAAATCCAACACTTATTTGTCTGCAAGCTTGAGGCACAAACACACATCATTACCTGCAGAAAGTAAGGTGCAAATCTTTACTCAAAATAAACGTTATATTTGTAAATCTGGTATTCAATGCATTCAAATGAATCCAGTTGTGAATGCATGGTAAATTATTTTTACCTTACCAAAATTGTTAGCATAAATTATCTGATTCTCCTAGTCTTCATGACTGTAGAGAAGACTATCTATGATTGCTCGTCTAATTAAAAGGCAGATGTTCTAATTAATGAAGGAGTGACAAGAGTGAGAAACCTGAATTAAGAGTTGTCATCTTGTACAGCATCCACAATCCTGCTTAATTTCCGTAAGACTTAGAAGTACAAATCTCGTGAACTTTCTGATATGTATATACTTGTGACCCTTTTATGATACTTACCAAGACAACAGTGAAATGATCTTTTCTGGTCCAAATTTATGCTGACTTTTTACACTAATAATCTCTAATTGCTGTTACGCAACTCCACACAATCTTCTACAACACAGAAGAAAAGGAAACTCTTTTGAACAAATTAATATGGTTTAGAAGCTGCCATTGGCAGTTTTCAGATCTCAGTTCGGTAAGATGTACATGCTGACCTGATTCTACTGACAATGTGCAGACAGCTGCATTACTTGATGGCCACTTTCTGAAAGCAGGAGGAGCGTCTGCAACCCCATTTTGCCCCCTAGTTTCACTGTCTGTACTCAGACCATTACAGGCAGAAATGAAATTCCGAAGAACTGAACACAACTTGCTCATGCTCCCAGAAGAAGAGTGGACAATGAATGAAAGACCACCTCTAAACTCAGAGCCCAGCAGCAGAGACTCCTTACGGTCCTTGTAACTTCCACCAAGGAGGTCAGATAGCATGAGGCAAACATTTCTTCTGGAAGCTAGCGGTGTGCAGACTGCAGCAGGCATCAAACAGATTAAGAGCAAGAACCATCATCACCTGATACATTTCAACAATTCATTATTTCTCACACCTACACACCAATTCTGCTAACTTTCCACACTCCAGCACACCATCATTCAGGACTGCACAACCGATTTCAGACTGCCCTCTCACACTACTAGTATTTAGCTGGAAGAGATTTCCTTCGGTAATCAAGATCAGTCAAAAGTGTTAATCTAAAAGCAACTTAAACCTTCTCCATAAAGCACCTCAGTTACAGATAGCCCTAACCATGTTCCCTTCTCTCCTACTAGAATTCAGAACGCTGACAGAAACCTAATACTATCCTCACTGCAATTATGACGAGTTTGAGCCATTTGTTGTTGTACAAGGTCTTGTATTAAACAGCTTCTCTGAGCAAATTTTACCTCCCCCAGTATGAAGTGCAAAAGCTAGAGATCCTGCGTGCAGCAACCAAGTCCAACACTAACTACAATTATTCACACAACGTACAAGCATGCCAGTGGAATTCCTTGCCACAAGACAAATTTCCAGTACCTGCAGCACAGGTTTAATGGAGACTGGTTTAGCAAACAGAGAACACTTCAACTAAAGATTTCTGCACGACTAACAGTTTGTACTCAAAAGAACACTCCATGAGAATTACGCATGCCTGCTCTGTTCTTGTACTCTTCCATAGGCATCCATTAGTGACCACTGATGGAAGAAACAGGGCTCACCTTAAGTCTGACACATTACAGATGTGCTTACGGCTCTTACATATTGCATAAAGATATTCAAAAAAGACACGTTTTGCTAGACTGAAAGAACTACTAGGAAATGACCAGCAGCAACTTGAGCAAAATGAAGTGTACAACTACGTCGTAGTTCAATCCCAATTTTTTGCTTCAATAACCCCTTCTGCCCTAGACAGAGGTTTGAGATACTTGCCAAATGTATGCTTGCACAGCTCTTAATACTGACTACATGCCACAAGTCTGACCCCACAAGCTACAATAAACTCAAGAACGACAGTTCCTTTCTCCAGTTTTGCTACTGTCCTGAATATTGCAGTAGATCCTTTGTGACCCTTCACAGAAACACGTTCCAATCATCCCATCAAGGTGACAGCTCTTCTAGACAACTGGGAGACTCCAGAGGCTCCAGTGCACAGTGTTTATCCCATTCAAGGTCGCGGCGCACATTCCTGCAAGTCACAACTGATGTGTCACTGGAATCCTGTCTGAAGTCTTACTAATGTCTTAAGTTCTACAGAAACCACGCAATCTCTTCAGTGAAATTCCTAAGCAGTTGCAACTGTGGGTTGTCAGCTTTTACAGAGAAAGGCAAGCGACACAACAGCTCTAACAGACGGGAACTGGGATTTTTTCCTTATCCGAAGCCTACCAGCTTAAAACCTAAAACAAGCTTAATTTCATTTTCCTTAAATTCTCTCATACAAAGTTGGGATAAGTCCCATCATTTTTTTTTCCGCAAAACAACTGATGATGTCAGGCAGACTCTTACCATCTTATGTTCCTATTACTTCAGAATTCTCTCTCTCTGGCCTAGAAAGCAAACAAACAAAAAAAACTCCACACAAACTTATCTTGGTCACACTTCCGCAGAACACTTCTCCAAAAGATATTTAAGATGCAAGTTCAACCATGCCGCTGAAAGCAGAGGAAGCACGTGTATTTCTCTGAAGGACTTCCACTTGGACATTTATCTCCCTGCATCACAGGGGATGAGCGCTTCCTTTCTCTACAGAATCACAAACAATCCAGTGACTTTTCTGGGAGGTTGTTCAGAGAAGGAAACTTTGTCTCCTCCCAAGCTGATTACGCAGGAAAACAATCTTATTTCTGACACTTGCATGCACGTTGCTCCCCCTCCAGCAAACCAACCCAGCTACTTGTTTTTGCTTTCATAATCGTTCTCTTCTAATTCTGCTGTGCTGTCAGCCGAAACAAGATGCTGACTTCAACTGCCAATTAATCAGCATAAGTAGGCTCCACCACTTACTGGTTAAGTTTTCAGTGAAGCAACTCCAAGCCTCTTCCTGCATTAGGATAACAGTTCTGTGAAACGCTCTGCTTTACCATGACACATACAAAGAAACTTCACTTCAGCTACACAAACTACTTACACTGGTCACCATGGTCTTGTTTCTTTGTACTCCGTCAATTTCCTCATCGTATTTCTAGTTGGAGCCAAGCAAAACAGATGTATTTGCTTGATCCTACACACAAACAGTACTACTAATAAACACAAATGTAGAAACATCTTCAGTATCGAGGCAGTTGCTAGTCAGAAATGTAAGCAGCTCCCCTCCACCATTTCCTGCATTTCTCGCAGCTCTAAACAAATAACAGAAGCCTGCTGTTGCTTTAAAATATAAGCAAAGATAAATATGAAGGTTGGCTCTTCATTACAGACTTAATCACAGTCAGTTTTTATAAAGTCAGTTTAAGAAGTGTCATTGTGTTCCTCAGTATAACAAAACAAAGCCTCTCTTGTATCTGACAAGCTCTCTCAAGAGTGGCTTCCCAGTTCTACAGTTAGATATGTGATTGGTAGTAGAGATTGTAGGATCAATAAATATTGAAAACAGAGCAACTACATTAAGAGTTGTCATACAACAAATTCCTAACATCCTCAATAATATAAGTTTGTTTCAAATTTCACAGACATAAAGTTCAACTTCAGGACCAATAACCTCAACACTCAGAATCCCTATAAGCACCTATTTCCAGTTCTAAAACAGAGAATTCACTATGTCTACTAAATACACCTTCAATTTAGTAATTTATGTAGATGCAAGCAGAGTGCAAAACTGAATTAAGAAGCCACTCTTTCTCTGGTTAGCAGATACTGCAAATTAATGATTCAGACCTGTGCATATATTTCTAATTGCTTATTTTTCAACCAAAAATGAGTCGCTCCAAGCAGCCCAGGAGCTGACTTCCATCTTGCTATACAGCATATGAAGCAGGGTGAAACCTCTGCACCAGACACCTGGCAGGAAACAATCTGGCCTGAAGTCTGTCCACCACCAAAGAGGACCTCCCCAGACTGCTCCCAAGAGACAAAGCCTGGTTACATTTCTCAGGTCTAGCCTCCTTTTGTTGACAGTGCCCTACCAGTACCTGCTGAATCTTGCCAACCTGAGCTTCCAGTCAATGAATCCTCACGTGCATCTCATTCCTCTCTGCATCTGCATGCACCTGTCTGTTGCTTTACACAAGCACAGCTGCTGACACATACCAGATAGGAGACTACGAAGACGTGCATCTTCCCTTTACCGCTTGCCTGCCTCCTGTTCTTTTGTTGGTACTGGTGTGTGGTGGTGCGTGTAGGGGGGAAGTTGTTTGTTTGCTTTTAAATTCTGCAACAACATGAGACTACAAATTTTCGTGAAACTCTATGCTCAGTGCCCCACATCTGGCAAGCTGGAAACAACTCTGGGAATGCAAATGGTGCTTAGATTCGAGTAGAGAGCAGGAGACAGGAACGAGGGCCTCTCCCTGATTAAATATCCAACTTAAACCTCATTTGCCTCCCATAACCAGAAAAAGAACTTAGATTCAGTGCTGGAAAAAGTCGTCTTCTTCCGAGAATTACTGCTAAGTTCTGGTCACAATTCCCTCAAACAACAGCACATCTTCAAGCTAGAAAGTTAATTCATAGCTAAGACATTGTCATAGACAAGCTGGTATTCTTGAATTTGATCACTTAACTAGAGCAATTAAGTCTGTAAGCTCCAAATGAGCATGGCCAATACTGCCAAATCACTACATTCATCAAAAACCTCAAAGCTTAGGGATTAAAGTGAGAGGAGTCTGAGGAAGAGGAGTCTCACATGCTTCAGAGCATACCATGCTAATCTGTTACTGTTACTTAAAACTTTAAAGATGCATTGGTTTAAGACAGCTCATTGTACTTTGATTAGAGTGGGCTAGCAACACACATAAAGCATTCTCAGATGAGGCAAGATACTTCTGTACTGGCCTAAATAACTGCTTGTAACTGAATTTCAGTATGAGCTATCTGATACCTCTTATTGCTCAACTGTAATCAGATTCACATATTCAGACAGTGACTGAACTTGTTTGTGCAAACAGGACACCTAAAAGAAAGGCCAATGATATTCTCTGGCCATCCTACTTGTAGTCTAACTCAAACTTGGTGAAATGCACATTTATAAAAAAACAGAAAAAATAACAGATGCCAACAAGATTGCTGCAGTGTATTACATAACTATAGATTCTTCTTCATACAAAATGATTGCTTTAAAAGCAAAATAGTTCAGACTTGCTAAAAGCCTTAAAATACTCCTCCAATAAAAGGATTGAGGAGGAAGTTAAAAAAGAGGAGGAGGAAAGGAGCAGAAGAATACTGCATGCGAGGAGAAAAAATGAGTAGAAACATTCTATATGGCTTAGAGAAGAGAACATGCAGGAAGAAGAAATGCACAGAACAATGCAGGAAATGATATGCTTATGGACAACTTGATCACATGGTTTGAGGCTTTAACAGCCAGACAGACTGGGACACAACACAGAAAGAAGAAACCAGGGTCCCTTCTAAGTCCACTATCTTCTCTCCAAATTTCAAATACAGGTAGCACTAGGTGCCTAGCCAAAGCTCACACACACATCAAAATAATCTTGTTTAACACTATACATCTTCACTGCGCAAAAAAGTGGCTGTAGTTTATATTAAACCCCCCTCTCTCCAGGTTAAAAAAACCTAAAAACTACTTTCACACTTCACCAATATCCTGCATTATTAAGCTATCATTTAAAAATAAATAAAAAAAAAAAATAAAAAAAAAAGTAAGTCTTCTGGTTTCTGTTGCTTTGTGGGAGGGAAGAAGGGAAAGTAGCAGGGGAGGGACAGGACATGCCTCCCAGTGTCTTTTGTGTTTTCACCTCTTTGCTGGCAATGAATTTCCATGTGCTGTCACAGGTCAGTGATAGCCAATTTCTGGCTGCTATGAAAAGCACTGGTTTCACATAGACGCTGGCTGTGCAATCATCTCAATTTCCACTTCTACTGGGACCACAGCTTCCCTTGTAAGTGGAAGGACTTGCAAAAAAGGGCTTAGAAACTGCTGACAGTCACGTATCACTGTTTGCTGGTCAGCGTATTGTTCAAAAGCACATACTGAGACTGTTCTGTAGGTATCGTGCTTGTGAAACCATCATGCCTATAAAAGCACAGTTAGATAGTCCCAAAAAGTCAACTCTTTTCCTGCAAGCGCAGGAATCACTGCAACACTGCCAAAAGTGATAAACAGCAATTCTGGAGCAGTTTACGGGTAACACTAACACAGCAACGCTTGCAGGCTCCTATTAACTGCAGCAGTGTCCACTCCAATGTCAGTTCTCTACACGGCACCTGATAGACTCAGGCTCCCGTCATAAAGCACTCATCACAGTGAGCTGGGAGGGAAAAGACAACAAAAGCCAACAAGCATTTTGCACAGCCCTCCTTAACTGCAAGAGGTTGCTTCTAGCTATCAAGCATTCACAGTTGCTAGCAACTTTGACTATATGAAAAACATTAACTTCCCCAAACTTGTCCTTTTAAACCAATAAGTAATTTTGCATATTACAAGAAACAGAGCTTCCTGACCTCCCCTATCTGTTGAAAAATGGTAGAATATTATTTATTTAAGAGAGCTGTTTTTAGGCAAATACTTGAGTTGCTTCAACTCTTATAGAACTCCTGAAAGTGTTGTACACTACTGCAACACAGCACACAATAGAGCACGTATTAACAGTGTAGAAAATATCCAACACATCAAACAACCAAGTTCTGCAAAGCACAAATACAGCTGTCTTTTCAGGTCCTAAATTAAGTTTTGCATGAAGAAGAACACAGGAAATACTGAGGTTCTAAGAACGCTGAAAGAAACTGACTTACCACAGTCCTTTGCTTGTTGGGCAGGAAGACTCTAACAATAGGCTTCTGTGGAGACTTAGGGTTATTCCGCGACATATCAGTAGGATTTTGATAAACTGAAAGGGATGAAGGTGCTACAGAGAGGCTAGAGGAGGAAGATGATGCAACTGTGTCCGTTGAAGCTGAACTGGAGACAGAGAAATCAGTTCCATTTCCCATGGATTCCAATAACTGCTGTTCTCTCTGCTGTAGAGCATCTAGTTTGCTGGTGTACTCTTCATAGGCCTGTGAAGGAAGAAGGGCTATTTTAATGATGCAGTAGCGTCAGGTAAAAACAGAAGTGTAAACTGAGAACAAGCAAAACAAAAAACATTCTGAACTAACTCATATTTCCTATAAATATGAACAAAATTGTCTGGTCAAGAACAGGAAGCAAACAATTAATGGCTTTCAATTCATGTTAAAACTTTCTGAACTAATTTTAATCCATGAAACAGGTAAGTGGATAAAAGAAATCACAGATCATAGTTTTAAAGCACCTGCACTGTACAGTCTAATTTAGAACTGCTTTAAAGAACAGCAATCTTTAACAAGTGCTGTCAGCTAAAGCTAAATGCACCGTTCTGTTGGAATGTAATACATTTAACACAATAATTAAGAGAAGCAAAAGCCTGCTTTTTGCCATCAGTATCTGACAACTTACCTCACTCAGTGCTGACCATTCACCACTGGCACTACATTATTTTTCCTTTTTTTTTTTTTTTTTTTTTTGACCAGAGTATAAAAACATGTTTCAATTAGAAAACAACTAAACTTGCCCCACGACAAAGTTGCACAAAAACACGCCAAAGTGATCCTTGCTTTTTCTTAACTATATTCAATTAGTTTGTCTTTTCACAAGTAAAGGCTATGCAAGTCCATATCAATTTTAAAAGTTCAGCATCATTTGTCCATGAAGTTTTAAACAAATATGCCATGAACACAGATCTGTAAGAGTAGATATTTTCATTTAAAGATGGCTTCCATCAACTTTCTTTGCAACAAGACCATTTCCATCTGTATCCAGAACCATTAGCAGGGCAGCTCCAAAGGTAACGCCTCCGAGTTTATGACCTTCGCCAACAGCATCAGAAGCACAGGTTGGTGGGATGGCAGGAGAGGCTGAACCTTCCCATCAGCTGCCATTACACGTTGTTGCTGTGTGACAGATGGCAGATGAAGGGCAAACTGTCACAACAGCATCTGACATAAAAGAATCCATGAAGCAAAGGTGCGCCAATGAATTTCTCCGTGCAGAAAAAACGGCGCCCACTGACATTCATCAACACTTGCTGAACATTTCTGGAGACCAAACAGGGGATACGAGCACAGTGAGGCAGTGCAAGTGCGTTTCAGTACTGACAGTGACAGCGGGTCACCTCCACTGGTGCAGAATTATTTTTATAAGCATGCAGCTCTTGCTCATCATGGACAAAAATGCATTGCTAAAGGTGGTGATCACGCTGAAAAATAGCGTTTTGTAGCTGCAAATTTGCTCTATCAAACAGTGTTATTGTGCTCTTTGTATCTGTTGTAGTTTCCATGAGAACATACAGGAGGAACTACCATCAGTGACCTACATATCTTCAAAATTCTGAATCTGAAAACATGTATCGGTTAGGAAACTTTTGTTTCATGCTGTATATACATTTTGGTGCTAATCAAGGATGTTATATAGACAATAAGAAACAAAGATGCCACAAATGTAGTATCTAAAGAGTAATGAAAGGAACTTCCTACTTAGACCTCCAACAAGACTGAGATTTGTCAGGCCACACGTATCTAATGTGAAAAGCGGTATTTACATCAGGGAAAGGTACATTTCTACTTAGTTGCTTTCCTCCAGTTCTCTGTGCAGAACTTGTTTCTAATTAAAGTTATAGAATTAAACTGACCAAAACATCTGCAGGAAAAAATATATTATTTTTAAGAGGAAAAAATAACTATGCTTCTAGTTTCAGCGATGCTGCCACAAATACTGCATTTACTATAGATTTATTTCTCCAGGGGTGTACGTGCAGCTTTAACCAAACTCAGGTAGTTTATAGTAAACAAACAGTGATTGGCCTCTCTCTTTTGAAGAAGGTTTAATATCCCTCAGGATAGACTCACTCACAAAATTTGCATTATCATACCAATTGCATTAACAAAGAGAACAGTAATTTGACAGTGGGGACTAAGAAAGAAAAAGCTGCTTAAAGGGTAATGGTGAAGACCACAATTCTGAACCCTAAATGTTGCAGGAAAACTGAGAATCGCTTGCAATTCCTTTTAAGAACTGAAAGTGTCTAGGGTTTCATGAATAGACCACAAACTCTGTGACGTAAAGCCAAAACATTTTCATCCTACCGTGAAAAGTAAATTTGAAAGTCACACGATTATAAATAATGGCATTTTTTGGCAGTATAGTAACATAAGCACCTCACTCTTACTTCCAGGAACAGCTTTTCATGTAAATTCCAGTAAGAGTTCCATGTGTCAAGAACTGTTTTCAGTAAACAAAAATTAAGAGTCACAAACTACTGTCATTTCACCGATACTTTTCTAAATACTTACTTCCTTTTCTCATGAACATTGCAAAAGATTGTTTGTACTAACACATGCAACGTTACACCACTTCCGGACACTTGTGGGCTCCGTTCCTTCACAGAGTTCCACGCATCTTTCAAAATGCCCAATCCTACAATGTTGGTACCGGCAGCTCCATCTGTCACTAATGCAATTCAAAAGTCAAATGATTTTTCTTAAATGCATAAACAATGAGCATAGAAAACTGGGAACTGTTGCTGGGTTTGGATTCTATACCATTGGACTTTGCATGAAAAGCTTTTTTTTTTTTTTTTCTGTTCTTTAAATGGGGGTGAATTCTCCAAAATATTGTGTTGTAACCCAATGTCACAGCAGATCTAGCAACAGAACACCAAGAAAGCAGAAATCTACTATTATCCTTCAAATATGTTTTTCTTTTCTTTAAAAAACAACTATTTTTACATAGAAGCTGCAATGGTTCATGTAGCAGAAACAGAATAGCTCCAATGAATCTCATTTTTAAAAATTAAGCACTTTGGTGAGACATCAGTACCAGCTGATGACAGAGAGAGCAGCACCAAGTCAAAACAGAATTGTCTGACTGACTTAAATTTAAGGAGTGTAAAAAAAGCAAAAATGATCTATGGCAAAGTATTTGAAAGCAGTTTGTGCCACACAGTTGGCCTACTGACATTACAGGCCATATTAGCTGACGTACATCAAGTCTTCAAGTCAGGTAAGGTCCTACAGATTGACCTTGATGCTGATTTCTAACATCACTAGTTTCTGAAGCACAAATCTATTTAGTTAGTTTGTACTTTATCTACTATAGAAAAAAAGATTATGCAGAACATTCTCATAACTAATGGAATGAAGTATTTTACTGGCACTTCAGAAGTAAAGGTGCTATTCAGGCATTCCATTCAAGGCACAAAATTCTGAGTTCATCTTTGCTGTTGTGCTTGTTGCTGCCGTTGGGATTCTGTTGGTTCACTCCAAAAAAACAAAGTGTCTTTAATCATGTATATTATTCACAACAAACACGTTTGTGCACTGTATCATTAGAAGGCTCCCAATTTTGTGTCAATTTGCAGTATTTCTGTAAGTTACAGAAAAGATATATGCTAAAAGCTGAATACTAGATTTAAACTGGTGCACCATTTAAATTTACAAGCAACTCTATAGTTATCTAAGCTAGAAGGAAAAGTTGATTTTAATTACATTGCGTATCAGTATGTATGCAAGTCATGAGAGAATATTCCTGAAACTTTAAATAAAACGTACACAGGCCTGGTAATCTGCCAAGTTCATCTGAAGCATAAGAAATTCCTACATGCAATCTACATACGTGCCACAGGATGACAACTGCTTGCTCACAAGCAGCAGAGCTGAAAAAAAAATAAAGTTACTACTTAAATGTTGCAACATATTGATAGAATTAGAACTGACTTCAGAAGCCAACAGAAGTTATGATACACAGCTGTGCTAAGATTACACAGACAAGGGATTTCCTCAAAAACATGAGTATTTTTACATTACTTATTATTCATGTTATATTTGAAATTTGCTTCCACAGGCTGCAACCAGGCTATACATTCCATTTAAAACATTTAAGAAAAGTAAAAATAACAAGTCAGGTATTTAAAAAAATGTACCTAGGACAAAGCCAGGTAGCAAAACATGGTTTCTCCTTCTTCCTTCTCACATAATTAGAAATTTAGTCTAAGCTCCAGCACACCAAGTGGTTTTATCGTTTTCTCTCCCTTCCCCAATCATTTTTTAGGTAGTGTCCATACATTCTAAGGATTTTAGAAGCCTAAATGACAGCTTCCAGGCTGTCAGATTGTATTTCTATTGAAAAGATGTCCAACCTTTTAGATTGTTGATCAAATGCAAATCTCACTGAAGTTAAATAATAGCTGAAGATAGACAGCAACGTAGATCAGGATTTCTGCATTTAGTAAGATGCCTAAATCTGTTCTTAGACTAACTTTAGACACTCCAGTTTGAGTCCAATGTATTTGATCAACTTGTGCTAGGAGCCTGGTGAAAGTTCATGTGAATCTCTCCATGGAGCCACTAAGTTTCCTAGTGTAAATATTTTCTTTGAATACCACCAGCAGTTTGAAATAACCAGAGTCATCATTACAATCCATTTCAGACTGTATCTGCCTGCTGATGCATAAAACGCACTCTAGATCAGCAATCTTCTTTAATAAATTTATAGTAATACAGCAACAAGGAATGAAATACACTCTCAAAATTCAACAGCCAAACTCTCAAAAATGGCAGCAGCAAGGCCTCTGGATCAAACTTTCCCTGGAGAATTAGACATAAACTAGAAAAACCACACCAGTTAGGGATAGGCATCTCTCTAGTACCATCATTCTCATTTTCACTTGCTTCCAATAGCTAGGCTAGGAAAGAAGAAAATTTCTGTAACAATAAAAGGCTGACAGAGCTTTGAAACCTATTTGATACCGATATCATTCCACCTATGTATTTGTACATTGCTTTATTTTGCCTGACCTTTTGGCATTCAGGTGCTGCGCAGCTTGCTCTTGCACTGACAGCTGAAGGAAAGTACAGGCACAATATGCAACCTCATTTTGTGAGCAGCTGTTTCCATTTTAATGGGTCAGTACAGCTAAATTAAGTTCTCAGAGAAATTTGTCACAGGTGATGTTAAAATATAATAAGATAAGAAAGATATGACATTTTGGAATTTTAAATAAGGGCTCTTGAACCGTAATAGAGAGTCTGGAACAATCCTGTTTGTTAACCTTTCCTTCCCTCTGTGTGGGAACTGTTGAGTCACGGCCTGAACCACTGATTGCTCACCTGGGGAAAGGACCAGGTCAGCCCAGGGAGCACCGGTGAAGGTAATTCACCTGTGAGACAGGAAGGGGGGGAGCCTGGCTGAACCTCTCTTACACCTCATGTAAGAGCTGACTGCCACTGGGGAAGAATCTCTTTCTGGAGATCCCTCCCTGGTGAGGCTCTCCCCTGTGAACCTACAACATTCTGATATGAGGGAACAGTTTTCTTTCCTTCCATTATAGCACCTTTCTATTGCACTGGTCCTTCTGTCATCACACCCTTGTTACAATGCCTTTCTCGTTGCATTGGTCTGTCCAACTGCTATACCTGCCTTTTTAAATTAAAGCCAATTGCTTTTGGCCACTTTGGATCTATGTATGTTCTTTCAGTTTACAAACAATGTTTACTTTCACATAGCATTAGAAATGTCCAGATCTTTATTTTTTTTCCCCTAACTCGTGTTGCCCTTTTCATCAGTATTTTGTTGGTAGAGATGAAAAAGGCTTATTTGATCACAGAAGACTGTACAACCCCACATTTTTAAAATGTTTGCAACTGCAACCCAGGACTTCCCAGTATCATAGTATTCAAGTTGTCTGCAGTAAAGATTTCCACTATTTACAGTGCTTAGATAAATCTTTAGGAAAAGGGTTTTTCCACAGTGAATCACAAACTGTATTTTGGGAAACATCATCTCAAGGACAGATATAACACAGTGAGAAAGTATGTGGGAAGATAGAAATCATTGATGTTTTCAGCTGCTGCAATACAGAGTACTTACAAAAATGTGGTAGAATCTGTCAAAGAGCCCCTACAGCCTCTTTTCTAGAAGAAAAGTGTTATTAATGCTATTTCTACCCATACTGAGTCAAGCAGTTACTTCAAACGTTTGACAGTTATTTCCAGGGGTCTGTTAGATCTGAGAAGCATCTCACACAGGGGAAGGCATTAAGAGCTATGATTACCTAAGAAAGGATTTTATCTACATTCCAGAAGCCATACTTAGCTTTTAATACAGCCAATGCTTAATCCATTAATTATTTCTTCCATCCAGAACAAGCAGAAATGTTTTTCTTGTACTCAGATTAGAAAGCCTTGATAAGATGCCCAAAGCTATTACTAATTACAGCCATTAGAAGAAAATTGTATGGTTAATGAGGAGTGTTCTTTTCTATCATCTGTCCACTTAGTTCCCTATCCCTGTATCACAATGGTTTCACTCTCCTTCCCCAGCTCCTTCTTTCCAGTGCTGAGAGAAGGGAGACAAGTAGGTGCTACCCTACAGCTTCATGCTATTTCTTCCACTCCTAGGAGCTGGACACAGTAACACACACAGATTTGAAGGCCCTACTCCAGGTGCTCAGAATCCTTTTTTAAGACCATCAGTAAGGAGTGACAGATCAAAGCAGGGTGACTCTGAGTATACCTCTTGCAGGAGTAATTAAATATATGCTGAACTCAACATAGTGTCAATTACTTTCAGTATTTCAGGTAATCCATTCTTCTTTCATAGTCAATTGACAAATCCTGAAGTGATGGCTGCAACAATAGCTGTCAGTTTTAAAATTCTTCTTATGTAAAACTCATCAAACTCCATCCTCCAAATTAAAAAACCTGTCACACTTTTTGTGCGTCTCCTCACTTGCTCAGACAAGCACAGAATTAAAATCTCATTAGCACCTATTTTCTTGAGCAACTCCGAAACACAAATTCATTTTTATTTTTAAACAAGGTGTAGATCTTACATTCAATGCAAAAATAATTCACTTAAATTCTTTGTATGTTTTCAGAATTTTTTTTATCCAGTTCTTCAGATCTCCTATGGGCACTTTCTACACCTTTTATTTCTTTTAATGGAAATGCTCTTTGGTAACCAGACTCAATTACAACTTTACTTGACAGGTCTATAGAGGCAGTACCACTACAGGCCAGGAGCCATTATATCAGGTGCTTTAAGTCCTTTAAAGTTCAGCAGGTGCTAAGAGGCATAAGAAACAAAAGATATAAGCCATAGGAGCACTCAAAAGAAAAGAACAAATCCTATGGAACTCATCAGAAAATACCAGCTGTCAGACCTTCAGTAGCTATCAAAAAGCCATGGTTTTGAAGAAAGCAATACAATAACAAACATCTAGTCTACAACAGCAAAAGGCAACATGGGTGAAAGAAATATGTTCAGTTGCAGGTTCTTATCCAGCAATTAGTTTTGGATAATTCCATCTTTGTATAAGAAAAACAGACATTATTACTGATAGCCCCATCAGAGATGATCAACACAGTCCACAGAAGTCCTTAAGTGCTGCACACATTTCATGAAGAATTGAGATGATCCGAGCAATGGAAGGAAACAGGTAAGTGACATCATCAATATGACAGAAATTATACAAATACATTTTGGTGAAAGCAAGGTAATATTGCATTGTACAGAAAAAAAAATGAGACTTTGGCAAAAGAGTACGTAACAAATCAGAAAAGGCTGTACAGAGTTTAAGTTACAGTGCTTTCCTGTTCAAGAGTATACTTGTATGTGCTTGAACAGTGACAAGACCAAGGTGTAAAGCTCTGGGGGAAGGTGGAAACCATGTACAGAAGTCAGCGGTGATGCCCAGGTACAGAAACTGAGCAAAAAGCCCAACAGCACCCAGCAGCTCTGTGCACAGGTACTTTGCTATTTCTAATGGATGTCAGAAGGATGAGTTATCAATTGAACTGCTTAAGCTACCCACGTGTGTTCTGCATAATTTCCTGTTCTTTTTATGCATATAAAAACTACTGTATTCTCTTAGTTCTGCAATTTCTGGAAGGAAATGTTCTTCACTGCTTTATCAAACTACATTCACAGCTTTTTACATACAACTTCATCCTTCCATCCTGCAGCCAGGATTGGTCTGGTCCTTCTTCTGATAAGGAGATGAGTGCAGAAAGTTGAACTATTAGCTCTAGCAGTGGCAGACTACACTCGGATAAATGGCTGCAAAGTAAATTCTGAAAAAAGCAGCAGTCTTTGTTCTTGGTCAAGCCAAAAAGACTAGCAGGGCACAGAAAGGACACACCAGATAGATAACTGTTGCTCAGCTGAAATGAACTGTCAAAAGAAAACAGTGATCTTGTTTCTGTCTTGCATCATGTTACCTGGTAATGTATTTCTTTTCCTTCCCTCACACTTAAGTTCTACTGCAGGAAATCTACACAGTACACAAATGACTGGTTTGCACATTCAATGCTACTCACTTCCATCAATCTGAGGCTAATTTAATCCAAACTGATGATCATCCATACCTCTATGTTCCCCTCTCACTCACCTCTATCTCTAGGCTCTTGGCTCACAGCTGTAAACTATTTCCCTTCCCTAACTCTAACCACGTATCTGGGACTCATGGGACTTCACCATAATCACATTCAATATACAACTGGTTGGCAAATTCAGCAAAACCAGAACATTTTCCTCTTAGATTGTCTCAAAATATCTTAGGTACTGCAAATATCTGAGCAAAGGAAGCAGAGGAGCCATAGAACAAAGAGTTGGGGAAAAACCAACTCTTTTCATTTCAATGATGGTAGGCTCTTTTTTCATAGAATAAAATAACTGAAGAAGTAGCATTACTTGTCGTGAGACTCACTTCATGTCAGTCTCCAGCACAACTCACTGTGGTAAGGAAATACCATGGTCTGTTCTGCAAGGTTTGTATATTCCACTGATGAACTTGAGTTGCTGCTTTGTCTCAGCTACACAAGCAGCCATCAAACTTAAAAACCTACTTTAAGCCTGATGATTCGCTATCGTGAAACATTTCAGACTTAGCAGGCTCTTTACATTTTCTGGGTAAAGACTTACTACTGTAAATGTCCTCTATCATATCAATGAGCTATGGAACAATCTAAAGGCTTCCAGCAGAGGGATCTCAGTTTTTATTTCTTTACAAGAAAAAGAAAGAATGACTGTAAAGAAACTAATCTTTTCGTTACCTGAAATCCAGACTTAGTAGACATTGGACTTATTATTATTCCAGTTTGATCTATTACTAAATAAAACCAACATATACACAGCAATATCAAATCCAAAGATATGGAATGAATAGGTGCGTGTGAAAACAGGCGTATTTACGTCCCACTGAGTGGTTAAAATAGCTATGAATGCTCATTCAATACTTCCATTTCACATCAAATAAAGGGAGTACAGAGGGTCTAATTTGACCTTAACTTTTAAGGACATTTTGTCAACATTTGTACAATCATGTTACTGTCCTGCTCTCACATATTACAATAAAAGCTAGAAATATGTCAAATAATGGGATCTTTAATTACTCAGTGCCTTTGGGCAGCAATTACAATTGAAGAGACTGCAAAATAAGTCTGCTTGACTTCCAGTTATTTCAATACTTGAAAGAAACAAGAAGAGGGCAGGTTTTGGAGCAAGTGATACTCATTCAGTTCCTAACAGATGATGTAACTTGTGCACATGGTCTTTTATAGGCTTTCTATGGTCCTTAATGGACTGTTTCATGTGTGTCATGAAATTCAACACAATTTAATGAATTTTGAGTAATGAAAAAAAGATTTACTCTGTAATTAGTTTATAAATCAAGTACAGTAGAAAACTATTTCTTCCTCCCTACAATTCTATAAGAAAGGTTCCTTCTACCAATAACAACTTTTGGATTCTACATAACTGTACTTGAAATGGAAAAAAAAAACAAGGCAACTGCTTTAAAGGCAAAGATAGTCCTATGCCTTCACGTGTGTACAGAATCATAGAATCACCAATGTTGGGAAAGACATCTAAGATCATTCAGTCGAACTCTCCTCCTGTCACATATATTTCCCACTAACCCTGTCCCTCATTACAACATCTAAATGTTTCCTGAATACCTCCTGGGACAGCAACTCCAGCACCTGACCGCTCTCTTGGAGAAGTATTTCCTAACATCCAACCTAAATGTCCCCCCCAGTGCAATTTGAGGCCATTCCCTCTAGTCCTGTTGCTAGTTACACATATGACTTGTAATAACAGAACATGCATTTCTGTACTATACAAGCACCCATAATTTTTCCCCCTTGCACCAAAAAGGATGTCTTATATTTCAGTTGCACAAGCATAACTGCTAGAACACGCTACTGATCTTCCCTTACTGATAAATATCAGAAATCCCACACAGTTCCCTTCTATCTCCACAGAAAGAGAGTTAGGTTTCAAGAAGATGGGGAGAATGTACTCTTACTACAGTTATATTTAACATAGGATGCTTTACATAAAGATGCAGATATCACACAATAATCTAACCTCATTCATTTGTGCACAAACTTACCTCTAAATATATTGATGGTGGGTTGTGTTCTCCTCCAAACTTGTCTAACAGCGCTTCTATATGTTCTTGTGTTAATTTAATCATCTGTTTGATATTCCACACCTAAAATAGAAAATTAAATATTTTAACTGAATTAAATCCTAGACAGTCTACAGAATCAGCCCTAAACCAAAACAATCTATATTTCCTAGATATTTAATAACAGAAGCCCATAAAAAATTAGGATATCAGGTAGAACGTACAATGCTATTCGGATCATCCACTGTCAGTAGCATACAGCTTGCTTCCCTGATACAATAAATTTGGCTTTAAAATTCACAAACCATTGAACAAAAAAACTTCTGATGTTCTATTTTTTTATGTTTATCAAAACTATATTAAGTACTTTTCTTGCAAGGCTCTGTAGTACGATAGAAGTTGGGTTACAAAGTTTAGTGGAGTTCTTTTAAGTCATAAGCAATCCACGTCAACAGCATTCACATAATCCAGACCTAGTGTTTTATTTCTTGATCATAAGCACTTTCTATAACGTGAATTGTACATTCCTCCACCTTGCAAGTTGTTTTTTCTTTTTAAATGAACTTGGATGTGATTTGAAAGAGACAGTTACCTGCTCAGAGAGACATGGAATTGCAATATGAAATAACTCAGGTCATTACATATTTTTCAGTGTCTTCAGGACTTGGAGACTAGTATAGGGAAATAACACTATGAATTCTAATCCTAACACCTATAAGGGCACCAATGCACTATTCAAATTAGGTTAAAAAAAAAAAAAATAGCATTACACATATTTAAGCAGCTATTTTAGCCCAAACAAATTCAGAAATTTACTGGGGGGAAGAGGGAGAAAAAGAGAAGAATTACTTCCTCACAGCTACTGCTGGTCAGAAAATTCATTAAAAAGAAAAAACAAAAATAAAATATTGTAAGAATTAATTATTATAGACCAAAATAAAAAATACAAATAAAAATACAGTGCTTCTTCCAAGGGAATTTTAAGGATTCCTATATGTCTTTTAGTTTAACTCATACCTATTTCATGCATTATAATATATACATACTCAAGACTGGGTCTGGACATACAAATTATGACAACTTACCTCTTCAAAAAGAAGATGCAAGTACATACCAATAACAGGGACCAACTCAAGTTGGATCGATACAAGTTTTACTAGGTAAAACTTGAGATGTTCACTCAAAATGCAGAGCTCATATGCTACCTGGGTAATCAAGGTGATGCTCAACAACACCAACTGCCTGCCAACAACGCGAGGTCTCACTACCTTGCTGGCTGATGCCCAGCAAGCCTTTAGCAGCTGCCACTCCCCAAGGCTTTACAGCCTACAGCATGTAGTATGGAATAACTCCTGGCCTAATTTAGGAACAGCTGAACGTCAAACAAAGAGTGCGATACTCAAATACCCTGTAGGTAGATTCTCTTAAAGCAACTGTCGAAGTCAGCTTCCTTAGTCAACTTAGAATCAATGTATCATGTTGAAGCTAGGATAGCTAAGCAGCAGCAAACAGCAGAATTTCTGCAGTTTGCTAATGTTTTTTCAAAGATGGCAAGAGGTGGGCACATGCTTGGTGAAGAGAACGAGCTAGCATTAGTTCCCCATGTCAATTAATGTGTTCAGTATAAGAGTTTTTGATGTTTGGTTACTGCATAAATGTTAACATGCCATTAACCTCATGGTGTATACAGAAAATTTATGTCAAACTAAGAAAGAATATCTCAGAATAAAGGTTTCATTGCTGTTTTATGTAACTTTTCTTATTCACTCTGGCAACTCTACCCACAGAAGTCACCCTCAACATTTATTATATCTTAATATCAGTAACTTACTACACTTAATGTCTGGTAACGACAGGGAGAGAAAATGCTTCACCTGCCAGATGAGTTTCCAAATACTTCTTTTGAAGACTGAAAATCAACTTCTTGGCTCATAGGTTATTTTCTACTTCGTGTGAAATGATCAGAATGTTCCCTCACACAGAGAAGCTACTGAATACAAAAATAATTGTTAACAAAGCCACAATAAAATGCACATAGGAAGTGTGCTACCGAAGAGAACTCAGCAAGAAAGTCCAACAGCCTCAAACAGAGGGCAGAAATTTTCCTGTTAAATTATTACCAGGACAAGAGCAAAAAATTAATGACTAACAATTTTTATTTATTTATTTATTTTAATTTTCTGCCAGCTACTGGACTGCACCATCTGAAGAAACTGAAGTTTAAGTCATATATTGCTCAGAGTGGCTGGAAATGGTGCCCTGAATTACCTACTGTATTACCTTCTGAGCACTGAAGTAAGAGCTTTTCACAAATGAATCTTGCAGGGAAACAGCATGGATTTCTATTATCTTAGAAAGGCAACTCATAGTTAGGAGTACACTGAAATTTATCAAAGTCAGCCACGGCACTGAATCATTACTTGTTGCTCACAGAAATGGAAAACCTATCTTAAGTGCCTTATACATCAACAGCCTTTTGACAAGCTGAAAAGCTCTCACAAGTCTTGTACTGACCAGCATGCACTAGCCGTAACCAGGCATGCATAAGAGCATGGGACACAGCAAATTTCCAAGCTTCACAATTTCCCTGCACATGATAACTAGTACTACTTACATAAAGCTACCTTCTGGCATTCTGTATCAGTGAATATATTTATATACTGTTATTTGTGTCCAGAGCATCCCTCATCTGGGTAGCTAATCCTCCTTGAGACTCAACACCCATGCATGCATACTGCATTCTGTTGTGCAGGACCTACAACAACTCCAATTTAATTGAATGAACTTAAACCCTTCTCTGGCGGGAGTTCAGACCTGCTGCCCGGTGCAAGTTACCTGCTGTGACACCAAGATGTCTGCTTCTGCACACAGCACCCCTAACTTCCTGCTCTCAGGAATTAAGCCATTAAGGGCTGCACTTGCACAGCCAGCACTCTCCTCTCCTCCTTGTAAACTTGCTTGCTCAGATATCCTGCCCCAACTCAGTCTGCATCATGCACAGTCACAGACAAGAGACTTTCACATACCATGTCCCCAGCATACGTATCACACAGATGTGAGTTCTACCATGGGCAAGAGAAAAATAACATCTACTCTTTCTCGATGGCCAGCAGATTTGTGCAGTTTTCTTCTAGTTCTAGAGAAGGCATGCATAAAATGCAGATAAAGGGATTACTGTAAAAAAAATTACTGCCAAGTATCTTGCAGAAATACATAACCTGTTGCCAGCCTAAGAGAGGTGCTAGAAACACTGATGTATCCTGAAGTTGATCTGCAATGCACACAATATTGTCCATGTACAAGTCCAGCCACAATCCACGGGAAGCAGCATGGTTGTTTTTTTTTTTTTTTTTGAGACACTGTTTCATTACAGCTCCACAAAAAAAGTAATGAATCCTGTGCATCTAGGATAACCTGATCTCTTTATTTTTTATTTTTTAAAGTCTCTGTCTTCTTTGGTAGCATTAGGTTAAGGTTATTCTCTGTCACGAGATGAGACTTGATTCTCCTTTTAGTGCTGCTGACAGAAAGAAGCTGACAGAGGCTGACAGGGATACAGACAGATAGAAGACTGGAGATATTCCAGATGCTCTGGAATACATCAGCTTGTATCTGCCCATTGTGGATAACCGTGCATTAATTTCACAAATAAGCACTCTCTTGCAATGTAATGAAAAGATGACAACCTATTTCAAGCCAGAGGCAAGTCAGATACATAGGAGCCCAAATCCATTCTATTCAGCAAACACGACAGCTCTGCAACGTGAAAGACTATAAGCCATAAAGTTATTTTTGCATTCTTTGCTGCTTGTCAAAATATGCACTGCTCGAGAAAACATAAAGTGAAATGTCTTCTCTATCTTTTGCATCTGATATCAGAACTCAAATCTTGCAGCACATCCCAACTGTAACCTCCACATTCACATTTGGTAGAAGACACCTGGAAGTTTGAATATATTCCATAAACAACCAAAAAAAAGTCATTCTTTGCACAGAAACGGTATGTCCTGCATTTGGATTATCACAATTGGCAATGATGGATGGTACTTTAATGGGACAAAGCAGCTATTGACGAATTTGATTTCAAAATGGCTTTACAATGAGGACAGAATTCATTAACACCTCTCTAGTACTGCTCTAATCAGTCCCTCCAGGCTTCTTTCTCACAGAACCCATGCAATTGTTTAGCCTTCTGGGCTAGTGCCCACTTGTCAGAAACTGCTTTTAGAAAGCTGTCATGTCTGAAGTCATTCTTAGATGGACTTCACTAGCTTGAAAATGAAGGATTGGAGTTAAGGCAGGCGAGGGGACACAGCAATGGGAGTAACTCTGAACCCCACCTTAGGGTGAGCACAACAAGAGAACTTGTATTTCCCCAGATAATGAAAAAAACACTGCTGCCCCTTTCTTACATTTTGGTATCTTCTCCTGAGATCTGTTCTCCACTCAACAACCCAGAGCAGTGCTAGCACTCTCCCTTCCTCTTACAAAGCCCACTTTCCCTGTTCTGCACTCATACACTGGAATGTAATGTGCACATAGAGTGAGCAAGATAGTCTTCCCTCCGGTTCTAGCTTGTCTCCATCTCTCAAGAGAAGCTTCTCTTAACTCAGACACTCTGCTCAGTTTTGCATTTTTCTTGCTCTGACAGCTCCTTATGCTTATCATATTTTCTGTGGTTTAAAAAAAAAAAAAAAAAAAAAAAAAAAAAGTAAGAAAAAAATCTAAAACAAGCATGATGAAAAACATGAGCAGAGGAAAAATTTCATTGAATCAAAAACCAGCGTGCAATGAGATTCACACAGGATTTTATAGAAGCGACAAATGCTAACACAGAGACTGCCTTTTCTAGTTTATCTTGCCGAATTCAGTACTCACATTTGCAAATCATTTCACTGCAACTCCTATAAAATGTCTGAGAAACCAACTTTGACAGTGTATTTTTATTGTCAGTTAGCTAGATAGTTCAGAATGAGTCTGTGGAAATTTACACTCACAGGAGAGTAAACAAGTTACAGACATTAGTATCTACAGACATTACTGTAGCCAAGAGAAAAGGTCTCTTTCCACAAAAGTGGAAAAATATACAACTGTGTTTATGGCAGCATTATGCCTGTAAACAAAATCCCCAACAACTCCCTCCCTGCTCCAAAAAAAAAAAACCTAGAAAACATCTGACCACCTTAATGCTCATGTATCAGTCTCACCATTAACGAGGAGTTAACAGAAGAAACAATCAACATTAGAACTGCTGAGTAACTGTTCCACCTTGTAACACTGTAACGCAACGGTAAGCACAGCAACATAGTAGTAAAGTCCTAGGCTGTAGCAGGTGAGGATATGCTCAAACAGGGCAGCAGTGGATATAGAAGTTAAGGAAAGAACCTGCTTACCCTTAGAACACTTGAGGTACACAGAGATCTCCAGCAAGATCCCCTTGCCTCCACTGCCAACCCTTACCTGAGGTCTGTGAAGGGATGGATCCTGGCTCCAGCCCTTCAGGTCACTCAGGTGCACTGCATGTAGCTGAGCTCCAAGGGTTGGCCCTGACTTCCCACCAGGTGCTCAATCACTGCTTCAGGCCGTGACTCAGCATTTCCACTACACCCCTGTAAGGCAAGCACACTCACTAAAGACTTTCTTTCCTTACCAGGAGACTTTTATCACATCAAATCCTGGTATAATAAACGTTTAGTTTTTACTTAATATTCTGACATCTCTCATTTATTTGCAATCCAGGCAATCCATGTCTTCTCCTTAGTTTAATTCTAAAGGCAAATGGCATTGCTCACCACTGAGCTCTTCTTTCGAAGCAGAATAAGCAGCCTTTCAATCTGTCAGGCCCCTCCCTGTCAGGTTGCCTCCTCTTAAAACAAAAGAAATTCATACTTCAAACGTTCCTAGTCGCCTGAACCATCTCAGTACGCTAAATGAGGAAAGAAACTCTCTTCTGCATGAAGGTAAGTTTTCTGCCACTCTAGTGTGCTGAAATAGCTTGGCAGAGGACCTTGTGACTGCTACAGCTGCTGCAGTCACCTTTTCTCTCTCTGCACCCACAGGTCAGTGGATGGAGGCTAGCAGGAAGCAGCAGCCTTTCTGTTCAGCTCCAGCTCGCAGTCAGTCCCCCGCTTCTGCATCACCGTCTTTGCTGCTCGCTGCTAAGTAGTGTTTGCCTCCAAGCACCGCAAAAAGAAAGTCAACATGTTTTCTACCACAGCAGAACACAGGAGTGTGAAAAATAAGAGGTGTTCGTAGCCGACATTTAAATTGTTAACTTTGGGTGTCTTTCATCAAACTTAATTTCTTATTCCACATTCCTCCAGACCTCGGTGCTGCAATTACTATTAGTTGTATTCATTCCCCTTGGTATTATGGTGGTAGTCATGAGGATCACACAGATGGAATTCTAACACAATTCACTGTATTTACATTTATGAATTTTAAAACTTCTCCCAAGACTGTCAAGGGCTAAAAATTAAAAAGGGGGCATGGGGAACTTTTTATACATATCTACTAATTATACATATCTACTAATGGCTCTGGGCAGCCTGGTCTGCTGGTTGGCAACCCTGCTCGTAGCAGGGGGGGTTGAAACTAAATGATCATTGTGGTCCTTTTCAACCCAGGCCATTCTACGATTCTAATTTGAATTTTTATGATTCTAATTTAAGAATGCAATTTTGTCCTAGAAAGGTAACTACCACAGACTTGCAACAAATGAGAACCCCATACAGAGGTGAACTTAAACTACTGTGCATCCACCAGACTATTGCTCCACATATGTTAGCACTGAAGACAAGTCATATTTGTGATGGAAAGCCAGCAGCTAACAACTAGCTAATTACAATAATTGGATCTAAGAAGCAAATGCTAGCCAAGCAGGCCTCTTACACAGGCTGGGTCACATTAATTAAACTGACAAAACATAGTCTCTCCTGGACTACAGAACCCAGTCTGCTCTCTCCTTGCCAGAGCACACAATTCATTAGACTGCCTAGAAAAGATAAACAGCACCTATTCAAAAGCTCATGTTATCAATCCACAAAAATCATCTGCTATACTCTTTACAATATTCAACCATTAAACTGTTATGACATGGTGCACATGCTTTCTACTAGATGGGTAGAGAATGTAAGACAGTTGAAACTGTCAGTTGAAACTAGAGTATAAAGTGTGGCTATGATCCAATAAAGGAGCTGAGGCATTGTGTTCTTATCTTAAACAGATATCAAAATTACAAAACAAAACAAAAACAACACAAAACAGGTACAAGTAATTTGCCCGTAGTTTTGGAAAACAGTCACAAATAGAAACTGCCATAGAAACCATGTTTTCCTGGATGGCATTTAATGTTCAGCTCAGCAGCTCAGATTGCCTACCAACTCCAACAGCACCATGAAAAATGAAATAACTTCCAAGGTAGGACTGGCTCCGCGCCATGCATTGTACAAAGAGTTTGGAAGGTTTTAAAAACAAATAAATAAGCAAGATAGAAGACACGTGGTGATGGAATAGTGGTAAAGAAAGGTCTGCTTCAGAAAATCGGAGAAAATGCAGAAAGATTTTCATTTCATTCAGTCAGACTTTAGCTGATTAAACCAAAGAACTACTGATCACATAAAACCTGCTGCAAGATCTATAACCTGTGACTGCTCAATCTAGAGACTGAGATGAGTTATATCAATTTCTAACTAGCCACAAAAGCTTAAGCTCAGTCACAATCATTTATTATCACTAACAAATAGTATTCTAGTCAAATTACAAGAATACTGAGAGAAATCATTTCTGAAAACTACTTCAGATGATGCTAAAGACCCCAATTGAAATCCACACTACATAAAATTGTAGAGAAGGTTTGGCCTAATAAGACTTAATGAGTAAATTTACAATACCAGTTCAAAGGCTGAGGCCACAAGCACACAGATCTTCCAGATACCTACCTACATACTACCAACTTCTTCAAGTCACAGTCATGTTTTATTTCACGTTGATTTTACAGTGCTTTTCAAACATTATTAGTAAGTAACTTGCGCCAGAGAGGGAAGGAAACTAGGCCTTCTGTATCTACCCTCAAAAACCATCCTGTTATCCAAAATAAAGTGGATATGAAATGCCGATCGGACACAACGTAACTGCATTTGAGAAGTATTTCCAACATTGCAGCAGGTTTACCAACAACTTTACTACTGGCTATGCTGTCTGAGAGGCCTCACTACACAACAGTGAGGGTATTACTGCTGACGTCCCCCTTCTTTCAGTAAGAAAAAACCATCTTAGCAACTTCATTATGCAGCAGAGTTTTAATCAGTAAGTACATATTGTTCACTAACAAACTTGCCTCCGAGGTGCAAGATTTTAAAGAAAGCTGGTAACTCTCACGTAGAAATTCCATCTCCCTTTCATAGTAGATGTTGTGCAAGTATAGCAGGACAGTATCTCTCTTGATATGAAACTTAGGAGAACAAACACTTCCTTCAGTGCCCAAAGACACTCGTATGATCTCAACTACAGTCCCAATAGTGTGGATAATTCACTGTCACCAAGCACGATACCTGCATGGTACAAGAAGCTCCATGTTGAAGAGAGCTGGTTCTGTATTCTGAGCCTTCCTGTTGGTAGGGGTTGGAATTCCTAAGGCAGGTGACAGCTGGCAGTGCTGCTCTTTGACAGCTCCTGCCTGCACGGACAGCACCTCTGGACAACGGAGGTAGGTTAAAATCTGACCAGACCATCATCTTTTTCCCTTTTGCCAGGGGCCACAATTATATAATGTTATCAGAAAGAACTGAGAAAGTCACTGCTGTCTATATATAAATATAAATACACACACACACACACACACACACACACACACTAAAAGAGGTGGAGTAACAAACCCAACACTTGCAGCAAGGAGTTTAAACAGGAAAAAAAGGCATGCAATTCTGCATCAAGCAGCCTCATATAACTTCAGAACTGGCCACAGGAGAGGAAATCAGTTGCACAAATACAGATTTCATCATTTTGAAAAGATGCTGTGTGCGGGAGGATAGATGAGGATTGCACTGTAAGCCCCAAAAGCTCAAGAGCAACTGGAAGAAAAAGACATGTCGATTGTACACATACTGCTATGTTCTGTACTGGCTGTGATGAAGGAGCTGCGTACACATATAGAGATGTGTAAACAGATAAAAATTATGAAAATCATCTAAGATATCAGAAAACAAAATCCTGTAGCCAGGACTCTCATGTGGCCAAAGCTGCAGGGAAAGTATACCTACTATACAAGAAGCCCATGGAGGACCTTCACATCATTGGCACACTGGGAAAACTACGGCACGTCAACACATTTCTATGAACTGTACACCCAGAGGCAACCCAGAGAAATCAAGTAAGATTGTTACAAGTGAGCAACAGGAAAATTAAGGCCTCAAAGATTTAAGGTGTCAGATAGAGAGTTCTCATTCAAATACAGAACAAAAACCAAACCAAACCTGAAGGGCACCTTGTGGTAATTTCATGGGACAAAGATGGCCTTAAAAAACCAAGGTGGGGAGGAGCAAGAATCAAGCCCACCACACTAGCACTATTCTACCAAACCACATTCTTTTTGTCACCTACTTCGTAAGGGGCTTGGAGCTCACCAGATGCCTTGCCGAGCTCATTAATCCTGAGGAAAACAAACCCAGCAAAAGTGATGCTAATTTTCTTCAGCGTTAGTGGATCAATTTCAGAAGGCTGTACGTGGTGCTCATGTGGCACAGCACGGATCTGGCTGAGCACACGGCAGGAGGCACACAAAATGGCCACGCGTGCCCCTCTCGGTGGCAGGGCACTGCCTGATGTACCACAGCCACAGGGAGCAGCGTTAGTCATCCAGGAGTACCGTTCTGACAGGGCATTTCTACTGTACTGCTGCTCTTCAAGCAGGTTGTTCAGATTGAAACGTGCTACATAAAAATTCAAAAAGTATCTCTGAGAAAAACCTGTAGGTTCTACGTAAGGCTGGACTTTAACTATCCATTTCATACTGTGAAACCCTCTTTTATCTCTTTTGCAAGTACATACAAAATCCTATTCCCTCCTAAGCAAAATTCACCCTCAAATCTTTCATGCAACTTTTCTATCGGTGCGACAATTAATAAAACTGAGCTATAAACTTGTTAAAAAATAACAAAGCAAAGCAGAATAGGGGAGCTCTCTCATCTGGCCAACTGGATGCAACAAAAGAACTGCCTTTCCTGGCTACAACAAGCATCAAGAAAGATATTATTAGAACATTAAGAGAGACACTTTGCAGTTCAACAACTACTACAAGTAGAAAAAGCCTAAGAGCTCAAGTACTAACACACATTCACAAAAATACAGCCACACACTTTGTATCCAACCAATTTGTGGATATCCACACAGATAGAAAGCAATCCCTGAGACACCAAAGCTTTTCTAAATATACTGATCTAATAAGCAAGTTCTGTGTAATCAAACAAACTACTGCAGGACAGAGCTGTTAATCCCACTGCCTTCTGGGGGGAAAAAAACCATCATCAGCAGGAATCTTTTTAACATCCCCACTAAACTCAAGTATTTCAAGGTTACATTCTAGTATTCAATCTGCCCTGCCAAGAGTGAACCATAGAAGTGTATGGAAGAAGATGAGGCTGTCTGAATCACTGCTTTCCCTACACCTGGATCAACTATCTTCCACCACTCCTGAAATATATTTGCCTGTGCAACTGACAGAATCTACTAATGGGCACTTGTATAAGTTAGCTAAGAAAGTCTATTTTCATGCTTCTGTCCCCAGCCATAAAGAAAACTGTGTAACTCAAAATGACCTCCTCTGTCACCATTTAAACACTCTACTTCTGGCAGTAATAACCATGAGTCTGGAGAACAAACTATTTGCAGTCTTTTTTTGCATCTAATTTGACAATTCCCACTCCTTTAAAGAAACAAAAACAACCCTCTGTTTTTCAGTCTTTCCCCAAAGATCTGATCTGCTAGACCTCACATCTCCCTTGCTACCCTCCTCTAGGTTCTCCCCAGCTACAGCATCTACTCGAAGCTGCAACCCAAAGTCAGACAGCACGATGAGGTAAGGACTTGCTTCTGCTGTGCAAATAAACACCGCACTTATCTTCTGAGATACACACCTGCAGAACATTGGCTGGACACGAAGCATCTCGTACCCAAAGTTTAACCTGTTCTCACAATTAAATAGAACGCCATTCACCAACCATAAAGTTAAATCTGTCACTAAACACAAAAGCAACAAAACATAACTGAGATCAAACCAAAAACATATTCTCTAAACTACGAAAGCAATGAGAGAAAAAGAACATTGACTTTTCTTAGCATACCAACAGGATTGCTTCATGAGAGCCCACCAGTTATTTCATTTCAGGTTAGAGGTACCTTCTCATGCTAAATTTTCTTTTCCCTCTTAAATCTGTTTTGTCAGATTAAGGTTTCTGAATACACAATTAATATTTACACCAGATCAACTCCAGCACTGCCACCTAGAAAGCCATTGGTTGCCCAAGAGCTCAGAGCCTCACTTCACAACTTTCCCTCATTTTTGTCTTCAAAAAGCACTTCAGGGCACAAAGCTCCGAGTACAGAAAATCCCATTTGAATTATTTAATAATGGTGTAAGTAATCTCTAGCAACAAGAACAGAGCCTTTTCTCCCAGCTGTCACGCACACTACTGTATCAACAACCCTACACCACTCTAAAAGCCTTCCATCCAAACAATCTTTGTCCTGAGAATCACAGGGTAAGAGCCAGGCTGCATGCCCTGGGTGCCAGTGCTTCCCCCAGGCAGAGAATGGTGAGCAGAAGAGGACAGTTTCCCCCAGTTCACTTGCCCCTGCTCTTATCAAATCCTTATGCCCCTGCAAAGGACTTATTTCCTAAACATAATGTTCTTACATCTGCGTGTGAAACTACTCTTCCTAAACTTGGATTCAATGTAGAAAAAATGCCTTTGCAGTTACTACACTCTTACGTAACAGCTTCATTATCTGAAGAATTTTAGTATCAGCAGTTATGCTGCAAGGGCAGCTCCTGAAGCACTAGATTCATTATTCGATTCAAAACTGGCCACGAGTTGAATGATATGCCATAAACTGGTTTGTCAGAACTCCAAGCCTTGAACTCGTTAGCAATACTGATGTAGTCTTAACCAACATTCGTTTATGATCTTGACACAGAACACCTCCTTTACCATAGGATTTCAGTGCCACGTTTGCGTTTGCCTGCTGTAAGGTCTAGCAAAGATTCTCCTTGTCTGCCCTCCTCTTACACCTACAAACAGCACAGAATGGAAGGTTTTCCTCCTGGAAATCAGGACTGCGTTTCCTTAAAGATTGCAGAGGAAACTATGGAATCAAAGCCCTTCTAGGTGCCTCCTCTCAATATGTGAAGTTGTGCTCCTTGACGTGCTTTCACAGCAAGGTTACTTTTAAAGCCTAGATTTACATTCTCTTGAGGGGAAACAGAACACCAAAACACACACTTACATGAGTCACATATAAGTACTTCAGAATTTTCTGACTTATGTCACCTTGCATCTGTATTATGGTTATGCTGACTTGTTTTTGTATTAAGAATAGTTTTCACTTCAACTTGATCAGCAATTATTTGCTCTTAAGCTTTATTAAAACTGGTTTTAGATGGCGTAATATATATACTGCAAACAAATGGTAATTACCTAAGACTTGAGGAAGAGCTAGCTAACTGACAACAAAACCACATCAAAAAATAAAAGCTCTAGCGCCAGCTCTGCCTCAGACCTGCGTGCTTCATTATTTCCAATGTATAGAAAGCAAAAACTTGAACAAAATACATTAACAACACCACGCACTCCTTAATTGTGCATTTATGCACCCATACTTGAGAGGTACTGAGCCCTCCAGCTGGCACGCGTGCCAGGCAGCAGGCTGCTTCACTTTCTTTCTCATACAGAGATGTAACATACAATAGGGAAAAACAAAAAACACACATAAAAAAAAAACTAACCAAAACAAAACCAACAGAAAACCTCGCTGCGTAATTTTGCATTTGAAGTGAAATCTAATGTCCCACACAAGCAATTTTGAAGTTCAAGTGACATCTCTTCTGATACGAAAAAGAGATTTGAATAATTCCTTTATCACGTCACTGTTTTCCTCTCTTTTCTCCCATGCACCGCAGTTTATTTACCCCACTCAGCTGTATTACAATAACTGATTCCAGGGCCACAAAATAAACCAGTTACTCTAACGATTCCACTGATATTTACATTATTTTTTATGGTGGAAACAACACAACAATTCACTTCCACGTAGAGCTGCACCAGTACGATCAGGGTAATAAAAGCCAGTGAGATGCTTTCTAAACTCGTTTTGCTGCTGAAAGAAAGCATCTGTTAAAGTCCAGTCTTTAGGTATTTAGGTTTCCCAATCAGCAAAGAGTTTCTCCTTACTCAGGAAAGTTAAGAGTGCACTCACATTACACAAAGCATTTAATCATCTTGCTGTTGAGGTGCAAAATACGAGCACAGTGCTGAGCTTTGCCTTCCTTCAGCAAGGTGAGCAGGTAGCTTCTAAAGATGGGCAAGTCTTAGTTCTCAACAACATCAACAGCGGAAGCCTTCTTCCCTTTTCTCCTCCCTAGCCACCTACTCAGCATGAGCCCTAGTGCTTGCCAAACTTCTCAACACACGAATTCCATGCCATGCCACAATGCTATTAATACAGAAAAGGCATTATTATCCAATGAGCTAGAGCCAAATGGGACCTCTAGGTGAGTCGAGGCCCAAGGCCTGCTCACCTCTCCAAGCAGAGGTAGGGGCAGAAAACAGGCTGTCCCAGGGCAGCAGTGCTGCTCAGGGCTCAGAGAGCTGTACAGATCACACAAACCCAGCTCAGGAAGGCTGAGCTGAAGCGGCCTTCAGCGACCAAAGCCCTGAACGAAGAAGCATAGTCTCCAGCAGCTGTATTTACCTCTAAAACAGACTTGACGTACAATATGTGGCAAATAGGTGAGACTTCAGTGCCTACAGCGTTCAGAACTGCAGAACAGCCGGTGTTGCCACTGCACATCGTAACCCACCTCCCGAGAACGCTTCAGAAGCGCCAGCGTCTCAAGCTTCAACCTCCGCGGAACAGGCAGCGCTGCTCCGTGCGGGGTTGGGAAGTGAAGCGAGGTGCCCCGCAGCACAGGAAGCCCGTCACAGGGCCGCAGATGGGGGCCCGCCGCCTCCAGCGCCCACACGGCCGCTGTCCGTTGGCGTTTCTTAACGCTCCTCGCGCACAAATCGCGACGCAGGCCAACAACAAACCCCACCGAACCCTATTTTTTCAAGTGCTTCAAAACCGCCCCGGCCAAGCGACTACAGAACAGCTCCACGAACGCCGTGCCCTCGGTAACTCGCGGTGTGACAGCACGGGGAGCGGTGCCCCCGCCGCCCTTCTCCGAGCCGGCCGGCCGGCCGGGCGATGCCCCCACCGAGGGCCAGGGAAAGCCCCATCCCGCCACCCCCGCTCCGGCAGCCAGCCCCAGCCGGAGCGCTCGGTGCGGGACGGCGGCGCCGAGCCTCTCCGCCCCTAGACCGCCGCGCTCTGCCCGCCAGCGGAGAGGAGGGGGAGGGCCGGGGCCTCCCCCGAGCGGGGATCCCCTCCGCCGCCGTACGGGCCGCGGCCGCCGGCTCCGGCGAGGCGGGAGGGGGCGGGGACCCGCGGCAGCCGCCGCTCGGTCTTACCTCCTCCGGGATGGCCGGGTCGCCGCCGCCGCTCCCGGCATAGCAGGCGCTCAGCACGGGCGGCGGCGGCTCGGGCTCTGCGTCCCCGTTGAAGAGCGAGGCCCCCTCGGCGCTGCCGCCGCTGCTCAGCGCCGCCATCTTGGATCGAAGCGCAGGGGCGAGGGAGGGGGAGGGGGGATCCGCGTCCCCGCCGCCGGGACGCCCCCAGCCGCGACCCGTAGTGGGAGGGGGAGGGGGGCGAGCGCAGATCCCGGCCGGCTCCCGGCGGCCCGCGCCACCGCACGTCACGCCCGGCCCGTGACGTCACCCAGAATCGCCGCCGCGCTCGCTGCGCCTGCGCCGCGGCGTCACCGGGAAACACCCTGACGTCACGGCGCGACCGCCCGTCGCCCTGGGAACTCGGACGTGGGCTCGCTGCCCGCCTCCCGCCCCAACGCCGCCGCAGCGCCCCCTAGCGGCCGGTGCTGCACAACGCCCAACGACCGCCGTGCGGAGATGCCGCCGTCGGCAGCCCCGCCGCTTCCTTCTCCGTGAGCAAAGCAACAGTTGCGCCGGTACACCCGCTGCTGGATGAAAAGTCACATTTTCGCCCGATAAAGTTGTGCCTGCCGTTGTTAAAGTGAAAATAATTGGTTTTGAAATTGATTAAAAATATCTTCAGCGCCATATTTGGGTCTTGACCTGCCACCTCCTCACGCTTTATCTACCGCGCGTTAAGTGAGGGAGGCTCTGGCTGCGAGGCCACGGCCTGCGAGTGCCCTGAGCCGCTCCTGTCCTCTGCTGCCAACGATGGAGGAGCAGGGATGGCAGGTGGTGTGAGGGGAGACGCCTCTGCCTGCAGCCCAGCATCCAGCTGAGGAGCCGGGGCCGGCAGGCAGTGCTGTGCCCAGCAGCTGCTCCCAAAGTGGCGGTGGGAGTGCAAGGACCCTTCCCCAAAAATGGCAGTGCTCTGAAGCAGAAAATGGAGCCCACATCTTATTACTGCGTGCCACAGCCATCACATGCTGCTTCTGAAGGCTCCACCAGGCGTTTCAAGTTGCTCTCTTGGTGAAAATGTCCTTATGATAATACCGGACCGACGGTTCCAAAACAGAAGGACAGCATCAGAGCTTGTAAAGAGCTTGTTGTATCACAAGCCGATACAGTTTATGGTAGTCAATTACTGCTCAAACTCGGAACACACAAATGCAAACACCCTTATCTTTGTTTTGCTTCAACTGTGAACATTTAAGCATACAACCACTGAGGGTAATAATCTTGATGAGAGATGTGAGGTTTATATTTCACCTTTCGCACTGTGGCCACGAGTGTGTTAAAGCATTTACAATTGAATTTAATAGTGGCAGTAGTGCAGACTGGTCAATAAATGCAGCATTCATGTAATGTGTGGGCAGAGCAAAAACACCACGGAGTCTACGATACTCATTGTGTTGAAGAGGAGGCAAGAATTTAATGGTGGGTCTTTCCTACACAGACCTACCCAATACTGAACCTCCTGAACACAAATGAGAAATAAAATAATCCAGGTAACACTTAATAAAGGAGCCTAGGATTTCTTACGACACACGGCCAGCCGCACAGTCACCAAAAAGACTGCACAAATCTCTAAGAACCAAATGTATGACCTAAGCAGCTTACCAAGTTGAGAAGTTTCTCTCAGGTACACGCATTACTGAGCGGGGTAATTATCAGCACTTCTTGCTACCAGATGAGAGTTAGCAGTGGCAGTGAAAAGCATGCACGGACTCGGGAAAATAACACATGCTGAGATCACATTTCCTCAGGACAAGTGCCTCTTTTTCATGGAAAAAAGGCAAAGGTAATATGAAGTGGCTCTCACAGTACACATCTTGCTAACGTTATTGGAAAAGCTAACAGACTAATCTGGGTTAACCAACAAATGAAGTGCTGTTGTTTCAGTGAAATTTATACTGAGGAATAATTTAGGCTTGATGTGTATGACACTCATATCCCTTGGTTTCCTCCTCAAAAACAGTTCATGTCCAGGGGAGCATAACTAGCAGTACAATTCGTAGGCTACTATCAACCTGTATCTTTATCTGTGCTTTTAGGAATCTTGCATCCTTTCATTCTTGAGCTTCTGATTTATTTTTTTCCCCCCAGAAGATTTGCTTTCATATAAAACACATTTGCTAAACTTTGTTGTAGCATTTGATGTTCTAAACCCTGGTATTGAAAGTTGATTTCCAAAACTAGGACCAGGGCAAAGAGTTACTACCAAAATTTCTACTTTTTCTATGCTTTCCTTTGTTTGGTGGAACCCATTCCTGATGGTAAATAGAATTTCTTACACTTTTATGTGATGGAACCTTTCATCTCTATGCTTAATCCACCATGAAGAAGGAAAAATCATTTTAAACTGTGACTATCTCTTGTTGATAGGAAGTCCTATCTGATGAGAACTGATACCATCTAAATCTTTTACCTGGACTAGTTTTTGTTGTCTACATAGATCCAAATCAAACTCATTATGGATCTAAAAAACTATTTGCTATCAAATTCACTGAAGGCTCTGTCTAGTTGATTTCTACAATGCAGTGTAGCCTGTTTATCTAGTGTTGCAACAAGTAATTCTTACTTGCAAATGCAAAACCTGCCACCTCCCATCAATTCTGTAGTTATGCATTGACGTTTAATCATCTTCAGAATTATTTGGTTCGGATCAGAAAAGAAAAAAAGGGGGGCTGTTCAAAGACTGTTCAGCTGCCTTGCCCTCCAGAACATCCTTCTGATCTAAACAACACCTGAACCTCCAGAAAAGAATGTTTCAGCGAGTCAGGGAAAAATCAGTTGGTTATCTGGCAGCAGCCATCTCCTTGGGAGCATTTGAACACATCGTTATCCTTTCCCTTGGGAACACATTACTTTTAGTGAGATGCCCCAAAAGAAGAATAACCAAAAGGGCTATTAGATGAAACCTCGTCCTGATCTTATTTGTCATTTGCTTTTCATGGAGGACAGTATGTCAAAAACAGACAAAACAACAGCAACAACAAAGAAATAAAAGAAAAAAAATACAGATGTTGATGGAAGACAAATACTAATGATAACAGTTATGTTCCCTGTAACCTGGGCCAGGAAATTTGAAACAGAACATTCACTGCCCACAGTTCCGTTGTTACCTCATTACTGTTGAGGGCAACGTATGCTTAATGAACGAGAATGTTGGAAAGATTTACTGAGGAAAAAACCTCAATTTTTGTTCCATTACCTTTAGCACCCTTTTAAACATACTTTGCTATTGCTATATTTTAAGATATTTCGTGCATCTTTTGGTATTTCAAGAGAATTCTGTCTGATTGCTCCAAGATTAGGCAACTGAGAATGCACAGCTGATGTTTTTACTATTTCTGTACAGACAGTATGTATTTTTCCCTTTGGTAGCCTCTTGCAAGCTTTTGGGACATTTCCCATTCCACAGCCCAGCTGAACCTCAAACTTTCATATCTTCAGTGAAAAATCAGATTATATTCAGATGGTGATTTAAATTTGGCAGCTGAACAATCTCATTGGTGTCTTTTTTTGGTTCTTTGCCTTTGAATGAAATACATGAGCAGAAATGATGAGTGGAAATGGAGGAAAAAAAGGTAGGGAGAAGCAGAGGAAAATATCAATCCACAGGGTTCTTAACTCAGTCTGCATCCTACTATTAAAAGCAATGTTGATATAACAAATTTTCTTTCATGTAATAATATTGGACATATTTACATAGTTTTCATTTGACTCTAGCGTATTTTCTTTTAGAGTCATTACACTTTGCTTTGAAGCCAGTGTGTGAGAGGGCCTGGGGCATGGGACAGGTGGGAGGACTGGGGCAATGGAGTGACTTTGCATGCAGGTCTCTTTCATATCCTGCTCAGCACTGCAAGGGCAAGATGATAGCCTGCTTCCTTCCTCATCTTAGTGCCAACATTAGGGTCCAGAACTGCATGTACCTCAGTGTTCTGCCTTTCTCTCTGCTGGCCTACTGCCCTTGCTTGCATACAGGCACGAGGAACTGAGAAAACGACACATTTTGTTGAACAGCAGCATAACTACTGACAGGTGCAGCACAGGAGGAATCATCACGGGAGGAGCCCTGAAATCACTGCTACGAGAACAGGAGTAGCAGTCAGTGAAAATGGAGACGGAAGGATGGGACAAAAGATCAGATGGAGGGAGAATGAGGATGAAATAGACACCAGAGGAGATGCTGCCCTCCTAGGAAACACGGGAATAGGGAACGCTGATTTTCCTGCCTGACATAATTTACTGAAGCCAGGACCAAATCTCGAGTTTGAGAGAATTAGTCAAGACCACCCCGTTAGCTTTGAATCTCTTACCATTTCTTCAGTGTATTCAGCTCATTCAGATATCTGATTTCTGAATCCTTTGTGTTGGACAGCGATAAGCTGATCAGCTTTAAAGACTAAATAGACTTAGATTCCTAGCGTTATTATTCCAGTGTGAACAATCACATTTCATAACCTAAAACCATCCCATTTAGGCATAAAAGAAGCTAATGTGATTGAGCGAGTTCCAAGAAAGGGAAGAAAAGAATCCCATGTCAAGCAAGTTATTTTGCTCTTCAGAAAATGACTATTCAATCATGTTCCAGCCTTAAGATAATGCGCAGGCTAGCTGAGTGCTTCCAGCCTGAATAGCTGCTGTAATTTGATTCTGCAGTGCCTTACAGACAAGTTGGTAACTCTACATCTTTTATCTAATAACAGTTTAGTTAGCACATGCACCTGCTCACTCAGTTTATTCTTTTGGTGTCTAGCATCTTCCCTGAGATGAAAAAAAGGCCATTAGGATTTGTACAAGCCCAGAGTAAGGAAACTTTGAGAGTCTGAAAAGGCAGAATCAATCATTTGAATCAAATATAGAGAGCAAAGCTTTGATGGGGGACAGTGAAAATATGTTGACCTACCAGTAGGAATTTCTGTAATACTGCTATCAGAGATACTGGGAATGTGGGTTTTACAGCAAGCTCTCCTAGCTCAGCTGGAAAGGGAGATCTTCTCTTTGGCTGCTATGTGGTTGTTAAAGCAGCAGTTTGGATACTGCCTTCACTATTTCTGGGGGAGGAGAGGGAGCATTTCTCTTCCAGTTCATCATTTTTTCTGGATGGCTCACTAACCCTCTCTCCACATTGTGTTTTATAATCAGAATCTTCTGAACTAATAAGTTGTTGCATAAAAATGGCAAACCAAGTAGACTCTTCCATCTATCAAGGAGTAAATATAGATTTTTTTCTAGGAAAAAAAAAAACAAGAACAAAAAGACCCACGAATCAATGCTAATGTAAAGTTTTCTTCCTCCTTTTTTCTTTCCTTTCTATTTTTAACAGTTTACTTGCTGAACTTTTTCCAGTTGTTGTTCCTTGCCTGCTCACTTTGGTGCTACAGACTTAAAGAAGCAATATACACACCCTCAAAGGCAGATTTTTCAGGGAAATCTCACTGTCTTTAACAAGCTCTAAATTTCAGAGCATGAATGGGAAGCACAGTGAGGGAAGAGCCACACTGCATCAGCAGGTTGTTTCTTCTGCAGAATCTCTCCATCTTCCCCCATAGAATACCAGCAGAAATCCAGAGTTCAGGACATGTTTGTGCCATAGCACGCCACCACAGGTTGAGATTTCCTCAACACATTGCAAAGCCTTTGCTAGAAAGGTGAAACAACCTAGCATTGTTCTATCTTTGCTGTTCCCAATCCTGGCTTCATGCTTTCAGCTTTTCTAGGGCAACACCCCACATTGTTGGAGTTTTAGGAGTTATTGTTCATCTCAGGAGGTCGAACAAGACAGGCAGTCCTTTTAAAAAGAGTGCTTACATTGGAATATACATGTACACATCTTCGGTACTTACATAGAAATTTCTTTTGCTGACAGAATATCGCAGTTAATAACTCATGTTTGTCTTTTTATCCTCAGTACCACTGGAAAACGACAAGCCTCAAAGACATTTAGGTTCTCTTAAAGAAGCGAGTTGCCTTCCAAGCTTGTGGGATTTAGGGCAGTCTCTGAACTGCATTGCTGTATGCTCGTCATTGCTGTGAGTGTGTACTTGTCCAAAAGCAAAAATTCCAGTGCAGCATTCAATGACTTCTTGAAGTTTTTAATGCTATGGATTGCATAAAGCTTGTGGTTATGCTGAAGGCCATAGGGCACAGTTATTCCTTTTTAATATGATGTGACTTCTGTTTCTGGAAGACACATTTCCTTTGGAATATGAGCACAAATTCTGCTACTCTCTCTGGGAGACTTCTGCAAAGATCCAGCTTAGATCTTCCTTTTATTTTTAAGTGGTTTGCATGCCTAGTCGATACCCTACTTATTATCCTCAGAGGGCATTAATGTTTATTAATAAACCCAATGATACTATCAAACAATTTGAGTTTACAGATATACAGACATCACTTTGGCTGTATTGGTGTCAGGCAATGGAGTAGGATTTTGGTAAACATCACAGTATATATAAAAAAGTGACCAAGTGCAAAACCAAAGGAAAAAAACAAAACAAAATAAAGAGAGGCCACAGAGTGTTACTTTCTAGCTGTCAATAATAACTGTGATATTTCAAGCCCGATTAATTATTTGTGGTACATGCTGTTAATTTTAAAAGTGTTTGTGAAGTTTAGAGCTTGTCAACAATGCTTACTGCTGTCAGTTGAACCAAAACAGACAGAGGCTAGAAATCCAAGAAGGAATACACAACACCTCACACATAGCCTGTGTATCAACAGCATCCCATCCATTCATCACATTCTGCCCAGGTGATTTCTACACTGCCTCAGTCACTGCCTCTCCGATATGATTGTGACAGCTTAATAGTGCTTCAGGTTGCAGTCTTCATATAGATGCTCGTGTGCCTACAAAGTAGACACACTGCTTAATAACATCAGATGAAACAGCAGCCTCGCCTCAATTTCTTAAATAGAAAGTCAGCATAAACTCTGGACTCCCAGAAATCCCTGTGTGTACATATGCACACATGTGCTCCATACGCCATGCAGTCCCATATAGAACGCACACGCTTCCAGCACTGGGATGACCTCAGTCATTGATTGCTGCTCCCCCAAAAGCTTTCTGAGCAGCAGTTTGATGCTGCTTTGTCACACATAGCCTCCTTCACGTAGTTATAGAAATCAGAATTGCTGCACTTTCTCTGTAATGGTTGCTGATCATAAGAAGGATAGCATCACCTGGATGTCAGTACAACTCTCTTCAGCTGTACAGTCTTAGAGTGGACTGGGTTTTCTTTAAGCCACCTAAAATTCTCCATGGAAATCAGTGTATGGTACCCAGACAGCCTGATATGCTTCTGATTGACACTGAACATCACTGCAGAAACAGCTATTTATTGCATTAATAGGCATGACAGACTCTCTAGAGAGATATTTCATCAGTCCTGTTTGGTATCAATCAAAAGCAAAAGGCGACTACAACTGCATGCTGGCATAGTATTTACCTTGCAGTTATACAAAAGCAAGCACACCTTGTAGTAGTTAGACATGCTGAGTATTCACATAGTTTCTAAAGTTAGACCACATCTTTTGGAGCTTGAATCTGAAATAACATTGTAGACATCCACTTTTGAGTCTGGGCTCAACTGACCACATTCATTTTCATGCAGGCAAGACTGCACTGAAAATTCAGGAATGCGATGTACTTCTACTTATGTATTGGAAATGATACACCATTGCACGTAGCAGTCTCATATTCTTCAGTCTTTCTGGATCTCAGCTGTTTTTTTGCCCCTAATGCCATTCAAAGATCTATTTACTGAAAGAGCCCATAAGACAAACATCAGCCTTGCAGAAACCTCAACTGAAGTGCAAGAGACCCCCTGAACTCTATGAAATATTTACAGATAGCTTTAGGAGTGCTAGGATGAAGTAAAGTACTTTCAAGTGTAGGCAGGAAACATAATGGATATCAAAATGCTTTCGTAGCCCTTGGTGAGATTTGTTTTCACAGACCTAGCTACAGCATGAGAAAATGTATGAGATCATCCCATCTGCTGCCTCTTCTTCCAAGAGGGAAGTGGTCCCTGGGCTCTGTTTTGTAACACTTCACTCAGTCTAGCTCTGACTGCCTCCGATAAGAAAAACATAACCTACCTCTAGGGAACCTTCTCAGTTTTTCCAAATATCTAACCTTGTGGAGGTTTTAAGCAGTATCCTACCCAGAACAGCTTAATGTGGTATTTATAAAGATACTTCAGTGTCAAGATCGTTATCCTGTTGATTTCATATTTAGCACTGTGCACAACCCTAAGTAATTCCTCAGCCAGTATGCTGGTCATGGCCCTCAGGTTCTGTCTGTTGTAGTGTTCCTCACCAGTTAAGCACACTAGAGCTGTGCTTTGCTCTTGCTGAGCCTTCATAAGTAAATTCTTTCTAATGTTTTCAAGTCTGTTCCTTCCCGTCTCCTCTTAAGACATGTTATTATTGTATTGGAGGAAAACTGAAGAGGAGAATAAGAGTAAGATGTCCTTCATGCTGCCATGCTATTCCAGATGTGCAGGCGTGGAAAGATCCAATTAAAACATCCGGCCCATTTGCAGTATTTCATTCTCACCTCTAGAATTTATGATAATGCTTTTTTTTTTTCCCCTCCACTTCTGCTTCCTCTTACATTTCTAATATGTCTTAACAATATCATCATCAACTCTCTCACTGAAAATTCTCACTGAAAAAAAACCCTGAAATGCACAGGGGCACAAAGTCCTACTGTGGCAAGACTAAGCTATTCTTTACACGGGGTTCTCCTGGGGTGAATTCCCATCCTAAAAGCAGCTTTCCATCGTGACGCCGTTGACTAAGTGATCATCATTCTTATTTCACTCTCAAGGAAAAGTCTTATTATCAGAACCCTTGACTTTTCCACTGTGGTTTGGGCAGGTTAGGGAAATGCAGCTGCCTCTAGCAGAGGTTAAACAGGAAAGGTTTCTGCTCTCACATGTCTCAGTATCAAGATGACAGAGAGTCTTCCTTGCAGGTTTTGTTGATTTGCTCCCAAGGGACTGCACAAACATCACAAATGAACAGCTATGCAGGAGAACTGACTTTAAAGGACCTAATCTGGCATCCTCATAGCACTGTTCTCTTTGCGTATTACCCCTTTTGCTTCAAGAGAAAAAAATAATAATAATTAAAAAAAAAAAGCAAAAAAACACAAAACCAAAAACAAAGCTTTTCCCTCATCAAAACAACCTTTAAGAATCGTGAAGCTTTTATAAAACATACAGATTACTGAATGTTGTGGGGTTATTTTTTGTTTGGTTTGCTTTCTTTTAAGAAAAAGGATGCTAAAATGGTCTTCACGAAGTGGAAGAATTTGTACACGTGCTTTAAAATTTCATAAGTATTTACAATTCAAGAAGAATTATTTTTAAACTGTGTGACCACATTAATTTACCACAGCTTATTTCAAGTGCTAACGATGTCATCAACTTCATCAACTCCCTCATGAAGAAGCTCTCTGAAAGAAAGCCTTGAAATGCAAAGAGGCACAAGTCCTACTAAGGCCGGACTAAGCTGATCTTTGCATGGGGTTCTCCTGGGGCAAATTCCCATCCTAAAAGCAGCTTACCATCATGACACCATTGACTAAGTGATCATTATTCTGAATTTACTCTTGAGGAAATGCTGTCAAGTAAGACAATACATTTGTCTTACTGTTAATAATTGTAACCACAGCACAACTTCGTAGCAGTCAGGTGCATTTCAGTAAAATTTGTGCATTGGTTTAGTGGGTAGAATGGACTCCACATTAGGAGAAACTGTCTGCAAGTTGGTACTTTCCTGAGCAGAGCACGTGTCTGTATTTTAGCACACTACTGAGTGTAACAGAAAACACTGCTTTCGTTTGTTCCATAAAACATGTTGACTTCTGCTGTCTGCAGGACTTTCAAAACTAACAGATCCATCAATAGCTGCACTCTCTGTAGGATATACAGCAACTGGGTTGGTTCTTTTATAAAATAACTTTTGATTGTCGAGGAAGTTCTCAGCAGCTACAACTCTACTATAGACAGACTTTATAACTAGAGACAAACAGAGCACAATAAAATGAGGAAGTACAAAACCAGCTGTTACAGTTAAAAAATAAACAAAACCTTCAGTATTTATTTACATGATACAGAGGAGTACACTTAGTAGTATTTAGATACCTTTTTTTCTAATGCCAATACCTGTCTAAACTCAGTACTGCTACTCCTGTCACAAACCAACTGCAGCTGAGGGAGCTAAGCTGGCATGTGAGATAGAGCACACATCATGCAATCATAGAAACACAGAACAGCCTGGGTTGGAAGGGACCTAAAAGCCCATCCAGTCCAACCCATCCTGTGGGCAGGGCCACCACCCGCCAGATCAGGCTGCCCAAGGACGCAGGGATGGGGTATCCACAGCTTCTCTGGGCAACCTGTTCCTGTGCCTCACCACCCTCCCAGTAAAGAATTTCCTCCTAATATCTAACCTAAGCCTCCACTTTTAACTTAAAGCCTTTGCACATCCTCTGCCTGTTCTTGCTCGCCTTTAATAGAGGGCAGCAGTGGCACTTAACCTGTTCAGGATTCAGAAGAGGTTAGGGGTAGGGCTCTCATTTACTCCCTCAGAGGTCACTCATCTGGATTAATTCCGTTCGAGAATTAAAATATCCATCTAAACGTTTGCCAAGGACAGTCAGCTCGTAACCTCAGGAAGAGTGAATTATGTAACAAAACATGGAGTTCAAATGGTGAAAAGAATAATTGCAAAGGGAAAATAAAAATAAAATTGAGCCTTATTATTAGTACATAAAACGGATATGGCATATACTGACAGTTCTAAGTTAAGTTTTCTCATCCTTACTCCTCTGAATATGGGTGAAACCCTATTTCCCCTCCTAAAAACACACACTGGGTTAATATCTGTCATGATGTATCAAAAATGAATTTCAATTTGTGGAAGTGCTGCAATTCACAAAAAACAGTCCTTTTCAGGACAGTGTCTATTATTAAATAATAGAGTGATAGAAGCCTAGCTAGGAAAGTGCCTATCTCTATCCCACTCATGGATAGTGGGATATAGATGAAGAAAACTGTTCTGGAACAGAATAGTTGCACTCCCAGCAAGTAATGAGATTTTCTAATACTGGAACAAACTCAACAATGCTGAATCAACATTATTCTAATAGTCTGAGAAGAGGGGAAGCAATCATTTTTTAAAAGATGCAATTCTAGATAATAAATACAGCAGAAGAAAAATTATGAACAGTTAGGCAGAGGAATTCTTTCTGTACTCACACAGCTTTTTCTTTTTAAAGTTCTGACTGTTCTTTAAAATGACTTCACTTTATCCACTGTGCTTTCATAAACACTGCAGAACGGGGATGAACACCAGTGATTCATTGTCTGTGTTTATTTCACAGCTGTTCACTTACCAAGCCTTTTTGGATACTTTGCCGTGTGTTCCCAAAGCATGCTCCCAGTGTGATGCTTTGATTCCAAGGGTAGGTTTTCTCTGTCAGGTTGCAGACAAAGGGGCTCGTTATAGCTGATTAGACCAACAAGGCTTTCACTTTCTTGTGCATGACAAGAGCTCCTTACAATCCATAAATAGCCAGGTGCTTTGAGCAGACAAGAACAGATCTGATCCTCAGCTCCAATTAGTATTACACTGCTGAATCCATACCTATGTCTAGCAAAGACACAGGACAGCTGTGGCATTCACTGTTCTCCATAGGCTCTGTAGATGCTGAGTCCTTAAACAGACTTAACGGAGATTCAGAAGGATAAACTTAGCAGATCTATTAGGCTGTGTAAGCATTTTATATATCATACTCAAATAAACAGGATTCCTCACACACCCAGAGTTCAAGATTGTGTATACTTTACTGGAGCAGAAATACAGTCAATTTTTGCTGTGTGCATGCTTCACTGTGTATATTTATACATTCACAGGAAAGCAAAGCTTGCTGTTGGCATTTTCCTCTTTAAAGTGCAGAGAAAACATTTGATTTTCAGTTCAGTTTCTGAAGATGCCAAGTCCTGGCCAACATAGCTGCTGCTACTACAGACACCAGCAGTCCACAGCTGCCACAGTTAATTTGACCCTACAGCATCTCCAAGTAGAACCTTTAATTCAATTGGCACTAGTTGAGCTCATAACATTGGTGAAGGAAAGAAAATGTGAAGCTGTTACAAATTTATGTAAATCCATCAATTTCACCCATCAGACAAGCCCCTCTAAAAACACATTTCAACAAGCTTGGTTTAGAAGTGGCCCCAGGTCAGTAGTTACCTACTTTAGAATGACTCTGTATGCAAGAATTAAGCATGCCCCAAACTTACTGTGCTACACTTTCTGCCCCAGACATTCTAAGGTTTGAATAGCTCTCCTTCGGTAGCTCAGGGCTGTTCCTCTAGGTTTCTGGGGCCTGGAAATTAAAGATGTAGTTTCAAGGCACTTCGGGCAGGATACATGTGTGGCCAACAAAGCAGCAGAGTTACATTCTATGCTTTGTGTTCCCTGACAGTGAGTGACAGGTAAAGAAAGTACACATGTCATTATTAACAACACTGAAGGGGCATAGCTATAAAAAAAAAAACAAACACTTAGTGCATATCTATAAAACTGCTTTGTACTTTTTGAAGCACTTCACGTGTCCAATAGGCATCTGAACTATATTCAACATCCTTTTACATTATGTTAAATATTAAATATGTATTTTAATTAGGAGAGGGTCCTGAAAGCAGCTTCAGCCCTCGTTTTTCAGTTGCTTCTATGGCAGTATCTAAATATTCAAGGTACAGTGAGATGCTGCAGGCAGGCAATGGAACATCAAGGATTATGCAGTGCAAAACCATAGATTCTAACAGCAACTTTAAAAAGATAATCAATGTTGAAACTACCTGGAGCAAAACTCAACCTAATAGGCAAGATAATAAGCAGCAGAAGGAGGAAACACTTCTTTTCTTTTTGTGGTCAAATGCAAAACAGCATTGATAGCAATGCCAGAAAGTAAAAGAGGAAAAGAGACATTTTCCAAATCCAGAAAAACTGGAACATGGCTGCTGATGTATTCCAGAAAAAACACAGAGACTTTTTTTTTCTTTTCCAACCATTGTTGTTACTACTTGGGTACAGGAAGGCTCTTATGATAAACAAATGTGCTACAGCATCCAGAATACTTCAAATACAGGAATTAATAATACCCAGCAAAACACTAAGACCCAAATGCACTCCCAAGGTGGACTCCAGTATTTCACAACGTGTTTCTTGTGCTCCAAATGAAGCTCTCATACTAAGCCCCCTCCATCAGGGAACAGAAACTGTGGGTTACAGGTGTTCTTCAGCACTTCCACAGTTGTTATATTGTCCAGTGGGCACTATTTCTTCTTGAGAGCTCTCTTTCCTTCGCCCTTCTTTGGTTTTTCCTTTCCACGGAGCTTTTTCAACCGCCTCATCTCCTCTTTGAAGTCCTGATGCTCATCTCTAAGTGGGGAAGAAAAGAAAAAGTTGCTTTATTTCTTGGAGTATCTAGATGGAAAAGCTCCTTTGAACAGCATGATAATGAAAAAAATATATATCAACTTTCTCAAACAAGCAAGTCCATACTGGAACACAACGCAATGTACTGCGCTACTGCCAGCAGTAATTTTGACTGAAATAATGTGAAAGAATTGCTCTGCATCTTTCAGAACTAACAAGGGTGCTCTTTTCAACAAGAAACAGGGTGTGTGTGTGTCCATATTCACACCTGTGCACGTATGCATTTCTTACAGTGTTCTTACTCATTCAAACACAACGGAAAACAAAAAAAAAAGAGCAAGGATGAGATTTCCCCTCTTAGCATCTAACCCAGCAGTCTAGCAATAGCACACTGCTTTTATATGCTCTACACTAAGTTCAGGTCATTAGCTTCTGAGAAGAGAGGGGCCCATGGAGCAATAATTAGTACATGACACCGCTCTCAGGCGACTTCAACAGTGAGTTATGAAGAAAGCATCAGCTCCTGTAGAACCTTAATGGGAAAATAAAACAGAGGAGGAGGAAGGTGCTGACAGAGATCATTAACCTTCAATAATGTTACAATAAATTCTAGTTAATCTTTTAATCCGTATTTCTCTGCGCAAAGTTATCTTTCAAAAATGACAGCTGCATTCAAAGTGGCCTAAAATGGCTGCATTGCTATTTTTAAACACAATTTTTCTGAACAAGAAACAAAACGCTTTTAAATTATTATCAGGTCCTTTTAGCCTACAACCCTTTGTCACATGTTTCTAACAGGAAATCTGATTCTCTACAAGCTCCCTATAAAGACAGCAGCTAGAGAAGGAACCCTGAGATTAGGAAGGAAGAAGGGAAAAGTACATTATTATGTCACTGAGGTTTTCTGTGTCCACACATAATAAAGTGCTCACCAAAACCAAGATTATCCTGGAGGCAGTCCTTCACAGGCCAAACTGCAACACTAGCAATAGAAATCAATGTGTTTTGATTTTACAAGGTTAGCAGCCAGGTTTTTGAGGCAATTCTTCAGCGCTACCTGACTGAAGTCAAATGACTGCATTTGACGCCTGCTGATGTTCATTAGCAGTGAAGTTTTTTTCTACTCGAGAGTGTGGAAATTCTTGAAGAAAGAACACAACTGCTTTTGATGAAAATGAAATCAGTAAGGGTACTTACGTCACATTTGAATTTAATTTACTAAAGAATAAAAAGCTCCTCCAGTCAAACACAGACATCTCTTCTAAATTTCAATTATTTTTTGAATGATTCATCAATACAGGCTAACACTTCTCAGTGCAATTCCTATCTTAAGATTATCACTTCTTTAAAGCACATTGCTTCGGCACACTCAGAACCAGACCCAGCTCTTCTCTACAGAGCAGCTCTCCTGACATCCCCACACAGAGTAAGAACTATTTCTTAAATAACCAGCTGACCATTGTGACATCGGAAGTCTTTTCCACAGAATCAATCAGACATGAAAAGTTATTTAGACAGCACTCACATATTTTGCTCTCCTTGCCCTCAGTACAAGTGCCAATTTCCATAAGCACCACATTCTGAAGTGGACTTTTTTCTACTCCTCCTGTCCATAAGGAAAAAATTGCAACAGAACTCATCCCCACCATTTCCATCTCCAGTCCTGCTCCCATCCCATAAGCAAGGCACTTACCTGTAGAGACCAAGAAAACGGAGTTTCTTCATGAGGGCATAGTAGGTGTTGTGAGGTGGATACCAGCTGTAGACCTCCTTCCTTCTGGCTATAGGCTGCTCACTGAATAACTTTACAACTTTCATGGATTTTGAGTCAGTTGGCCTGACAACTTCTCCAAATATCTGAGCACTCAGACGGGCCATTCGAAGGGCGTAAGTGGAAACTTTGGACATTTCCCAAAGATGAGTGGGCACACATACACAGCTGGACCTTCCTGCAAAAGGAAACGAGATCCACAATTCTAAGATGATCGAGCACTGCAAGCTATCCCATAATTAAGGCAATCAAGCCCACCTACTGTGCACGGCACACATCTGAAGTAATACATTCCTTCCACAAAAATTGGTCTAATTTCAATACACACAGTCTTACGTATAAAGAATATGCCAACACTACTTTACACTCTAAGTAGGACGTCGCAGAATTACCTATGCTGAATCACCTTCACACCATGCCTAGTTTTTCTTAGCAGTTCTCACCAGCCTGCTCAGGGCTACCTTTTATACTCTAGGCACAGAAGCAATTACAGAGTGGACTCTGTGAAAAACGGTGTCCCACTGTGACGCTTCTGACTGCCACAAAAGCACAAGACAAAACATAAATATACTGGGAAAGCAGCCTGGAAGTTTTGCTCTTGAAAATTTCTCACTCTGTTTAAAGCACTGCATGAACTCTGCTACAAAAATGGCCCATTAACTGCACAAAGAAATAAGTGTTCCTCTGTATCAGTCTACCAATTGATTAAAGACATCTGTCCCATCTCTGTTCCATTTCCTTAACTATTTCTACCAGCTGTCTCTCCATTCTCTTTGCACATCTCCTTACACCTTTTCTTTTTAAAAATGAAGTAATTTCTCCACATCGGATTCATTTTGCCCCCTAAAATCTCACATCAGCAGCTGCCCATTCTTTTTAGCTGTCTCCCACCTAAAGACATCTTGCAGCAGAAACATTCTGAGGGCATAAGCAACTATTAGTGGGCCCACAGAGACAGCATCCACAGTCTCTCAAAAGGCTGTGGAAAAGGGTTCCTTCTCCACTAGTCAGCTCCCTTGTGAAAAGTGACGTAAAGCACAAAATGCAATCCTTTCCTGGAGTTTTACAAAAATTCACTTTTGGGATGCAGTGGAGAAGAATAAGACTTCCACAACCCTGTACTTGAAGCTGTACATTGTCTGTACTGTGTCTGTTTGAATAAATGATGACGTAAGTCTCCAGAAAAATCAAGTGGAGTTTGTTCATGCACACTATGCTTCCTTCACATTTTTAAATTCTTGTTTTTAGAAGCACTGCACAGCTGATTCCAGAAGATAAGCACAAAAAAATTGAGAGAGCATGGAGCTGGAACTACAGCAATCAGCAAGACAGGGCCAAGATCATTTTAGCATGGTGATGGGGAACTATTTCTTAATAACACAAACACAAAATATTTGTATACACACATCTACCCTGGAGTACTGATGTACAACTGCCTCCTTTCAGTCACTGTTAGCAAAGCACTACAAGAGCAAGAAGAAAATAGAGAATGAAAGCAACACAGGTATTCTGAGCCAAAGAGAATAATGGCAAGAGCAGCAAAAGGGAAGGCCAAGTGTCAGAGCCTCCAAAATAAGGCAATGGGCCTAACGGGAAAAGACAGCTCTGAAATGATGGCAGGGTGGCAGTTCAGCTTGTGCATCTATTACACAGGGGAATGATCGCTGACTTGCTAAATCAATCATTTCAGCAAATCCAGCCCTAAATCCTACATATAGAGATAAAACAAATCATCCCCAAACTGACATCACGTCACCGCTCTGAAAGTATTACCAGACTGTACTCAAATGCAAAGCTCGCTTAATCTCTTCCAATTGCAGCCTGAAGATTAAAATACCTTGAGCCCCTACATGACGCAGAGCAGTGGTTTGGGGACCTGCTTTTCACTCAGAATCATAGAATTGCTCAGGTTGGAAGAGACCTTAAAGATCACCAAGTCCAACTGCAACCTAACTAACATCCCTCTGCTAAATCATGTCCCTGAGCACCACATCCAAACGGCTTTTAAACACATCCAGGGATGGTGACTCAACCACCTCCCTGTGGAGCCCATTCCAGTGTTTAACAACCCCATCTGTAAAGAAGTGTTTCCTGATATCCAACCTAAACTTACCCTGGCACAACTTGAGGCCATTTCCCCTCATTCTGTCACCTGCCACCAGAGAAAAGAGAACCCCTAAAGGAATCCAGACCATGCAACCAGAGCTGGATACTTCGGTTAATCACTGGAGTCCAACAATACGTGAGAAACGAAGGTGAAGGCTACACTCCATAACACCCTGCTTCAGGGTGACCTCAGACTCTGAGGCACTGCTGGGTAGGCGAGCCTTGTTATTTCTAGTCCTACACAGGTTTTCTTCCTAACACACCAGCTTGCCTCAAACCACCTCCTTCCGGCTCAGCACAGTCCAGAACCACCCCTTTCCACCTCCACAGCAGCCTCACGCTCCGACAGCCACTGGCACACAGCCCACTCCGGGAGCGCTGTCCTCACGACCCGCGGCCATCCCAGCCCCCAGCAAAGCACCGCCGCTACGCCCCTCACAGCCCCTCCTGCTCCCCGCAGCCCCTCGCCCAGGCTGATGCTCAGTCAGAACGCTGCGGTACCCGAGGGCGCTCCGCGTGGTGCGGATCTGCCGCGCAGCAATTGAAAGCTCACCCCTCACAGCCCCGCAACGGCCAGCAGGCAGAGCGGGCCGGAAAGCGGAACTCAGCGCATTGCGCATGCGCGGTCTTCATCCCGCCCCGGAGGGCGGCAAGTGAGCTTTCTAATGAGGGTCTACCACTTTCCTGTCCAATGATTGCCTTGTTTAAAATCAATGAATCCCAAAATATTTTATTCCATATAAACATGAATAATTAAAATATGTCGCATAAAATGACAGATTTTATGTACAATATGTTTTAGAAACTCCACTGAGACAATTCTGCTGCCCCTGTGAGGCTTTGCTCGAAACAGGTAAAACATTGAGGGACCTGATCCCCTCTGCCCAGCTGTAGGGAACATACTTGAGAGTTGGGGCCTTTCCAATTCACACTGATTCTGTGATTCTTTGTAATCATTATTTATTTGTTTACATATCTACAAAGGGGAAGTGT
>NW_024962335.1:18999170-19018494 GCF_019238085.1 Lagopus leucura
GATCATAGCCACTGAATGGCCTTGTCATCAATTTGGAGTAAAAGGTGTCTCTTTTTTGTCAAGAGTGTCAGAATTGCATTTATTTCTCATTCAATTAGCTAGGGAACACAGTTGATATCATAAATATTGTACAATGTGGTAGACAGGTGAAGAACCTCATTGCAAATACAATCAATCTGCCAAGCTGTTTTGCTTACAGTAACTGCTTCTGTGTTGCCCTCCTAGGTCTTAGGGAGATGCCAACATTCATATTGGTAAGTCTGTGTGTTTGTGAGATGTATTAATGCTCTTTTGGGCTGAGAATGAAATTATCAACTCATAGTGCTCTGTTAAAATGTGAATTCACATTCCCGTGAGCCAGTGTCCTGTCTCACAGGACCATCTCTTTTCTGTAAAATATCTGCTGATGAAAATTCCCTACTAAAATCTGCCTTAAAGAAATATGGTTCTCAGGTTGTATTAAAACATTTAACTTGTCAAGTAAATAGGTTACACTGAATGGAAAATAGTTTGATATTGTTGTTCAGCAGTTGTGCTGTGCCATGAAAAATAAATTCCTTTCTAGTTGTGATGTCTCCTTCAATGCCACTAAAAATCTGGAAACAAGCATGATGTTCATCATGAAGATCTGAAAATGGCTATACTGGGTTTATGTAGTCCTTCAGGAGAAAACACAGATAAAATGAATTTATTTACAGCTAAATATTACAGATTTGCATCAGTGTAAGTGGGCCAGAATTTGCTCTGCTATTTCTACCCCCTGCTTTAGGTATGTTGCCAAAGAGGGCTAATTATAAGACTGACTCACCTCTCCATTCCTGCTCAGGTTTCTGCTACCATTTAAATGAGCCAGGCTGTGAGGCTGCATCAGCTTGTGTTCTCTGCACTCCCACCTGGCTCTTCTCTCTCCATTTTCAGATGCCACGTGTCTTCCTTCACTCTTTCTACCCAGAGCACCTGTTCCCATGCTTGCAGCCTTCCCCATCTGGCTTCCTTTTGGGAAGTGCTTTTCCCTGGTGGGCGCCCTGCAGACCCAGTGACCCAGTGCAGACTCATTGCTGTACTGGTGCACAGTGGTGTTGACTAGCTCCTGCATCAATGTCTCTGTTTCATCCCCCAGTGCAGACCAGCGCTGACCTGCATGCATCGGAACAGGCTAAGGAAAGAAGCTGGAAAGGAACTCCGTGGTGAATAATCTGCATGTCCTGGTGGGCAACAGATTGTGCATGAGCCAGCAGTGTGCCCTCGTGGCCCAGAAGGCCAATGGTATCCTGGGGTGCATTATAAAGAGCATAGCCAGCATATGTTCATCCTGTTCATCCTGAGGAAGACAGAATCACTGAGAATGTCTCATTGTTTATGAATCTGAATTGTTTGAGTTAAATTGGTGAGGCAGTCTGTACTCAGTGACAGGACCAGGAGCAACAGATAAAAACTGGGACGCATGAACTTCCGTACAAATAGGAGGAAGAATTTCTTTGCTCTTAGGGTGATGCAGCACTGGAACAAGCTGCCCAGAGAGGCTGTGGATTCTCCTCCTCTGGAGAGAAGTAAGATCCCTCTGGATGCTTTCCTGTGTGAGGTACTGTGGAGCAGGCGCTTGAGCATGGATTTAGAGTCGCTTATCTCCAGAGGTCCCTTTCAACACCTACAATCCTTTGATTCTGTTATTCTTTAGAGATCCGGTGTTGTCGCCTTTGACTGTACAAGCGTGGTGCTCCAACATGGCTAACGTAGATGTACAAGTCTGCATTAGTTTGTTTCTTCTACCTTTTTTTCCTTAAAATTACGTTATTCCTCTTGTTAGCAGTGTAGAAACATGCAAATATTGTTAACTCTGAGCTTTAAATAAAAATGTACTCCTATAAGTATGTATGTTCATTATAATGTTAGTGTCAACATTGGGTTCTGAGGAGAACTGCATGAGAAGCACACAGCTAAGGTTAGCATGTTTGTCAGGAAGGCACCACACACACGCGTTTGGAAAGGTATATTGAGGATTCAACAGTCAACAAAGCCACGACTCAACATATCTGCAAATCTGCAGAGGTGAATGCAGTCTGGATTGCCATAGATGCTCTTGGGTGCATATCTGAGCCATTTCTATTGCACTCCTTCATCTCCGTGCAGCTTATTCACCATCGTACAGTGCAGAACAGTGGGGTGGCTATGGAAATGGGGTGCATAAGAGCTGGGCCTCCAGCTGTACAGACTGCTGCACTGAGCCACCTGTCTGATCAAACCAAGTTAATGATACCTGTGTAGCACTGGAAGCGTGCCTTGAGTCTTTGGGACTCCTAAAGCAAATGTCCCTGCTCTGAGCATTCTACAGCCCAAGTTAGACTTGATGTGCTGAGGGATGATAATAACAGGGAATGGAAGGAAGCAGGAGGGGTTGACAGCAAGAAAGGGCCTGTGATAAGCTGAATGCGTTGGATGCGTCATGGATGCGTTGCTGGAGCCTCCTGAGGTTTTGTTGTAAATAGAGCAGAGTGTTCGGACTTGTCAGCAATTGTTTAGAAGCAGATCAGTGGCAGACAGGTGAGCTAAAATGTTGAAACTCATTCAACAAATGTTGAAATGTGGGAAAGAGTTAAAAGAGAATGAGTTGATGTGGGGCTCAGAGGCAAAATGGGTGTTGTGAGCATGGGGGCTGTTGTTAGGAAAGGAAACTAAGGGAGGGAAGAGCAGGGTGGATCACAGCAGAGCAGCAAAAAGAGGAAGTGGGCTCATTATAGAGTACACAGGAGACCTTGTTATAAATTGTTGGTGATAATTTGGACTGGAATTTTTTGTTTGATTGGTATGGAATTACTTATCTGGTTAATTCATCCTGTGTATATATTTTAGCCATAATTGAGCATTTAGAAACCTTGAAGTATGATTTTGACAAAATGCAACACAAGCTTCTGTTATTTTGTCCCAAGAAGATAAATGTATATCCAGAAAGAAGAAGAAAAGACCAGGATGAGAGTTAGCCCATTGGCACTTGTTTATTGACACAATCAAGGAGAATCTGAACTTACTTCATTTCTTCTTGAAAAAGAGACACTGGGGTGGTTCCAGTAATGCACAGTAATCAACTTCACTCAGAAATCTTATGCTTGAAACTATTATCTCATGCTGTAAGACGATTTCTAACATCGTCTTCTTATAAATATTGATATGACAGAACAGTCTTCATCTGAGTCAAACGGAGAGACCCTCTGAGCATTTGGTAAAACTGCATTGGCTACATATGTGTTTATTCATTTTTTATGTGATCATGATTAATTTGTGAACTTCAGTTGTATTATGTTGCACAGTGATTCAAGCTGAGCCATGGAGACGTCTAGCAGTGCAAATCCCTCTGGAGACAGCGTGTTGTATGAAGAGGCTGGCAGACTTTGGGTGGGCAATTGAAGGATATTTTGACTTTAAAATAACTCATCAAAATAATGTCTCGGAGTGAAATCTACAAAGATGCAGCTATTAAATGCTGCAACTCCAGCTATCTAATACTGGAAACACTTGGGGAAGAGATGCAGCATAAAAGAAAAACAGAAATTACTTGTATCTTGAGCTTATTGCTTACCCAGGCAGCTGGCTACTGAGGCAGCTTTCTCACCACCTCTTCTTCTCTCTCTTTTGTGATGCCTTCAGACTGATGCCTGAAATGGTATTGACAGTTCTCCAGAGGAGCTGCAGCATGTCTCTTTTAATGGAAGATGAGCTGTTCAGCATAGCAGGGGGTGCACGAAGCTGAACAAGCGAGTAGATCTCCACGCATCTACATGTTTGTAATTTAGACTGACTAATTTGTAGTTCAACGGTATGTCAGAGTAGATATCAGTGATAGATTTAAATGAAGTATTTAAGGTGGAAGAGAAGGAGTTTTTCTTTGTGGTTAGACCAGGGGGGCTGGGAATGAGTATTGTTCAATCTTGCTTTATTCGTAACTCCATTGCTAACTCACTGAATGACCTTAAGCAAGTCAATTAACCTACCTGCCATTTTATTCCTCTGTAAACTGGGGATAACAATGTTTCCTTCAGAAATGAGTTGTGAAGCATAATTGATTCTTTAAAAAGGGTTCAGCTTCCCCTAGTGAAAAACTTACTACAAAAGAAGAACATTATTGTTGAGTTTACCAACAACAGGCATATATGCAGGAAACTTTTAAAGGCATCAGGAACAAAGGCACATTTTCTTGGCTGGAACAAAGTATTAAAGGGAGGAATGAAAGAAAAGAGAAAAAAAATTAAATGATGGAATCAGCTGAAAAGAGGAGAAATAATGGACACACCTGGCTTACTGCTGATAAGAGCTCTTGTAGTTTCTCCCCCATCATCCCTTGCAGAACTCATCTGAAGGGACATCCATCAAGGTTTTAAACGGGGGAAAACCAGCTGTCCATCTCTAACTCTGTTTGACCAAGTGTAAAAAAGAAGAGTGAATGAGAATGTTCCAGCAGTAAAGGAATTCTCTCTTAAATAGAGAATGTAGGAAGATCAGTTGAGTGTGTTTGAGTTCACATTTCTGTTTCTACATGCTGAGATGGCCTACTCTTGTCAAGATGCAGTCCTGGATCTAAATCACAGAGGGTGTTGACACACTGGAACAGGTTGCCCAAGGAGGCCCCATCCCTGGAGGCATTCAAGGCCAGGCTGGCTCTGGGCAGCCTGGTTTGGTGGTTGGAGACCCTGCCCATGGCAGGGGGGTTGAAACTGGATGATTGTTGTGGTCCTTTTCAATCCAGGCCATTCTATGGTTCTATGATTCTATGATCTCTTGGGTTTGTGGGCTGTAGGCTCCCCTGAATTTCAGCATCTACTGATATTTTATATCCCTTTGACCTTTATGATGCATTCCAGAAGAGATTTTTCTCCCTGCTTTCTTGATTTGGTCTCTCTCTCTCTTAGTGTATCCTGACCAATGCTTCCCAGGATATATCATCAGCACTCTGGGAGCATCTTCCACACATACTGCCTCTATTTGCCAGTCAGTAGGTTTTGCAAGATCTGGTTGGACCCTCAGGTTCCCAAGTCATCTCAGTGGCATTCTTTATAGTTCTAAATGTTATCAAACAGCCTCTCCCTCTTCTAGCCATGGAAACAGACAATCCCCTTGAAGACTTTTTGTTTTAGTCTGGAGTTTCTTCAACCTGTGAGAGCATTCTATTGTGCAGCAGCTGGGTATTAGAAGTATTCAGGATCTTTCTTATTGCTGGTTGTGTCTTGTCTTTTCAGTTGCAGAGGGTTGGTTTTTATGTTATCTATCTAGTTATTTTCCATTCAGTTCATTCTCTCACACATCACCAATACCCAAGATGAATAAGTCCTGCTCCCTACGAAAGCTCTCTGGATGTCACTTTACCTTTCTCCTGTGAAGAATTCCTCCTTCAGATTTTATGGCTGTGACTCCCAAAGTTCTTTTTTTTTTTTTTTTTTTTTTTCTTCCTTTTTGTCCTTGAGAAATGTTGTACCTCAACTCACTTCTCTGGAAATGAAAGAATTGGTTTTTTTGCAGACTAATCTCTTTAACATGCCTGTTGCACAGTCAGAGCACAGTCACCAACGTTCAGTACTCATCATTGTTTCCTATTTGATGGATACTTTACAGCAGAATTGAATAAATGCGTGTCAATCGTGGCACAGAAGTTCTCAGCAGAACAGCTTCAGAGTGTGAGCCATAATGACTATATTGCATATGACTGAATACCCCAAAAATGTTGCCAAAAGCATTTCAAAGGCCTCATTTTCCCCTTCTGTGTTAGGTAGTCTGCACAGAGTACTCTGTGGAAGCATTAAGATCTTTTGTTGTCATTTGCTTGTCCTGAGTGGCTGAGGCTCAACCCTGCTCTACAAATGGCCTTGTTACATTCAGTGCTAGCACAGTATTCAAAGCACAGCTTTGCTGCCCTGGTCTTAGAGATGCCATCCTGCTGAGCCATCATTACATTGAGCTTCCTGCAAGCACAGGAGATGCTTTGGAGAGTTCTTCATATATCAGTTAAACAGACAAGCAGCAAACTGCTAATGAGCTTCAAAATCCTACTGTACGCAGCCTGACGGCAGCAGCCCCAGTCTGCCCAAGAAATGACTGAGTTCTGCCCTGAACAGGATTTCTGCAAATGGCAACCAGACCATCCACTCACTGCACTGTAAGCATCTACATTGTTGCTGCAAAGCACTTAAGATGCTCAGCTTCCGAAAGGCGCTTTAGAAGAGAGACATCAAGCTGTAGGTTTCTGTAAATGCTTCATTCTGTGTGTCAGATTTAGTAGCACAGTACACTGGATTGCTATATTCAATGGAAAGATAACAATGGCGTGTGAAACTAACCACTCTTGTGATTTTAATTCAGTGTTGACAGAAAAAGAGCAGTCATTAAGGGGCTGCTGCCATCTCTTAGAAATTGTGCACTGGTAGCAGTTCTGTTGAAACATATAGATTTTCTTTTCCTTTATTCTTTGTTAGGACTAACAAACCAATGACAATTGCATGGAAACGAGGTCTTCTTACTTAAGAATTCATGCCTTCCTGCTGTGTGTTTCCCACCTGGAGCTACAAGCCTCTCTTTGTGATCGAATCAATTCCTCAGCAACTAATTGTGATATCACAGTGCTAAAGTTTCAGATGGGAAAATGAACTGCAGAAACGGATGAACTCTGGAGAACCAAATACTTCACTTTCACACAAATATTGCTGGTAATACTGAATGAGGAAAGGTAAATGCAAAACTGTTGTGGTCAGCAGCATACTTATATCTAAATAAGGCATTTTTCACCCAAGACATCTGCTGCTTTTGTGTAGATGCACAATGTCTGAACATTGTATATACCTTTATACATATCTACCTTCTTTTTTTTCATTCTAAGTGAGGCTACTCAGCTAGGGCTTTCACAGCCAAATGAAATACGTGAAGATTGAGGTCTCCTGTGTCACATTCCAAAATGGAGGAGTGCTTTTAGAGAGTAGGATTTTTCTAAGCAGGTACTATTTTGAGTGCCAGTTTTCTTTCCAGCCTGGCCTGTGATGATTATTTATCATCTACGAATTCTGATTTTTAACTGATCCTTGCTCTTCTTTTGTGACTAAAAGAATTAGCAAATTGATTTATCATCTAGGAGATAATCACAGATATGATTCATTACCAAAGACTGCACGTCTGCCTTTCAGGGGATTAGTTCACAAACCACTGCTGATGTCACCTATGTCCAGAAATCTCTCTGGGCACAAAGAGTTCTGAAATCTGGCAGAAACTTAGGGGAGGTTGTGTGATCACTGTGATTTGCCACGTAAATTAATAGCACTATGTGTGCAGCTGTGCATAAGACTCTACGTATGCAATAATTATTAATGAACTACAGTAAAATCAGGCTTGTTCAGGCTTTAATGTATTGATAATCAGTGCGTTAGATGTAGCTTTAAGAGTAAAAGTCACTCACTACAGAATATTGGAAGTCAGGAGTTTTGAGATTTTGCTTTGAATCAGTATTCTTTTACCCCAGTAACTCAAATCTGTCATCTTGAATTCTTCTCACTGGATTCCATAATGACCTCAAAATTATGAGTTTTAATGAAAAATAGTATTTCCTGTTTTCAGCTGAGCTCAAAGATGGAGATGTCAGAGAGCCATCTTTGCTTGGTAGATGGCTTTAGCAGCAAGCAACTGTGCTATTGAACTGCTGCATTCAGGAAGTTGTCTTCATCACTGCAGTAGGCAATGGTTTATCCTGGGATTGTTTAGCTTGGAGAAGAGAAGCCTCTATTATGGCCTTCCAGTACTTAAATAGGAGGGGGAATGGCTGTTTGGATAGTGATAGGAAGGGGAAATGGTCTTAAATTGAGACAGGGGAGGTTTAGGTTAGATATTAGGAGGAAGTTTTTCCACACAAAGGGTGGTGATGCACTAGAACAGGTTGCCCAAGGAGGTTGTGGATGCCCCATCCCTGGAGGCATTCAAGGCCAGGCTGGATGTGGCTCTGGGCAGCCTGGTCTGCTGGTTGAAACTGGATGATCGTTGTGGTCCTTTTCAACCCAGGCCGTTTTATGGTCTATATTCACGATACTATGATTCTATGAAGACCTTAAGAAAACACCAGAATGTCCACAAAATGTTGTTCATTTGCATCTTGTGTTCATGAAGTGAGATACATGACCGAATCCTGCTTTTTACACCAAGTCACTTTCCGTTCATGCCAAATGCCTGATGAATTAGGGCTTTGCAGCCCAAGTATGGTGGCTGTTTGGTCAAGAGTTTGGAAGCTGTGTAGTGAGCCTAGCAGAGGAACACAGCTAGGAAAAGTTGTAGCCTGAATGTTAAGGTAGCTGAGTTGAAATTTGTAATTGGGTTTTATTTGTTCCTTTGCTGGAGCTGCTAATATGAAGCTGAGTGAGTCAAGTAATTGCCGGTCTTCACAACCGATGTCCGTGTGATCCATGTTTTCTGTGGATTCTGTTTCAGATTCTCTTGCACTGATTGGTAGAAATACTGACCATGGTGTGTGGAGTCAAGGAGACTGGGAGCTGTTTTCTAAGGAAGGGAAGTGCAAAGTACTCTGAAAGTTTTGGTTCCAAGCTGCTTTAATTGAGCACCCCAAATACCCTGACACGTTTGGAAATATTGGCTTTTATCTACTTTTCTCAGCAGGGAACTGGGAAGATAATTTCATTGATGTTTGTAAAAAAAAAAAAACAACCCTGCAAACATTAGAATGAGAACACCGTTATAGAAAAGCCCATGAGGAGATTAATCATTCTGTATTCAGTGCAAGGTCTGGGTGCTCTGTGGTAAATAGTACATGCACCACACGTCGGGGTGATAAGGATAGGAGAACATTTGAATAGCATTCATTAAGTGAGCAACATCCGTCCTTTGCACTGAAAAAGAAAGGAGAACCTACCAAAAAAACAAAACAAAACAAAAAAAAAGAATGCAATGAGAGATTGTAGCATAACATGCATGTGTGAGAGGTGAATTAATGTTGCATGGGTGGGCTTAGATCTAGTGTTCACTAACTTGCTTAGCTTTGCAATTCAAATGCTTTTTGTAGAGATGCAGCAAAGCAGAAACCTGTGGGAGTTGTCAGAGAGGGCAGTTGACAAACTTCTGTGGGGTTTTGAGGTTCACATCTACCCTTACAGAGCCTCTGCTCGGTTCTCAACCCCCTCAACACCCTGCAGTCTGTTGGACTGATGGCTCAGCTGTTTGTGGGAGTTGCTATGGGAAGCTTCTGTGTGAGAGGCAGCATCGTGTGCGTCTGTGTTGGTACGGCTGGCATAATGGGGATTCACTCACACCGGTATCCAAGGTGCGTTTGGATGATAAAAAACATTAGTAGATATAATTTGCCCTATCTGTGTTTGGTTTGATTGCTGTCTTGCATTTTACATCCTGTAATTAGAGCAGCCAAGTGCCTCCAGGGTCAGCGCAGCTCCAGGTAACACAATAGTAGTGGGAGCTCCTTGGGCTCCAGCAGAGGGAAGGATGGAGCCCGTGTAAATGTCACGTCACCTCTTGGGAAATGAAGAGCACACAGAGAAGGGGAATGCCGTGGATCATCTCTCCCTGCTGAATAAATCCAATCGATGGCACTGATCCCAAGCAACGGGGATTGTGGTGGCTTGCTCAGTCCCCTCCCCCACTAGATGGCACTGAACCCTTTTTCTTTAATAGAAGAAAAAAAAAAAAAAAAAAAAAAAAAAAAAAAAAAAAAAAAAAAAAAAAGAAGAGGGAGAAGAAAAATATGGTGGAGGTCATTTTGATGAATAATAATAAAAATAATAATAACCCGAAGAAAAGCAAATTGCGATCGGTTCTCATGAATTCTGCCCAGCACCTACGTGCACCTCCATACCTGCCCTCCTGTTTGCGGAGGAGGTTTGGGAGTGAGGGGCGAGGGAAGCCGGGGGCAGCGCTAGCAGTGCTGGGAGGCAGCGGGCGAGAGGCTGGCCTACTGTGCAGCATAACGGCAGCTCTGGGCGCTAACAGGCAGCAGAGCTCCTCACCAGCAGCTGACCCCCAGCAACACGGGCTCCGCTCCTCTGTCCCGTGCCTGCAGGCATTTTTCCGTGCACCCACGTGCGCTGCCTTCCCCTCTGTATCGCCGAAATCGCAACCCGCAGAAAGCTAAAACTGCGCATTCACAGCCCGATTCGTGTAAGATCGATGAATTAACTCCCGTTGCCAAGGCATCCTTAATTCACTGCAGGGCGAGGCTGCAACGTGTGTGTGGACTTTTTTTATTTAAACGTCTTCCTCCCCACTCACATTCATCTGCAGGTCGACAAGGATTGTTTTTTTCCCCCCCCGTGGCGAGGTGGGTGTGGGGTGGGAGGAAGCGAATCTCGTAATGATCTGTTTGCACTGGGAAGGGGCTGCCGGGAATAATCCCGAGGAGAGACAGAGGAAGGGTTGGTGATGCTGCATCAAGCCGTGCTCTGCCCCTCCTGAAAGGAAGGACATCGTGATGGTGAGGGAGAAAAGTGTTTGATCCTAAGAGTTAAAGTGGAGCTCGCCTGAAATCCAACACTTTCTCCTACATTAGTGTATTTAAGGTGACTCGCAGGAGGATGTAGCTTGCCATCTGATCGAGCTACAGATACAGGCAGAAAAACAAAAAGGCATGGAGACTGCTGCTGAAATACCTTTTCAGAGAAACAGAGAAAACCTGGAAGTGCATGCCCTTACCCCCAGTCTTCCAGTTCTGTAGTCTAAATAGAGAATAAACCCTGCTGCACCTACTCTAAATCCTGCCTCACAATGCAGCATTAGATCCATGAAACCATTAAACCAGCACCTGGTTCCTGCTTCTTAGTGGATGATGGATTCTTCAATCTCAAATCCAACCATTCCATCAGCTGAGAACGTTTGGTAAAGTCAGGCTTATTCTCTGCTCTCATCCACCAGCTTGGGTCCTGATGCTGAGAACTGACAAAGAAATCCAGGCACACTCATCTCTGTATGGGTGCCACAGAAGAAACCTGTTGTCCATCTGCTTATAGGATCCTGCAGCTTTTTGACCACATAGCTCTAGATTTTTCCCCCCAACAGAAGACAAGTATGGCTGCTCCAAGCTTATTATAAAACTTAATTGCTTGAAAAATCCTGTTATAGAAGTTGATCCACCTAAGCTGATCTGTTTTATTTTACTTTTTTAAGGCTTAGACCCCCAGAAATGTACCTTTATTATGAACCACAAAGCGAAGTTACTGCTAAACATACGTAAACCGGTGCCTTGTTTCAACAAAACAATCAACTTTATCTGGAGCTTTCCAGGCACGGTTAATATTCATAACACAACGCTGAAATTTTGCAATTGAGCTGTTTTAGCAGATGCACTCATCACTGCATCTCTGGCTTGCACTTCCCAGTGTGAGCTTCTCAATCTCGTTTGGGGCTTTGACAACATGGTGCACTTGAAAAGAAACACGGTTTAGTGGGAGACATGTCTTTACATGGCTGGAAATCCCACTTTGCAGCTGAGGTGCAAGGAGATGTGCTGCCTTTTTATTTTGACGTAGGCTTTTGCAACACTCAGTCCTGGGGAGACACGGGGCTGTGGGCTTCTTGGTGCAGTAGGAGCGACTGCGTTATTTGCTGTGTTATGTGCTGTGGAGCCTGTGGGAGCCAAACACTGGGTGCAGTGGGACCCTGCTGCCAGCCCAAGGATGCGCTGGTGCTTACAGAGCAGGGTGTGCCAGGACACAGAGCTTGGGATGCAAGGGAAATGATTGTGCTTATTTCCTTTTTGTACAGCATCATCCGGGGTCTGGAGGCCTCGGTTTTCTGGATCATGTAGAATCCAGGTCTCAAATCCAAGGTGTGCTCGTGCTTCGAGTTACAGAGGAGGTGGGGTCAGAAACAGCCACGGTTGTCTTGGGTTTGGGTGACACAGCATAAGGTCTCGTAACTGAGAACGAGCAGGATCCACTTAAATCCAGGTTTTACATTCTCCCCTTGTAAGAAAGTAAGGCTTCAACATTTCCTGTCTGCAAAGCAGTGCAGTTTATCTTTAAGGAGGCCAGAGAAATAAGAAATGAGTCTCACGTTGCATGGGTGACATCACTGGCTTTTGGCTCGGCGCTCTGTATTCTCTGTCTGTAGGCTTTAGCCAAGGCTGCAGGGCTCGGTGTTTGAACAAGGAAAGATTCCCAGGTGTACGGAAGATTGGATCCACTCTTATTTAGGTTAAAAAACGGTGAAATGAGATTTCTAAAGCTCGTGGACTCCGGCACGCCTTCTGTTGCTTTTGATCTCTGCAAGATGGGTGAGTTATTCCCATTAGAGAGAAAGGGAGAGGAAATTTAAAGACGAAAAAAAAAAAAAAAAGATGTCTGAATACATCTCTGCTGATGCCGAGGATACGTCTCACGTGAAGCCGCTGAGCTAAAACCCTCGGCTCCTCCGTCGGAGATCAGGCCATATGGCAGAGAAACGGCGCAGACCCAGAGCTGTTGACAACTGTTAGGGGCTGCCTTCCCCTCCCCGCCTGAGGTGTGCGGCGGTGTTTTTTTTTTCGCCCCTGGTTTGTTTTGGTTCCATTCCCCGCGAGCTCCCCGCCCCGCTCCCGAGCATCCTTCCAGCCGTACGTAGCCCTGCCTTCATCCTGCAGATGCTTCACGCGCCCGTGCGCTAAGAAAGCGGCGCGCGACAAACCGAAGCGGCGCTGACGAAGGAAGGCGAACGAACGCCGGCGGAAGGGGGTGGAGGAGGGATGCCGGGGCCCAGGACCCGTGCCGCCTAGCGGGAGCCGCCTGCCCGCCGCCGGGCGGCGCGTCCGTAGGCCCCGCGGTCCCTCGGCGCCTCCCGCCCTGCCCGGGCGCCCGCTGCCACAGCGCGTCGGGCCGCCGCTCGGGCAGGGCTCCGGACCGCCGGGGCCGCGCCGCCCGAGGGGAGCGCAGCCGGCGGGACCGGGCGAGCGGATGGCCGGGCCGGCGGGGAGGAGCCGAGACGGTTCGGAAGCCGGGATGTCGGCGGCCGCGAGCGACTGAGCGTCTGAGCGACTCGGGCCGAGTCCGCCGAGGGAGAGACGGAGCCGCGCTCTCCCGCGTTACCAGCCGCAGCCGGGGAGCCGGCGCTCCGGCCGCGATTTGAAGCGCGGCGGCGACGGATCGCTGCCCGCCTCGCTCCCTCCCCTTCGACCCCTCTTTAAACCCGAGCCGGCCGGCCGGACGATGCCCGCGCCGAGCGGCTGAGGAAGAAGAGACGGGTCACCCCTCGGCGCCGGGAGAGCCCCGCTTCTGCACGGGAGGTGTCCGCCCGCTGAACTTTCTGTCCTGCGGGGCCGGGCTGGATTCACCGAGCCGAAAGCCATCGCTCCCGCGCCGCCCGGCCGGCCGGACCCATAGACATTAACGGAACGGCCGCAGCCGCCGAGTCCCCCCGGGTTCGCTCCTCCGTGGCGAGGGCGGCGGGACGTCTGCGCGGGCGGGAGGGAGGAAGGCTGCGCTTCTCCTCGCCGCGTCTCCTCCGCAGGGGAGGGGAGGCCGACGAGCCCCCGGGGCACGACTTGGGAGCGCTCCGGGCGTCCGTCCGCAGCGTGGATGTGAGCCGCGCGAGAGGGGATGCTCCAGGCTGCCTCTGCCCAGTGACGGCCGGCGGCTGCTCCGGGGCTTCGGCGTGGCCTCGCGCTCAAGGGCTTTGCCTGTGGTGAAGATGCCCATGGTGTTCCCGTGAAGCTGAGGTATGGCTGCTGGAAGGTTGCTGCTGTATGCTGGCCTCTCTTTAGCTCTGTGTGCCCTGGGCATGCTGGCTGTGGCGATCTGCTCTGACCACTGGTACGAAACTGATGCCCGGAAGCACAGGGAGAGGTGCAAAAGCATCACCACTAAGAGAAATGATCCTGGCTTTATTTACAACTCCAACAACAACCTGCCTCTCAGGGCCAGCAGGTCGAGGTTGGACCGCTGGGAAGGGAAACTCCTCTTGGCAAGGAACAGGAGGCAGATCTTTGCCATGAGTGCGGTCGACGAGTGCAACAGACAGTACAACTCAACCAACATGGGGCTCTGGAGGAAATGCCACCGACAAGGATTCGACCAAGAGCTGGAGGAGCTGATTGCCAAAGGTAAGGGCTGTTTTTACCAAATACATGTGCCGGGCCCTCCCGAGCTGAGTGGGAGCTGAGCAGAGCCGGTTGGGCTCCCAGGTGGAGGTGAGCATCCCTAGCCAAACCCTCTCCTTGTGATGGGTAAAGCGCCTCGGCTGGGTGCTGCTTCCCAGGGCATCGCCAGGGCAGTTTCCTGTGGGGTCTCCTCCATGGAGATGTGGGGTTTGGGAGCAAGGCAGCAGTGGGGTGAGAGCAGACACACCTCAGAACATCTCTTTCACGTCTCTGTCTCTGTAAGCCCATCACCATGGTATCGGAATATTCTCCACACTGAAGTAAAATGTATGAATAAAGCAGAGCCTCAGTATTTTTTCTTTTATTTTTAGTTTGAGCCTGCTGACTCAGACAAAGTATATAGTATTTTACGAGATGCTACATATGTCTGTATTTCGTCATTCCCTTCCCAAATACCCCATCAGTCCTGAATGACACCATTAGTAGTGCTCACATGTAGGCTTCTATCCTCAAATGGAGCGTAAACAAAGAGAAATGCTAACAAGCAGGAGGAAACCCGGCTTGCTGTTTACACTAAGCTACGTTTAGGAATATTTTCAGTGGTTACAAAACGTTGGATTAATTTATTAGGAGTGTTAGGAATCATTTTCTTTCAGAGTGGAGATGCATCTGTCTGCCTGTAGCATTTTTGTGCTGTTCTTTTTCTAGTCTTCTGGTCCTCCTCCTTCTGTTTTCCCCAAACGTAGTGGCTCAAGATGATGGTCAGTTTGCCTCAAATGTCTCTTTGATCTGAAGTATTGCAAGAGGAGATACGCACAAACCCCTGTCTATACATCCCATCCACAAAAGATTTATGTTTTTGTGAGATGACTGGGATTCAGCAGAGGATGACAGCATCTTTGCTGCCCACAGCGTGGTTGCTCCAAACAGCAAAATAACATTTCCCTCCCATGGTTCTTCTGCGGCATTCAGATGGTTCTCTGGAGATTTATTTCCACCGTGGTGAAATCGCTGCTTCTTACATTGTATTCTCTGTCCCAAGCTCCCTTGGTAGCCTGTGTTGACTCCCTTTTCAGACCATGCACACAGAATTGTTGCTTGAGGCTGATTATTCTCGAGGGATATGCTTTCACATGCACTTGCCAATGTACACATTTAGTTCCGTATGTGTTAAAGGGAGTCATACTGCTGTGTAGCACAGTATAGACATGCACTGAAGCAGCACAGACGGGTGATGTAGTGGAGAACCTTTCACCCCTCTCTGTGTTACTGGTGACCCTTAATGTCCAGTTCTACTTAACGACCTTCATGGGATGCATTGGTGGCTTCAATCCTGTTAGCAATGGACAAGGGTCTGCATCCTGACACCTCAGTGCTCATGCCAACGCCGAGGGATTTCCACTCTCTGTCTAGCTGAGGGTGTGGGCTTGCTGTGGATCACTCTGCCATGTGCACCTTCTGTGCTTGTGGCACAACTGGAGAACTTCAACCTTGCCAGCGGGCAAACATCGCAACGGAGAACTCCTTTGCCAAATAAAGTTTCAATTACTAGAGAGATTTTTTGTGTTGAAATAAATTAGCCGTTTCTCATTCACCACCCATCTCGTCCCAGACTCAAGAATATCCGGAAGCTGATGAGATTGCTTGGCTATGGGTTGTGTGTAAGAGCAGCTCTGGGAAGTGTTAGTGATAGACAAAATGAGGCACCTTACTCTGAGGTGGTTAAACATGGGAGAGGATAGTCTTTGGAAGATGCTGTCAAGGCTGTGTGTGTATGTGATGAGCCACCCTAAATGCACACTGCTTCCTGGGCCTGGAATGGTGCGTGCCGCTGTGCTCCTATCTCTGGTTGTATGCTGGTGGACACAGAACCAATGCTCAGGGTTGGTGCCCCAGAATCAGGAGAGCGCAGACGTTGGTGTCTTAATTCCTTGCCTTCTCTGACGGCTTTCTGTGGATGCTTTACAAACAAGTTTGTAGTGTGTTAAAAGAAACTTGAAAGGAGGGACACTGATAATGCTGAATACCAATGGAGGTCTTTTCGGAGGAAGAGTTCACCTATATTGTAAGTCTCAGTTATGCTGAAGAGTCACATGTTTACATTAATGCTTTGTGTTGCTTTGGCATCTTTGGGTTAAGACGCAGGAGAGCAAATACAATGTCTGCTTGGTAATTGACAGCTGCTGACTCGCTCACATATAAAACCAAGGATAGCGGTATTGTAAGATCACTTATCCACTGTAAGTTAGCAGCTGGATCAAAAACAGTAAATGGATTTTACTCTTCCTTTACCAAAAAGTAATGTAAAATAGCCACCTATTAAGAATGCCTACATGCTGAAATCTCTGAACTAGAAATTTGATATGGAGCTGTCTTTATGAGGGAGAGCAACTGGTGTCCTTTTTTCCTCCTAAGATATCAGGCATTCCTTTACGACCCACAGCTGTATGGTGACAGTGAAATAAGTACATCTGCCGCTGCTGTCAGATGTTGAAAACAGCTCTGTGCTGCAGAGGAGGCAGGTGTTGCGGTTCATCTCGGCAGCACCACGCTGCTTGTCTCGCTTGCCTTCCATGCCAGACGCTCATCTGGAGTTGGAGATTGCAGGGGTGGTGTTTGGGCAAAGCATGCCTGATGTGAATGTGAAGAACTGCAAATGTGCTGTACCTGTAGTCATCAGATACCCTGACTGGAGTGCATCTTCTTGCACTGAGGAAATACCTCTCTGTAAAACCACAGCTCCAGGGCAAATGGTCATTGATACGTGGGCCTTTTACCTTCCATCCTTTGCCAGCTGCTAATTTAATATGGCACACCTCTTAGAAAACTGGATAAACTAATGTGGTTTCTGGCCCCAAAGATTGCATTTAATACTATGTGTAATTGAATGTGAATGCTATTAAGTTCCTTTTTTTTTCTTTCTTTTTCTTTTTTTGTCTTTTTACACTGGACAGAACTAAGTGATCCATTTACTCAGAGACACACTTTTCCCTAGGCAAAACTTCCAGTTTTGAGAATGGTAGATTTGTCTATCAAAGGATAATAAAAAATAGTCATTAAGAGCCTAACTAGCTTTGCAAATACCCTGCAGTTATTCTGCTTGTGAACTCTGCTGAAATTAATACAAGCTGTAGGCAATGGCTCGTGGCAGGATCAGGCCCTGTGGTATTTGGCAGTATTCTGATGCCAGTGGTTTTACAAAACAGTTCTGTTTCTGAAGATTCTGGGTCACTGCTGGAATTCTATTCTGTATTTATTAAATTTCTTGTAATTAAAACATTTACGTTAGTAATACAGTTAGACAAATAGGCAATGAATTAAAACAGATTTTTACATGTGAGCATACTTGGGGAGAGCTAGACAGACGTAAGAACCCAAGGGCCTGGAGGACATTCCAGCACTGCATCAAAACTAGACGACTGATTTGATCTCTTTGTTATAACTGAAAACAAAGCAAAATGTACAGAAGATATGTAAGATATAATCAATAACGAAAGTACTGGAGCCAAACATGCAAACCAAGGCTCGGTCTTGCTAACTTTTACTCACTTGAATAATGTTCGTTCCTGTGAAGAGGCTGTTTAGACTCAGGGGAAGCGCTCATGTAGAGGAGGGCCAGCCAAAGAGGAATTGCTTATGGGGCTGATCCTACGATTCTGCCTTGATCTTTGATGGACTCTTTTAACATCTTGGGACCAGAGTTTTATTCTTGATAGCTGAAGCCCCAAGCCAAGGAATGCCGGTCCTGGTTTTGTTCAGTGCAATGCTCTAAGCTTCTAATACTCGGATGTCTGCATGTTCTCCTCAGTGAATGAAATAGCCCTGCTGCTCAATGTCCTTTTAAATATAGTGTTTTCCATACCCTGTTGCAGATGCTGGCTGCTTTTCTGCCACTGAGTTTCTAGCAAAAGCAGCATTCCTTCACCCCACCAAAAAATTCTAGGGAACCAAATGCCTCCAGCACTATGCATGGAGAGATTTGAAGTGCAGGTAAGCATCCATTCACAGCAGGGGCAAGGAGGAGGTTGTTTCCTGCCTTGGCAATCACCAGCTCGCAATGCCTTGTGCACAACTTGTAGTGACCCAGAAAATAAACCTGCAAGCCACAGGGTCTGTCCGCACCATTACTTGGATTGCAGCGTTGCTTGGATGCTTTCCTGTTCTAGTTGAGAGGGAAACAAGAAAGGATAAAAAGAAATTACATCATTTAATTATAAAGGTACAATGAAGTACACAAAAAAGTTGCACAATAACCAGAGACTGTTCTATTTAGACAATTACTGCTCAGAGGATCTTGTATCTCTCTTCTGGAAGACTGCCAGTTAAACTTGCCTGGATGGGGCTCTGCTGCCTGCCACTGGAATCCAATTTTATTTTAAAAATTTTACAATGACCTTATTATTTCAACTCCCTGTTTACCTTCCTTCCTCCCCAAGGTCCATGGAAGTCATAGTAAATCCTATTTTTAAAACACTTCACTGCATGTACACTCAGATGCATGCCACCATCAAGAAAAATAGAAACTAATTCCTGTGCAGCCTGTCTCCAAACCAAATAACATGCAAGATTTCTGGGATGAAAGCCTTCACTGTTCTGATTGTCAGATGCATGGCACAATTGAGGAAGAAAGGCTTAACGAGACTACTCCAGCCATCACGAGGGATTATTCATACACAATTGGGAAAGCCTGAAGAGAGGCTACTTGCATCTATTCAGATTTATTTCCATAGAAGTACTCACAGTACCTTGCAGTTCCATAGATTTCAGTTTTAAAATGCAATGTTTTTGCCAAACAAATCAGGACAGCCGTCTTTTTGCGTATGTTCTTCACACACTTAAAGAATGTAAGTGAGTGCTTAGTTTATGTGTTTGAAGTCCCACTGCATGTACTTATTATAAAAAGGACTTTTTATTGAGAAAAAAAAAGGCATGGGGGCTTGAAGCCCCCAGTACAAGAAAGATGCAGAGCTCTTGGAACAAGTCCAGAGGGCCACTAAGATGATCAGAGGCTGGAGCATCTCTCCTATGAAGACAGTTGAGGGAACTGGGCTTGTTTAGCTTGGAGAAGAGAAGGCTCCAGGGAGATTGCATTGTGGCTTTCCAGTACTCGAAGGGATCTTGTCAACAGGAGAGGGAATGGCTGTTTACGAGGGTGGGTAGTGATAGGACAAGGGGAAATGGTTTTAAACTGAGACAAGGGAGGTTTAGGTTAGATATTAGGAGGAAGTTTTTCCACACAGAGGGTGGTGACGCACTGGAACAGGTTGCCCAAGG